>NC_084627.1:39751241-40098741 GCF_033978795.1 Nerophis ophidion | reverse complement strand
TCCTGTGGAGAGTGCTCAGAGACTATGGGGTGTTGGACCGTCTGATTGTGGCGGTCCTCTCCCTGTATGATCAGTGTCAGAGCTTACTCCGTACTGCTGGTAGTAAGTCGGACCTGTTTCCAGTGAGGTTTGGGCTGCCCTTTATCACAGATTCTGTTTACAACATTTCCAAGCCCAAGTCCATGGTTCTTGTTTGGACCCTGCATCGGTCTGGCGTGGTGAAAAAGGAGCTGTGCCGGAAGGCAAAGCTCTCAATTTACGGGGCGATCCACATCCCTATACTTGCCTATGTTCATGAGCGACAAAAGAAGGTCACGGGTACAAGTAATGAGTTTTCTCTGTCGGGTGGTAGGGCTCTTCCTTAGAGAGAGGGTGAGAAGCGCTGTCATTCAGGATGAGCTCCGAGTAAACATCAGAGGAGCCAGGTGGTGGTTCAGGCTTCTGGTCAATATGCCCTTCGAATGCCTCCCTGGGGAGTTATTTGTCTGTGGGTAAAAAAAAATCTGCCTGTCCATTTTTCCTCAATTGGCTGTCTTATTAAGTGTGACTCTTTACTTCGTTTCTGTCGTTGAGTTGTGTGTTCGTATTCATATATACAGTGGGGCAAAAAAGTATTTAGTCAGCCACCGATTGTTCTATTTTGGTTTCATCTGACCACATGACATTCTCCCAATCCTCTGCTGTATCATCCATGTATCCATTTTGGTATGAACTCAACTTGTCGTGTTTGGAGGAAGAAGAATACTGAGTTGCATCCCAAGAACACCACACCTACTGTGAAGCATGAGGGTGGAAACATCATGCTTTTGGGGCTGTTTTTCTGCTAAGGGGACAGGACGATTGATCCGTGTTAAGGAAAGAATTAATGGGGCCATGTATCGTGAGATTTTGAGGCAAAACCTCCTTCCATCAGTGAGAGCTTTGAATGGTTGACCAAATACTTATTTTCCACTATAATTTACAAATAAATTCTTTAAAATTCCTACATTGTGAATTCCTGGATTTTTTTTCACATTCTGTCTCTCACAGTTGAAGTGTACCTATGATGAAAATTACAGCCCTCTGTCACCATTTTAAGTGGGAGAACTTGCACAATCGGTGGCTGACTAAATACTTTTTTTGCCCCACTTTATGTGTGCTTAAAGGAATCTGTGCTAAAGCTTTGCATGTGCATAAAAAACATGTGTATTTAGTCAGATTTGTCAGAATCAGGTTTATTTGGCCAAATATACTTGCATATACAAAAAATTTATTTTCAGCAGTTGTCAGCTCTCTAAACATACAACAAGTGGGCAAGTATACATTCACTTCATGTAAAGCTTTTTACATGTGACTTTTTTTACACTCCTGCCATGTTTGTCTGTGTAGCCATTCATCCATCCACCCATTGTCTACCGCTTATTCCCTTTTGGGGTCGCTGGCGCCTATCTCATCTACAATCGGGCGGAAGGCGGGGTACACCCTGGACAAGTCGCCACCTCATCGCAGGGCCAACACAGATAGACAGACAACATTCACACTCACATTAAAAAACGGGCCAATTTAGTGTTGCGAATCAACCTATCCCCAGGTACATGTCTTTGGAAGTGGGAGGAAGCCGGAGTACCGGGAGGGAACCCACGCATTCACGGGGAGAACATGCAAACTCCACACAGAAAGAACTCGAGCCTGGATTTGAACCCAGGACTGCAGGAACTTCTTATTGTGAGGCAGACACACTAACCCCTCTGCCACCGTGAAGTTCACGGTGGCAGTTCTAAAAATAGTTTTCTCTGTAACTTAACCTTGTCTTCCCCTATACTCACTACGAGTTAGCCAAGAACAATTATAATGCATTTTCCATCACTTTATGTAAATAAAAGTTCATGGTTTAGCAGTAGTTGTCAGAAGTATTTTGTAGAGATTTTTTTTTTTTTTTACCCACAGACAAACCATTATTCGGACAGACAACTTAAAACACGCACACCTTGAGATAAAGGCACACATTAGTTCACAGACACTTAAAATTGAATTGCAGACGCACAGATTTAGGTACGCATTTATAATGCTCCCATAATTTGAAACATGATTCTTGCAGCTTAGTTTGAAATACTTGAACCAACATCGTTAACATGCACACATTTTGAATAGTCAGCATTTTGCAGAAGGCATATAGAATACTAAAGGGATCATTTTGTTTTACTATGTTCATATATTCAGAGGTCGGGCTGCTTGATTGGATTTGCATGTTATCAGGGAAGAAAGTGCTACAATCATAACTGAAGTCTAACAGACGCTGACAATGTTGCAGGCAACTTTTTGAATATAAAAAATATAAGCCTTAGGCTTTTAAAACGGTATAATACCTTAAATAATGCATTACCACTTCGTTTTGAGACCAAATTAAGGTATTTATTGTGAAACATTTAAATATGAAAGCTTCATGTGTACTTTTGAATGTTATTTATGTTAATAATGCACTGACAGAAAAAAATATCTGTGGTATTAAGTTTAAAGCAACATCCTTTTTATGTTGCAAATTATTTCATGTTCATTGTTTTTAAAAGCATTTGAGATTAAAAATGCATCATAATCCTAGATTGTGCCTCCCTATTTTTCTCTCACATACATTTGGTTAAGTGCTATACCGGGCGGTATAGCTCGGTTGGTAGAGTGGCCAAAGCCAGCCACTTGAGGGTTCCAGGTTCGATCCCCGCTTCCGCCATCCTACTCACTGCCGTTGTGTCCTAGGGCAAGACACTTTACCCACCTGCTTCCAGTGCCACCCACACTGGTTTAAATATAATTTAGATATTGGGTTTCACCATTTACAAACCCCGTTTCCATGAATTGGGAAATTGTGTTAGATGTAAATATAAACAGAATACAATGATTTGCAAATCTTTTTCAACCCATATTCAATTCAATGCACTACAAAGACAAGATATTTGATGTTCAAACTCATAAACTTTATTTTTTTTTGCAAATAATAATTAATTTAAAATTTCATGGCTGCAACACGTGCCAAAGTAGTTGGGAAAGGGCATGTTCACCACTGTGTTACATCATCTTTTCTTTCAACAACACTCAATAAACGTTTGGGAACTGAGGAAACTAACTGTTGAAGCTTTGAAAGTGGAATTATTTCCCATTTTTGTTTGATGTAGAGCTTTAGTCGCTCGACAGTCCGGGGTCTCCGCTGTCGTATTTTACGCTTCATAATGCGCCACACATTTTCGATGGGAGACAGTTCTGGACTGCAGGCGGGCCAGGAAAGTACCCGCACTCTTTTACTACCAAACCACGCTGTTGTAACACGTGGCTTGGCATTGTCTTGCTGAAAGAAGCAGGGGCGTCCATGATAACGTTGACTGGATGACAACATATGTTGCTCCAAAACCTGTATGGACCATTTAGCATTAATGGTGCCTTCACAGATGTGTAAGTTACCCATGCCTTGGACACTAATACACCCCCATACCATCACAGATGCTGGCTTTTGAACTTTGCGCCTATAACAGTCCAGATAGTTTCTCTTTGTTCCGGACGACACCACGTCCACAGTTTCCAAATATAATTTGAAATGTGGACTCGTCAGACCACAGAACACCTTTCCACTTTGCATTAGATGAGCTCGAGCCCAGCAAAGCCAGCAGTGTTCCTTGGTGTTGTTGATAAATGGGTTTTGCTTTGCATAGTAGAGTTTTAACTTGCACTTACAAATGTAGCAACCAACTGTAGTTACTGACAGTGGTTTTATGAAGTGTTCCCAAGCCCATGTGGTGATATCCTTTACACACTGATGTCTGTTTTTGATGCAGTACCACCGGAGGGATCAACGGTATGTAATATCATCGCTTACGTGCAGTGACTTCTCCTGATTCACTGCACCTTTTGATGATTTTACGAACCGTAGATGGTAAAATCCCTAAATTCCTTGCAATAGCTCGTTGAGAAATGTTGTTCTAAAACTGTTCGACAATTTGCTTACAAAGTGGTGACCCTCACCCCATCCTTGTTTGTGAATTACTTAGCATTACATGGAAGCTGCTTTTATACCCAATCATGGCACCCACCTGTTCCCAATTAGCCTGCACACCTGTGGGATGTTCCAAATAAGTGTTTGATGAGAATTTCTCAGCTTTATCAGTAGTTATTGCCACCTTTCCCAACTTCTTTGTCACGTGTTGCTGGCATCAAATTCTAAAGTTAATGATTATTTGCAAAAAAAAAAATGTTTATCAGTTTGAACATCAAATATGTTGTCTTTGTAGCATATTCAACTGAATATGGGTTGAAAATGATTTCCAAATCATTGTATTCCGTTTAAATTTACATCTAACCCAATTTCCCAACTCATATGGAAACGGGGTTTGTAAAAGCACTTTGAGTCACAAGTGAAAAGCGCTATATAAATATAATTCACTTCACTTCACATCTAAATAAACTAATGAGCAGTATATACAAAGTTCCTGTACCACCAAGTTTGTTTTCACCATGCAATGTTATATTAACAAAATCAAGCTGTGACTCTAATGATGCACACATCTATTTATTCTTTTTCCATGTCAGTAGAGAGGAGCCACCAAACAGGCTGGTTAAAATGGGTGCCATGCCGACCCCATTCCGAGGTCATGATCGACCTGTGGAAGATACACCGCCATTGCCTGCTGAAAGGGAGGAACCACGGCCACAAACGCCACCAAGTAAACTTGTTTGTCTTACTGATGACATACGTAGTTTAAACAATTCATATGAAATTAACTAGAAATAGAATCTAAACCAAAGTTCTTACGCGTTTTTCTTCTTTTTCTGCATGGTAAGAGTTAGTCGTTCCAAAGGTTCACGCTCCACCAAAGGTGCCATTAAAGCCAAACGTAGAGGACCAGGAAGTGTACGGGTCAGTATAACAGATATTGATATAACTTCTATAATCATCCTTTTTAATAATGATGATTCATTTAGCATGTGTTCCTTTTTTTTAGAATAATTTTTGACGTATTCTTTGCTCTTTCAGGCCAAACACGGTGATGGTTCGTTTTCAGAAAGGTGACAGCGTTGGGATGAGGCTTGCAGGAGGAAACGATGTTGGCATCTTCATCGCTGGCATACAAGAGGATAGTGCAGCTGAACACCAAGGTCTTCACACTGGAGATCAAATTGTTAAGGTGACCATCTTTTATTCTTCATTTCAATACTTTAAATAATTTTTATAGTTTATTCATTATTAATTTATTTACCCCTCCAACCGTTGTAAAAATCCAATTGAAAAAACACTAAAACTTCCAAATATTCAGAGAAAAAAGTTGGAAAAATAAAAAGAATCCAGTCATTATTTTGTGGTAAAAACGTATTTTAGGAATGTAATATTAGATGTTATTTTTAAATTAAAACCACAATACAGGTGGTCCTCAGGTTAAGAAAAAGTTTTTTTCCTAACTGTGTTGGAAATTGGTTTTGAGTGTAAGAACTTATATCTAAATGGTATTTAAATGGCATCCAAACACTGAATACATGAAGGAAATATATATATATATATATATATATATATATATATATATATATATATATATATAATTTTTTTTTTTTTTTTTTTTTTTAATTAAAGTATTTAATGAAACTTTTATTCTTGTTTGCTGAACACTAAAATAAGTGTTTTAAAGGGAGGAAGAGACCGGTTTATTATCATTAATGAAACCATTACTCTGCTGAATTATCACTGTCCATTTCACATAATCAAAAATATAATCTTTATCTTTCATATGGTTTGCAATACGGCTGCAGCGGCATTACGTACACGCATGCTGTTGTATCCTTTAATGGCGCTAAAATAGTTTCTAAGCAAATCTTTAGTTGACGGAACATAATTTTGTTTTTAATTAAAGGCCTACTGAAATAAGATTTTATTATTCAAACAGGGATAGCAGGTCCATTCTATGTGTCATACTTGATCATTTCACAATATTGCCATATTTTTGCTGAAATGATTTAGTAGAGAACATCGACGACAAAGTTCGCAACTTTTGGTGCTGATAAAAAAAAAGCCTTGCCTGTACCGGAAGTAGCAGACGATATGCGCGTGACGTCACGTCAATCATGGCCACCAGCAGCGAGAGCGATGATTTCCCCATTAATTTGAGTGAGGATGAAAAATTTGTGGATGAGGAAAGTGAGAGTGAAGGACTAGAAAAATAAAAAAACTATACAGTTGGAGTGATTCAGATGTTATTAGACAAATTTACTAGGATGACTCTGGAAAATCCCTTATCTGCTTATTGTGTTACTAGTGTTTTAGTGAGATTATATGGTCCTACCTGTACAACCTGAAGGTCGGCTCCGCACCTTTCTTCTCAAGGGACCCTCTTTGTAACACGATCTTTCAAAATGATCGCTGCATAATTGTGTGTGTGGTCCAATCTAACCGTGTTCGCTTGACCGCTCTGTTCCATAGTAAAGCTTCACCGTCATCTTTCGGGAATGTAAACAATGAAACACCGGCTGTGTTTGTGTTGCTAAAGGCGGCCGCAATACACCGCTTCTCACCTACAGCTTTCTTCTTTGATGTCTCCATTATTCATTTAACAAATTGCAAAAGATTCAGCAACACAGATGTCCAGAATACTGTGGAATTATGCGATGAAAACAGACCACTTATAACTGGGAACGATGCTGTAACTAAATGTCCTCTACAATGCGTGACGTCATGCGCACGCGTCATCATACCGCGACGTTTCAGCAGGGTACCTCGGCGCGAAATTTAAAATTGCAATTTAGTAAACTAGTATTGGCATTTGTTGCAATGTTAATATTTCATCATTGATATATAAACTATCAGACTGTGTGGTCGGTATTAGTGGGTTTCAGTAGGCCTTTAACTTATGAGAGTACATTTGTAGCCATGAAACGTAAAATTAGGAACACCAGTATGAAAAAATATAAGACACAAGGAAGGTATAATATTAGGAGAATCAAGTCAAGATAGAATAAAAATATTGAGCAGAAAGTTAATATATTTAACATTTAAAAGAACACGCAAAAGTAAAAAGATGTGGTAGTTAATATTAAATATACACTTTACTAAATATATATTATATAAAATATAATCAACTTGTAAGCTAATCTATCTGCTTTAAAAAATTTAAAATATCAAAACATACAAGTAACATTTTTATGAATCTAAGTGTAATAAATAGAAAGATGTAAATTGGGCCAACATTGTGTCACATTCATATGTAACAATAAGGTTAGTAAGGTAATGAAATAGTTGTGTTGTTGTTTCAGGTGAATAACATGGACTTCAGAGGTATGGTTCGTGAGGATGCAGTCTTGTACCTCCTGGAGATCCCTAAGGGTGAAGATGTGACCATTCTTGCTCAGAGCAAACCTGAAGGTAGCATTCGATAATAATCAAAACATTTTCACAGTCTGCTCTAATTATTTTTTACAGGGTTTCTGTGGGGCATTAAAAAGCATGAATAGTCATTGAATGAGTTTAGCGAAAATTAAGGCCTATAAAAAGCGTTAAATACAATGTCCAGAGGCATTGAAAAATGTAATACAACTGTAAGACTCGACCGATTTTCAATACGTCAGTCAATCAAACGATAAATAAAAATTAACTTAATACGCTGCGGTTATATACGCCGTTGTTATCGCTTAAATATGTATATCTGTGTGCTTCTTTTCTTTGGCTGCGGCTTTCAAAATTAATACAAGAGGTCCTGTAAGGTCCAAAAGTGTTAAAAAACCTGCCTTCTTACAGGACACTCCGCTGTATGGCAAAATCAAACAGCTCTGCACTTTTTTGGTCTCTTTAACTCTGACATCAATGTCATCAATCGCCCTGAGATGGGTAGGTCGTGAGTTCAAACCCCGGCCAAGTCATACCAAAGACTATAAAAATGGGACCCATTACCTCCCTGCTTGGCACTCAGCATCAAGGGTTGAAATTGGGGGTTAAATCACTAAAAATGATTCCCGGGCGTGGCCACCGCTGCTGCCCACTGCTCACCTCCCCTCCCAAGAGTGATCAAGGGTGATGGGTCAAATTCAGAGGGTAATTTCGCCACATCTAGTTTGTGTGTGACAATCATTGGTACTTTGACTTTAACTTAACTTATTAGGCGCACCGGGTAATAAGGCGCACTGTCGACTTTTGAGAAAATTAAAGAATTTTAGGTGCGCCTTATAGTCCGAAAAATACAGTACACATTAAACATAAAGATTTATTGATATTAGATAAGATGAAATAACATTAAATACGGCAAAAATAAATTCTGAATCAAAAAACACTCTATACTGTTCTTTGGTGTTACCTTATCTGAAATATTGTGTGGAGATATGGGGAAACGGTAATAAAGGTACTCCCTCATCTACTAACAGTACTGCAGAAGAGATCAGTTATGATAATTGGTAAGACTGAATTTTTAGAAATATACAAATGATTTATTAAATGTAAAATATTGAAATTTTGAGCTATTGTACATTTGCAAACCACAAAAATCATATACATAGCAAACTATAACAAGATACCTGAAAATGTACAATTATTTTCAATAAGACAGGAAAAATACCATGATAACCAGTATAAGCGTATGGTGTTTATGTTTACAAATAGAGATGTCCGATAATATCGGACTGCCGATATTATGGGCTGATAAATGCTTTAAAATGTAATATTGGTTTCAAAATTATCGGTATCGGTTTCAAAACGTAATATTTATGACTTTCAAAACGCAGCTGTGTCTCTTAAGGAGAAGTATTGAGCGCCAATAAGCCTTAAAGGCACTGCCTTTGCGTGCCAGCCCAGTAACATTATATTTATGGCTTTTCACACACACAAGTGGATGTAATTTATACTTGGTCAACAGCCATACAGGTCACACTGAGGGTGGCCGTATTAACAACTTTAACACTGTTACAAATATGTGCCACACTCTAAACCCACACCAAACAAGAATGACAAACACATTTCGGGTGAACATACGCACTGTAACACAACATAAACACAACTGAACAAATACCCAGAACCCAGTGCAGCACGAACTCTTCCGGGACGCTACAATATACACCCCCCACCTCAACCTCCTCATGCTCTCTCGGGGAGAGCATGTCCCAAATTCCAAGGTGCTGTTTTGAAGTATGTTAAAAAAATAATGCACTCTGTGACTTCAATAATAAATATGGCCGTGCCATGTTGGCATTTTTTCCCATAACTTGAGTTGATTTATTTTGGAAAACCTGGTTACATTGTTAAATGCATCTAGCGGGGCATTACAACAAAATTACGCATAATAATGTGTTAATTCCACGACTGTATATATCAGTATCGGTTGATATCGGAATCGGTAATTAAGAGCTGGACAATATCGGAATATCGATATCGGCAAAAAAAACATTATCAAACATCTCTATTTACAAAGAAAATAAAACTGCTGAAGACCGTTACCTAATATTATATCAGAGACGTAATTTTGGACAGGGTTGGGATCAAACAAACTTTGTTTCTTCATACTCCTTTTTAACTTGTCTTTTGGGTTAGTGCTTTTTTTTGTGTATTGCGCTGTACTTTCTATAACATAATTAAATACATTGTATTTTTTATTTTATTTTTTACCTTCACCAACATTATTATTTTCTGTCTTTTTTCAGTTTACAAAGACATTTTAGCCTCTGGCAGAGGTGATGCTTTCTTCATCAGGACCCACTTCGAGTATGAGAAAGAAGCCCCACAAAGTCTTCCTTTCGCCAGAGGAGAGATCTTCAAAGTTACAGACACACTTTATGATGGCAAGCTGGGCAACTGGCTGGCAGTGCGTACGAACAAAGAAAACCAGCTGCTGGAGAAAGGCATCATTCCAAATAAGAGCAGGTCAGTACAATCCTCGTCTTAACACAATTTGTAGTCTCTTGTGTTTGGAGCAGATGCAAAACCTGCCAAGTGTAAAGATGATGAATGAATGAAATAAGTTTATTTCGGTCATATAATCAACCATCAACCATTTTGTGTGACCAGTTTAACAGTACAGATTATACATATTTAATAATCATACACATTTACACACAAAAAGAAAAGAAAAAGAATGACCGAAAAAGAAATAGGCTGAAGCCAAAGCTTATATTTGCCTATCCTATCCATTCACTGAAAATTAGATTGCCTGGAACATCGTTAAAAAAATCAATGGGATGAAAGTAATCGTTGGTATGTTTTGTAATTTTCAATTATTTCATCTTTCAAGGTTTTCTTAAACCTTAACAAAGAACTACATGTGTTCAGGTCATCACTGAGCTTGTTCCACTATTTTGATTGATTGATTGATACTTTTATTAGTAGATTGCACAGTTCAGTACATATTCCGTACAATTGACCACTAAATGGTAACACGCGAATAAGTTTTTCAACTTGTTTAAGTCGGGATCCACGTTAATCAGTTCATGGTAGATTAACATTAACTCCTAAAACTGAAATAACTTTGTATTTTATATTCATTTTTACTTTACCTATTTCAAAAATCAGTATCCCCCCTGAATTATAGTTTTCTCCTCTTAATTTAAATAACCGAAGAATACAAGCTGGAAGGCCGTTGTTCTTTACTCAAAGCATAATTTCAATTGTTTTTAAAAACACAATATCTGAATATTTTAACACATTAGAACTTATAAGTAATGGATTGGTTTGTTCATAGTAGCACAGTTTGTGTATTATTTTAATGACCCTTTTTTTAAAAGTTTGTTTTATAGACACAATATGTTAAATATGGAAAAATAAAACAATAATATAACATATGCAGTTTATTCAGCATGTGTCTTACTTTATACAGAATAAAAATGGATTTGAAAATGTTTCCCTTTATATATTCCACATGATGATGTAATAACATTTAAGCATATTTGTATTGCATCACAGAGCAGAGCAAATGTCCAACGTCCAGAATGCTGCACGAGTTGCATCAGGCAACGACAGAGGAGACTTCTGGAGGCTGCGAGGGCAACGAGCAGCCAAGAAAAAAGACCTTCGTAAAAATCGGGAGGATCTCAGTGCAACTCCTATTGCCACACGATTCCCAGCCTATGAGAGGGTGGTCCTGCGTGAAGGTGCTTAAATATTACCATCAGTTTTTTTACCCTCGTAAATGACACTGATCATTTCATGTTCATCATTTCCAGCTGGTTTCAAGAGACCTGTTGTGATCTTTGGGCCCATTTCTGATGCTGTGAATGAAAAACTGGCCAACGACATGCCAGACCAGTTTATTGTTGCTAGTAAGTGTCAAAGTCAAGTCAACCTTTATCTATTTAACACATTAAGGGGTTGTATTAAGATTTTTCCTACATTAAAAACACTTCTTTATGGCTTCCGTAACATGTAACAGTGGTGCTCTGGTCAACATTTTGCATAGATTTTGTTTTACAGAACATCTTCAAGCTGCTTTCTGACTGTCTCTTCAGGATGCGCCTTTTTTGAGGCCACTCTTAATTTCGTGCCATAATCCTCCTGCAGGCCAAGACTTTTTTGACTGCGTCTTTACCCCGTCAGACATGTTGTAGTTTTTAGCGATTCTGTATAGAGCAGACCTGGGCAAAGAAAAGGCCCTTTAAGCTTTACAATGTGGCCCGCCAGACATTCCCAAATATTTTTTTTTATATCTTTAAGATGGAAACTGTAGCTGCCATTATTATGTGCAGTGATGTTTTCAAATGACCTTAAGTCTTGAACTATACAAAGTATTTAAATGGTTGGAATCTGCGCTTTTGCATGATATACTAGTTACTATGGTAATATAAGTCACAGCAGCTCAGACGAGGCACCAAGCGGTGTGGGTGGAGAGCGTTTCCACAGAGTGTTTCCATAGCGGCCAGCCTGAAATGCGGGTGTCAGGATTTTTACAACAAAGTTCAAACGCTTAGATGTATTAGATTGTAGGTGTTCTTTTTTTACCCTTCACATTCATATTTCGCTCTGTTTGTTGCATTTTTGTTGCGTTTTGTTTGATTATAAATTATGTCGATCAAAAGGGAGTGTGACGTTCATATGTTGTCAATATTCAGTGTTTTATCGTTCATAGTTAATATTACAAATCCCACATTATTTATTTTCATGTAAATTCTGGGTATCTCATTCAGTAAAAACATTTAAAATTCCATTCCGTTTTTTAAGGCGGTCTGTCCATATCTATCGTTTTTAGTTTTCAATCAGACATTATTGTGAGGTTTTGTGTGTGTGTGTGTGTGTGTGTGTGTGTGTGTGTGTGTGTGTGTGTGTGTGTGTGTGTGTGTGTGTGTGTGTGTGTGTGTGCGTGTGTGCGTGTGCGTGCGTGTGCGTGCGTGCATATATATATGTATATATATATATATATATATATATGTGTGTGTGTATATGTATATACGAATATATATATACGTATATATAGGGCAGCACGGTGGAAGAGGGGTTAGTGCGTCTGCCTCACAATACGAAGGTCCTGAGTAGTCAATCCCGGGCTCGGGATCTTTCTGTGTGGAGTTTGCATGTCCCCCCCCCGTGACTGCGTGGGTTCCCTACGGGTACTCCGGCTTCCTCCCACCTCCAAAGACAGGCACCTGGGGATAGGTTGATTGGCAACACTACATTGGCCCTAGTGTGTGAATGTATGTATATATGTACATACTTGTATATGTATACTGTACATAGATTGGGGATAGGTTGATTGGCAACACTAAATTGGCCCTAGTGTGTGAATGCTGTCTGTCTATCTGTGTTGGCCCTGCGATGAGGTAGAAACTTGTCCAGGGTGTACACCGCCTTCCGCCCAATTGTAGCTGAGATAGGTTCCAGCGCCTCCCGTGACCCCGAAGGGAATAAGCGGTACCAAATGGATGGATGGCTGGCTGGACATAGATAGATAGATAAACCGGCCCCCAGACTTATTTTTTTCTCTAAATTTGGCCTTTCGAGTAAAAGTAATTGCCTAGGCCTAATATAGTCTACTAACAGATCTAGACACTACTTTTTTATTACAAATGGCAATAGCGGAGGATTATAGCTTGCATGTGCATGTATGAGCCAGTTTGCTCCACAACAAAAGGATGGAGAAAAAAAAAGGAACTTATTGACTACAACATCGGACTAAAACTGCGGACTCGCACAAAGCTCTTTGTGAAACCTTTACCATATATGGAGAAATACCGCTGAATTTTTTATGGCAAAATACTGTGCGTCACTAAAGTCTTAAATTACAAAAGGCTCATTTGGAAGAAACTAAAGTGTTTCTTTGATATCTCCGCCATAGTTTGGATTCAAATTTTTATGGGCTATGGGTTAGAAAAGTTAGTTTTGCAAAATATGACCCCTTCAAAACAACCTAAGATGACCAAAGTGATATGCAGGGAACATAACAAAATAAAAGCATACAATTCTCACGACAGGGCAGATGTTCTCCATAAGTACAATTGTATTTTTTTTTCCTCCCATAGAAACAGAGCCAAAGGATGCAGGAAGCGAGACATCTTCCGGAGTTGTGCGACTGAACACAATCCGACAAATCATCGAACAGGTATTATATTCTCCGGACAGCAAGGTGCCTAAGCTTTTCAAGATGTGACACTACACCTGTGTTTTTGGTCCCTTAGGACAGTCATGCATTACTGGATGTGACACCCAAAGCTGTCGACACCCTGAATTACACTCAGTGGTATCCCATCGTGATCTTCCTCAACCCTGACAGTAAGCAAGGAGTCAAGACTATGAGGAACCGCCTCCTGCCAGGATCCAACCGCAGTGCGCGCAAACTTTATGAGCAGGCGCTCAAATTGAGGAAGACCTACTCACACCTTTTCACTGGTATGTTTCCATCTAATATTAACAGTATTATTTATTGTACGTTGTGTGCATGTAACAGTATTATTGCTCTTCGGCTCAAACATCAAATATTGACCATTTAAATGCACTGGAAGCAGGAGTAACGATAATACCATACAGTAGATCCCCGTTTAAATGCCCAAAAAATCGTGAGTAAAGCTCTGAAAATGTTGATACTCCAACCCCATAATGTACAGTTATTAAACCTTTTTCAAATTCAGTTTTACACACTAAAAATTATAGAAATACAGTTCAAAGTAATGCGCTGATTGATCGGCCACTGATTAGTATCGGCCAATATACATGAAAAAGTATGTGTTTATTAATGCATTTCAATGCCGATCACAAAAAAACAATCCCTTCTGGCTGATACTTGATTTATTTTTGGTCCCTCTCTTAGCAAAGGCAGCTAGCAGCTGACTGTGTATGTTCCAACCTAGTTTGGGACAGCTCCCATAAATTAATAATCATCTTTTCCATTGTGGCAAATAGAGTACGTATATTATCACTGGAGGACTAGTAGGAAAAGCTAAACATGTTACACACCAAGTAAGAACAAGCAGGAGCGGACAAAAGGGCTGGCTAATTGATAAGTTAGCCTGAAACACCAGAACAAAATAATAATTAGTGAAGTTTAAAAGGTGTAGAATAGATTGATTGATCACAATAGAAGGTAAGCAGGTATTAATAGGAAATTGGCAAGTAAGAAACGTAGGAAAAGGGGTGTCCCAACAAAATTATACAGGAGCAAGGTGTAGGAAGGTCTGCTTCTGCTGTAGTTCAATCCATTTGGCGAGCTGGGCGTACTTTCCAGAGTTCAAGAGTTATGGAGAGGATAATGTAATGATGTCTGTTGCTGTGTAGCAGCCAGGACTACACACAAGAGGAGAGCGGAGCCATTCATATATCAGTACTGTGAATACCAATGGTAGGATCAGTATATGATCGACATTATATTGATTTTGACTAGAGATGTCCGGTAATGGCTTTTTTGCCGATATCCGATATTCCGATATTGTCCATCTCTTAATTACCGATTCCTATATCAACCAATACCGATATATAAAGTCGTCGAATTAACACATTATTATGCCTAATTGTTTTTGTGATGCCCCGCTGGATGCAATGTAACAAAGTTTTTCAAAATAAATCAACTCAAGTTATGGAAAAAAATGCCAACACGGCACTGCCATATTTATTATTGAAGTCACAAAGTACATGATTTTTTTTAACATGCCTCAAAACAGTAGCTTGGAATTTGGGACATGCTCTCCTTGAGAGAGCATGTGGAAGGTTGAGGGGGGGCGGGATTTAGTTGCGGGGGGTGTAGCTTGTAGTGCCCCGGAAGAGTTAGTGCTGCAATGGGTTCTGGGTATTTTTTTATGTTGTGTTACGGTGTGGATGTTCTCCCGAAATGTGTTTGTCATTCTTGTTTGGTGTGGGTTCACAGTGTTGCCCATATTTGTAACAGTGTTAAAGTTGTTTATACGGCCACCCTCAGTGTGACCTGTATGGCTGTTAACCAAGTATTCCTGGCATTCACTTGTGTGTGTGAAAAGCTGTCGATATTGTGTGATAGGGCCGGCACGCAAAGGTAGGGCCTTTAAGGCACGTCATCAATTCTGTTGTCTGGGGAGAAATCGGGAGAAATTCGGGAGTCTCCCAGGAAAATCGGGAAGAGTTGGCAGGTATGACTGGGAGACGCAACTGCTCTGTACTTCTCCCTATGTCTGTGTACCACTCCGTACAGCGGCGTTTTAAAAAGTCATAAATTTTACTTTTTGAAACCGATAATTTCCGATATTACATTTTAAAGCATTTATCGTCCGATAATATCGGCAGTCCGATATTATCGGACATCTCTAATTTTGACCTATATTTTTATATCATTGTTGACAAATTTAGTGAATAATTCCCTAGATACAGGAAGACTTTGAGTGTAAAAAGTTTTAAAAAGGTAGTAGGTATTAGTTTTTACCTCTCTTCATGTGTCGTGTACTATTGACTTTGTTTTGGTCAAAATCAAATTAGGAAGTAATTTAAATAATGTGTTGATATTGTTTCATTGTCAATAACACTCAACATTTATACATAAAATTATTTATATGTAATACATGTGATTGGAATCTGCAACATAAAACTAATCAGTACAAAGTATTATACTTACAAAACATGCAGTTACACAACATCAAGTCTTTTATCCAAGCAAATTCCTGCTGAAAAAATTATGTGAAACAGCACCCTCTGCTGGATTAATAGCTGTAGCTATGTTTACCCCTCTTTTGTTCTACTTTCTGTTGTGTACCCCCCCCCCCCCAAAAAACTAGGGCTGTCAAAATTAATCTGATTAATCAAATTAATACCATCATATTGACTTTGACTAAAGACTTAACGCAATTATTGCTTCTGCTGTTCAGAATGAGTCCAAATCTGCGACTCGTCGCTGGCAATGCATCTGGGTAGTTTGTTCAAGTACAGTATAAATCGGGTATGGAACCTATGGCTCAGATAAATCTTAGTTGACAGTGCTTAACACGATAAGTAATGAATCATTTTGCTGGTAATCACAGTGTTAAAAATAACATTCAAAATATAAAACCTTCTCATGCACTTTAATCCATCCATCCGTTTTCTACCGCACCTGCTCAAGAAGTCGCAATAATGGTAAGAAGTATTTTATTTATTATTGGTTAGCTTCAGAATAACAATGTTGTTAAAAAGAATAAGACACTTTTTATACTCTAAAAATGTTGGTCTTACTTAAAAATGCACGCATTTAGTGTTAAAAAATATTTTATGGCTCTCACGGAATTACATTTTTAAATATTTGGCTTACATGGCTCTCTTAGCCGAAAGGGTTCCCAAGCCCTGGTATAAATGTACAGTTTATATAACTAGTGTTGGTGTATAAATGTACAGTTTATACAAGTCGCGTTAGTGTACTTGTAAAATCGTACATTTTAGTTAATTATTGAATTTATTTTAACATACATCCATCCATCCATTTTCTACCGCTTGTTCCCTTTTGGGGTCACGGGGGGCGCTGGCGCCTATCTCAGCTACAATCGGGCGGAAGGCAGGGTACACCCTGGACAAGTCGCCATCTCATCGCAGGGCCAACACAGATAGACACACAACATTCACACTCACATTCAAACACTAGGGCCAAGTTAGTGTTGCCAATCAACCTATCCCCAGGTGCATGTCTTTGGAAGTGGGAGGAAGCCGGAGTACCCGAAGGGAACCCACACATTCACGGGGAGAACATGCAAACTCCACACAGAAAGATCCCGAGCCTGGATTTGAACCCAAGACTGCAGGAACTTCTTATTATGAGGCAGACGCACTAACCCCTCTGCCACCATTAGTTAATTAATATAAATAATAGATGGAAACATACAAATAAATGAATGTGTGTAAAAATACAAATAGATCAATGAATGTAAACATATAAATTAATGTATGTAAGCATACAAATAAATAAACACATCTAAATAAACATTCAAATTAATTAATGAAAGTATATTAACATCCAAATAAATTAATTAATGTAAATAAACATATACGGTAGTTAAATCCATGTATGTAAACATACAAATAGATAGATTAATGGAAATGTCGCTGGTCGGCCGCCTGTTTGGGGCTGGTGGTCGCTGGTGCCACGGGGTTGGGCTTGCAGGGTGGCTAGGACCGTACTTTGTAGATCCGCACATACTGGAAGACGAATATATTGTACCTGCACACATACATGCATACATGTAAACGCACAAACACACGTACATTCATACATACATAAGCACTTACTGTACATAGGTACATGATGCATATGCGTACACATAAGTAGATACGCACGGACAGACTGTACATCCACACACCCATTCAATGTTCAAACATACATATTATACATATATTACCATTGTTCCCCCCTTCTTGGTAGAAACACTGCATACTGCTAAAGCTTAACCTATTTTACCATAACAATGTATAAGGTTATTATAGTCCGCTACTGTTTTTCCCCCCTCTTTATATGCTTTTTTTGGTAATTCTAGTATTCATTACATTCATGTATTGTTGCATTTGAAGAAATTATATGTTGATAATAGGGGTAATTATTATTATTCCTTATCAATAGTGTTGTTTCTATTGGTATTTTTATTCTTCCCTTTGTAGTGCAATAATGTCCATTGTTATTTTTGTGTTATTGCTATGTACTTCATTAACTGCTGCTTTTGCTATAATTTTTAGTATAATATTTGCACATACCGAATTAGCTGATGTAGTTCTGTTGTGTTTTGTTGTTGTTGTCTCTCTGTCTTATCCATCTTTTGTCCCCGTAATGTCACCCTCTGTCTCTTTTATTTCCTTCTTTCTATTCCCTGCTGCACCGGTCCGGCCGCACCAAACATTAAATACAGCCTTTCAATAAAGTCAAATACAAATAAGGCAACAAGAAAAGTATCCCACACTTCTCTATTGTAAAGCAATTCCGTACAGCAAATACGGGCATCTACATCAACAATATAATTTGCCTGATTGGCAAATTATATTGGTTGATTGTAAACATACAAATAAATAATAAAATGTCTATTACAAATGATTGACATGTTTTAATTTTTAAAATCATTAAATATATAATACACACATACTACCTGACGAACCTGTGTTTTTTTTCAGACTCTATTGACCTCAACTCAGCCAATGATGCTTGGTATGGCAGCGTGAAAGATTCCATCCGAGAGCAGCAGGACAGAGCTGTGTGGGTGTGTGAGGGCAAGGTGAGTCTGACTGTATTTACAGCATCCATACTACAATATTTCAAAGTTTTACTGGCAATACTTTGTTTTGCTTACATTATTTCATGGTTTTCCTTACAGTATATCATTGTTTACTTTACATACACTATTCAGTGTTTCCCCCCAGAAAATTGGTTAGTTCAAATGTTGACTCTCCAAGGGAAGGGGACCGGGTAAGGGGGTGTGTGGGTGTGTGTAAGGATCAGTGTAACTCGGCCTGTCGCCATCACTACTCCACTTCGTCGCTGCCACCACAGCCGGGGAGGCAATAGACTACAGACTGTGGCGAAGTAGGCCGGCTTCGTCGCATGAAGAAGCCTACAACTTTTGGTTGTGTTTTCTGCTCCATTTGTTGAATGGTGATATAGGATATATATCTCGATATTTTTTCCCTAAAATAAACACAAAACAGTCCTAGTTACCTTAGATACTAGGTACGTCATTATTATGACTTAGTAATTTATTAAGTCAAAATAATGACTTAATAAGTCAAAATAATGACTTACAAAGTCAAATTAATGACTTACTATAAGTAAGCGTTTGCAATAGGCCTTTTAAAAAAAAAGGGTTAAAAGTGGGGCCACACCCTGACATATGCTCAACTCATGCTTAATTTATTACAGCATTTGGGAAGCCCGTAGTTAATTTTTATTATGTAAATGTCATATTTTTATCAACATGTGATAGCAGGGACCCTGCCATTCAAATCTAGGCTGTTACATTACTAATGCTTAATGTAACTTTAGCTGAAAAAATATAACAATAGCAACAGGAGAGACTATTCATCCCTGAACACCATGGAGTTGATGTAGGCTTTTTGATGCACTTACATTATTATACCAGCTATCAGAGACAGAAACTCCTTATTTAATTTAATGTCCTTTTTTGCTGCTTCAACACAGCTCAATAAACACAGAAAAAGGTAAAGTGAAATAACCTAGTTGTTAACTGTAGGTCAAAAATGCTTGTCTTTCTCTGAGACAGACAGGGCTTTGATGTCCGTAACACACACAAGCACGCCGCACAGTGAGCTAACGTTATGCTAAAAGCTAATTACCCTTCACCTCAAGGACTGCGAGCGAGCTGAGCTGGCGCTCATGTTTCGAGACCTCAACGGGCTCATACTGATGTTACTAGTAGTTGACTTGAAAGTGTTTATTATAATTTGGGGAGAGTCCGCTGCCTTATGCTCACCTGCTAAACATGTTTCTGCTCCACCCACCGTCACTCCTCTCTGCCTGCCTGAGCACTGTTACTTGCGCTCTGAATACGCACTGCTGATTGGCTGTTACCGCACTGTGTGTAACCAATCAGGTGGTTCTGTGGGTGGGACAATGCTGCGTGCTGCAGAGACGTACTGACAGAGGCAGAACTAAGCCGAGCAGCTTGTTAAGACTTTAGCTTAGGCGGTGGCTCTTTGTTAAGGCGCCTGCCTTAACAACAAAGCACTGCGGGAAGCCCTGCTATTTCATTATTTTATCTACATCATTAACTGTTCTGCATAATGTATTTAATTGTTTTGCTTGCAGTGTTGTATTGTTTAACTTAGTGTGTCCTTGTTTTACTTACAGTAATGTATTGTTTTACTTGCAGTATTGTATTGTTTTATTTACAATACTGTACTGCTGGACTTACATTATTGTATTGTTTTACTTACAGTATTTCACAGATCTACTTTGCATCATTCGGTGTCATTTTCATGTTCTGTGTTTGCTTTGTCTCACAGTTGGACGGTTCAGAGGAGGATCTAGATCTCCATGACGACCGCATGTCCTATCTGTCTGCCATGAGCGCGGACTATTTGAGCATGGACAGCCGGCTCACCAGTGACTACGATGACACAGCCGACGAGGGCGGGGCTTACACGGACAACGAGCTGGAGGAGCCGATGGATGAACCCCAGCCTGTGTCCGCCATCAGTCGTTCATCAGAACCCGTGCTACCAGATGAGGTGTGTGACGTGAAAAAAACCTTAAGAATACTGTAGTGCACATAGTTTGTAGTGCCCAACCCTCCTGTATTGTGTGTGTTTGTACGTGTACTTGTATGTTGTGCGTGTGTGTGTGTAGAAGCCCCATCCTGAGCCCCGGGCTCGTATAAGAAGCACAAGCAACAGGGAAGCACTAAACAGACAGCCCAGTCCTCCTCCTGCTTTTGTCCCAGTACCTCCAAAGGTGAGAGAGTCTCTTCGCAAGTTTTATTAAATTTAATAAAAATATGAACATGCACTTTATTGTATATGACTTTCAAATGAAGAAGAATTAGAAAGAGCTGCATCTGAATAGAAACATTTTCCTCGAAAGATAAGAGTATGAAGTCATTTTTGACGAGTCAGATTCAAGATTGGTCACCTGACTGTCATATTACACCCCCTTGAAAGTGTTTCCTATACATCCATTAGGAACTAAGCGCCCGATGTACAAACCCCGTTTTCATATGAGTTGGGAAATTGTGTTGGATGTAAATATAAACGGAATACAATGACACCTATTCAATTGAATGCACTACAAGGACAAGATATTTGATGTTCAAACTTATAATCGTTATTTTTTATTTTTTTGCAAATAATAATTAGAATTTCATGGCTGCAACACGTGCCAGAGAAGCCGGCGGCGTTTCTGGATGTTGTTGATTAATGGCTTTCGCTTTGCATAGTAGAGCTTTAACTTGCAATTACAGATGTAGCGACGAACTGTATTTAGTGACAGTGGTTTCTGAAGTGATCCTGAGCCCATGTGGTGATATCCTTTAGAGATTGATGTCAGTTTTTGATACAGTGCCGTCTGAGGGATCGAAGGTCACGGTCATTCAATCTTGGTTTCCGGCCATGCCGCTTATGTGGAGTGATTTCTCCAGATTCTCCGAACATTTTGATGATATTATTATGGACCGTAGATGTTGAAATCCCTAAATTTCTTGCAATTGCACTTCCATAAACATTGTTCTTAAACTGTTTGACTATTTGCTCACGCAGTTGTGGACAAAGGGGTGTACCTCGCCCCATCCTTTCTTGTGAAAGACTGAGCATTTTTTGGGAAGCTGTTTTTATACCCAATCATGGCACCCACCTGTTCCCAATTGGCCTGCACACCTGTGGGATGTTCCAAATAAGTGGTTGATGATCATTCCTCAACTTTAACAGTATTTATTGCCACCTTTCCCAACTTCTTTGTCACGTGTTGCTGGCATCAAATTCTAAAGTTAATGATTATTTCCCAAAAAAAAAAGGTTTATCAGTTTGAACATCAAATATGTTGTCTTTGTAGCATATTCAACTGAATATGGGTTGAAAATGATTTGCAAATCATTGTATTTCGTTTATATTTACATCTAACACAATTTCCCAACTCATATGGAAACAAGGTTTGTACTAAAATTATGTGCCGAAGATTGCATCTTAACAACCTCTAAAGGCTTAGTGGGACCCATTACCTCCCTGGTTGGCACTCAGCATCAAGGGTTAGAATTGGGGGTTAAATCACCAAAAATTATTCCCGGGCGCGGCCACCGCTGCTGCCCACTGCTCCCCTCACCTCCCTGGGGTGAACAAGGTGATGGGTCAAATGCAGAGGACAAATTTCACCACACCTAGTGTGTGTGTGTGACTATCATTGGTACTTAAACTTTAAATGTAACGTTTCAAATTATAAGCGTGTGTGCTTTTACTGATGTTGCAGAAAAAAAGCGTCTGTGTTCCCAAATAATGTTTCAGAATAAGAGCATTTGTGTTTTTAATGATCCCTCAGAATAAAAGCATGTGTGTTAACACCGATGTTTTAGAATAAGAGCGTACGTGCTTCTGTCTGACAGGTACGGGCTCACGCCCTGACTGAGCCGTCACGCAGCTACGACTCACAGTCCAGCAGCACCATCAGCAGCGACACGGCGGGCGTGAACAAGCCACTTCCTCCTCCGGTGGCCCTGAAGCCAACTCGCCTCAGCCAAACATCCGAGGAGCAGAGCACAGAGAAGGAAGAGGATGACCCTGCTAACAAATCCTTCATGGGCAAGGTTGCTTTTTTCTTCTCATGTCATTCTCATACAGCAGTGGTTCTCAAATGGGGGTACGCGTACCCCTGGGGGTACTTGAAGGGGTACGTGAGATATTTTTTTTAATATTCTAAAAATAGCAAATATTCAAAAATGCTTTATAAATATATGTATTGAATAATACTTCAACAAAATATGAATGTAAGTTCATAAACTGTGAAAATAAATGCAACAATGCAATATTCAGTGTTGACAGCTAGATTTTTTGTGGACATGTTCCATAAATATTGATGTTAAAGATTTATTAATTTTTGTGAAGAAATGTTTACAATTAAGTTCATGAATCCAGATGGATCTCTATTACAATCCCCAAAGAGGGCACTTTATGTTGATGATTACTTCTATGTGTAGAAATCTTTATTTTTAATTGAATCACTTGGTTTTTTTTTAACAAGTTTTTGGTTATTTGTATATCTTTTTTTCCCAAATAGTTCAAGAAAGACCATTACAAATGAGCAATATTTTGCACTCTTATACAATTTAATCAATCAGAAACGGATGACATAGTGCTGTATTTTACTTCATCTCTTTTTTTTCAACCAAAATTGCTTTGCTCTAATTATTGGGTACTTGAATTAAAAAAATGTTCACAGGGGGTACATCACTGAAAAAAGGTTGAGAATCACTGTCATATAGAATACATCAATATGTTTATGTGACGGTCCTGACTAATTCACTTAGCTGAAACATGTTCTTTGTGTGCTTGCTCTCTTAATGCGTTGACTTCACCCCTTTTTTTTCCCTTTACTTTTTCTTAACTTATTTTGTTTTTTTCTTTTCTTCTTCTTGTCCTGTACCTGCCTTCTTATTTTCCTCGCCTTAACTTCCTTAATTGTTCTTTTCTCTACTTTGTTTTTGCTTCTTTTTCTTTTTTTTTTCTACTTCTTGACCTCTTTCATGGCTTCCGTGTGACAGCAATCCAGGCAGCAGGTAATTAATGTAAACATCAGGGTTCGGCTGGGAATTCCACTCATGACCTCCATGTCTTGCTCTTCCTTATCATTCCACTCGCTCCATTCATATGCTTGTTCCATACATAGAAGCCTCACTTGTAGATACTATTAAAAAAAAAAAAAGGATGTTGTCAACATTTTTCTTTTGTCCGAAGATCAAAGCCTTTGAGAAGATGGACCACTTGGCAAAAGCTCAGAGGATCCTTGAACTGCAGGAAGCAGAAAATGCCCGAGTAAGTATTGTTTTCTCCACTTATTGGGAGTCGATACTGACATAAGTCAGGTTTTGTTAGTCATCCTTTACGAAAGGTCAGAACACTGACATGTACAATAAAATTGAAGCAATTTTTCCTATGAAATAATAATAATAATAATAATGAATTACATTTGTTAAAATCTCAAAGTGCTACAAAGTATAAAAATAATAAGAAAAATAATAAATACAAATAAAAAGTTAGAATATACAGGTGCTGTTCATATTATTAGAATATCATGAAAAAGTTGATTTATTTCAGTAATTATATTCAGAACGTGAAACTTACATATTACATCAATTCATTACACACATAGTGATATATTTGAAATGTTTATTTCTTTAAAATTTGATGATTAGTACTGACAATTACTAAAAATTCCAAATTCAGTATCTCATAAAATTAGAATATTAGTTACGACTAGTACCGAAAATATTTTTTTAGAAATATGGGCCAACTGAAAAGTATGAACATAGAAAAGTTTCAGCTTGTACGGCAATCAATACTTAGTTGCAGCTCCTTTTGCCTGAATTGCTGCAGCAATAAAAATGTTCATTGGTTGTCAGCTATAATCCTCTCCTTTTTGGCAAAAAACACTTGAAATGTATCAGTCTGTTTGGAATTAATGTATACATTCTACAAGTTTGACTTTCTAAATGGAATTAATGAAATAAATCAACTTTTTCATGATATTCTAATAATATGACCAGCACCTGTATAATAAAAAAATAAAATACAAATAAAATCATGAAAAACTCAAGATGAACAATAGACAAAACAGAAACAGATACAAATAGAAATAAAAGGATGAAAGCACTGGATAAAACGGATAAGCAAGCAGTGTATTTAAAAACAAAACGGCGAAGAAATTAGATAAAAGCTGTGGTAAAAAGGTGGGTTTTAAGTCCCTTCTTAAAAAGCGTCGACCGACTGTGGTGCTCTAAGATGGTCGGGGAGAGCGTTCCAGAGTTCGGGAGCGGTCCAGCAGAAAGCCCGGCAGCCCATGGATTGTAACCCTGTCCTGATGGGTTTGAGGAGGTTAATGTTTGAGGAGCAGAGGTTGCGGGGAAATTAGGTCCTAGGAGGGAGCGTTGCCGTAGATGCATTGGTGAGTTAGCAGGTTAATCTTAAATTGGGTCTGGGATGCAATGGGGAGCCAGTGGAGTGATTTGAGGATGGGTATGATCATATCACATCCAAAATAAATGTTTTTTAAGTGAAAAAATGACTTTAAAGAGCATAATATGCTTAAAACGATGATAAATAACAAGTAAATCATGAATGTATAGATAAATATTTAATATCAGTTTTCACTTTTTTGAAAAGATCTAGTTTGCTGCAATACTAATTAGCCTTTGTGTGGTGTTCGGGCCTGTGGGACCCGTTTTCATTTTTTATTAAAAGAAAAATGAGTTGATTAATTCATTTTTCAAACTGACACTCACTGGCTTTGGCTCATTTTCTGTGAAGAACATATATCAGAATACATATTTAATGACCACATACCATACACCCCCCCTACACATTTCTATAACATATTAGATGTCCGGGTCCACTGGACCCAGGTTGTGACAGAAGGAGGACAGAGTGTAGGTACACAGAACATCAGAGGGTCAAATGTGCGAGAAAATGAGAGCAGACAGTGTTGACAAACAATGTTGCAACCTTGCGTGGGAACCGCAGGTGCAGAAGCACAAAAGAAGAATATATGTGGGATGCAGAAACTGGCAGAGAGATTTTCCGTGCGACGTTCGTATTGTTGTTACTCAGCCAGCGTTTGTGGGTCGGATGGACCCGTTGCATTTTGTGGCTTTTAATGCCTCACAATCAAACACTTTAATGTTGAAATACTGAACAGATGTTTATTGGGATAAGGTATGCAGGCCAGTCTAGTACCCGCACTCTTTTACTACAAAGCCACCCTGTTATAATACATGGCTTGGCATTGTCTTGCTGAAATAAGCAGGGGCGTCCATGATAACGTTGCTAGGAAGGCAACATATGTTGCTCCAAAACTTGAATGTACCTTTCAGCTTTAATGGTGCCTTCACAGATGTGTAAGTTACCCATGCCTTGGGCACTAATACACCCCCATACCATCACAGATGCTGGCTTTTGAACTTTGCGCCTATAACAACCCGGATTGTTCTTTCTCTCTTTGGTCCAGAGGACATGACGTCCACAGTTACAAAAAATTATTTGCATCAGTCCATCTTAAAGGCCTACTGAAATGAGATTTTCTTATTTAAATGGGGATAGCAGGTCCATTCTATGTGTCATTCTTGATCATTTCGCGATATTGCCATATTGTTGCTGAAAGGATTTCGTAGAGAACATCGGCGATAAAGTTCGCAACTTTTGGTCACTAATAAAAAAGCCTTGCCTTTACCGGAAGTAGCAGACGATGTGCGCGTGACGTCACTAGTTGTAGAGTTCCTCACATCCTCACATTGTTTATAATCATGGCCACCAGCAGTTAGAGCTATTCGGACCGAGAAAGCGACAATTTCCCCATTAATTTGAGCGAGGATGAAAAATTTGTGGATGAGGAAATTTAGAGTGAAGGACTAGGAAAAAAAAAGAAAGGCGATTGCAGTGGGAGCGATTCAGATGTTATTAGACACATTTACCAGGATAATTCTGGAAAATTCCTTATCTGCCTATTGTGTTGCTAGTGTTTTAGTGAGATTAAATAGTACCTGAAAGTCGGAGGGGTGTGGCCACGGGTGTGTTGACGGCCAGAGTCTCTGAGGGAAGCCACGGCAGCTGCAGCAGGACGGAAGCTCCGCTGATGTCTCTGGTAAGAGCCGACTTATTACCACAATTTTCTCACCGAAAACTGCCGGTTGACATGTAGTCGGGATCCATGTTCGCTTGATCCGCTCCGATCCATAGTGAAGCTTCACCTTCGGGAATTTTAAACAAGGAAACACCGGCTGTGTTTGTGTGGCTAAAGACTAAAAGCTTCCCACCTCCATCTTTCTACTTTGACTTTTCAATTATTAATTGAACGAATTACAAAAAAATTCAGCAACACAGATGTCCAGAATACTGTGTAAATTTGTGATTAAACCAGACTACTTATAGCTTTAATCGGGCTGGAAAATAATGTCCGCTACAACCCGAGACGTCAAACGCACGCGTCATCATACGCGTCATCATACGCGTCATCATACGCGTCATCATACCGCGACGTTTTCAACACGACACTTCGCGGGACATTTAAAATTGCAATTTAGTAAACTAAAAAGGCCGTATTGGCATGTGTTGCAATATTAATATTTCATCATTGATATATAAACTATCAGACTGCGTGGTCGGTAGTAGTGGGTTTCAGTAGGTCTTTAAATAAGCTCGGGCCCAGCGATTCTGGGTGTTGTTGATAAATGTCTTTGGCTTTGCATAGTAGAGTTTTAACTCGCATTTACAGATGTAGCGACAAACTATAGTGACTGACAGTGGTTTTCTGAAGTGTTCCTGAGAGCCCATTTGGTGATATCCTTTACACACTGATGTCGCTTTTTGATACAGTGTCGCCTGATAGATCGAAGGTCACGGACATTTAATGTTGGTTTTCGGGCTCGTGATTTCCCCGGATTCTCTGAACCTTTTGATGATATTACGGACTGTAGATGGTGAAATCCATTATAGCTCGTTGAGAAATGTTGTTTTTAAACTTTCCATTAATTTGCTCACGCATTTGTTCACAAAGTGGTGGACCCTGCCCCCATCCTTGTTTGTGAAAGACTGAGCATTTCATGGAAGCTGCTTTTATACCCAATCATGGCACCCTCTTGTTCCTAATTAGCCTGTTCACCTGTGCGATAGTCCAAATAAGCATTCCTCAACTTTCTCATTCTTTTTTGCCACTGGTGCCAGCTTTTTTGAAACACGCATCAAGTTCCAAATGAGCTAATATTTGCCAAAAATAATGTTTTGCAATTCGGACGTTAAGTATCTTATCTTTGCAGTCTATTCAATTGAATATAAGTTGAAAGGGATTTGCAAATCATTGTATTCTGTTTTTATTTACCATTTACACAATGTGCCAACTTTACTGGATTTGAGCTTCGTACTATCATATGTAAGTGTGCAAGTTGAAACAGAGCCTATGACTCCATGCAGAAATGGGGTGTCATTTTTTATTTAAGAGTTGTTCTGACATATTTGGCTCTGTTTGCTTTCGCTATACAGTTGGAAATCGCTCAGAAGCATCCGGACATCTACGCCATCCCCATGAAATTACCCAAGCCAAATCTCAACCGTCCTCAGCCCATAGGGTGAGAGTTTGTCTCCATTGTCAGAAATGTGCAGCTCTTTCCTTTACTGATGTGTGTATGTGTGTGTGTGTGTGTGTGTGTGTGTGCGTGTGTGCGTGTGCGCGTGTGTGTTATATCGCAGTTCCAGCTCCAATCCTGAGCCCCAGACTTCATCCAGGCAGCAGTACTCTGAGAACAGACATGATGAAGATGAGGCAGAGTACCGCAGACAAATGGCTGACAGCAACAAGAGAGGATACTACAACACTCAGAAATACAAGGACACAGAGTTGTAGTAAAAAAAAAAACACATGACATCATCATTACATCATTACACAATGACATGTTAGATATATATGTAGGTATATATATATATATATGTGTATTTATTTGTGTATTTATTTGTATGTATGTATGTATGTACATATATATGTGTAGACATACATATATATGTGTATGTATGTATGTACATACATGTATGCATCTATATTTATATATATATATATTTACACGCATATATATATATATGTATATCGTAATTTTTTCATGTTCTTTTCAAACATTTTTTAGTTAAGAGTCAGACATCTGTTTTGTGGTTTTATTGGGTTGTCATCTCTTACACACAAACTCACGTTGCTCTTTGTGCTCAGTTTTTTTTAGATAGAAAATGTAAATAAATATAAGTATTTTATACGAACATCAAATTTGGGAATTTCCAAGTTAGTTCAAAGTAATTAAGGTTTTTGTTCATGATTTTGTCGTGCGTTTGATTTGATGTGTAGAACGTGTCGTGTTTTGTGTGTACTTTTACTTCTCTGCGAAGCACATGTTTAAGTGCCTTTGTCATAAAAATCACCAATTATTCATAATGTGACCGAACCTCAGCCGCTTCAAAACGATCCAATTTGAGTCGTTTTAATTTACTGGAACTTCTATTTTTGATCCTATAATTAATAAAAAATCAACGGCAAGGAGGGATGCATTTAAAATATGCAGAATCTAACCGTACTAAATAAATACATTTGTTTTTTGCGTGTTGGAATGCACAGAACTAAGTCAACATGAAAGATATTTAGCTTGAATTATTGGGCATAAAGTATATTTTCTTACCTACTTGCAGTTTAACTACACACTTGCTGTTTTTATAACAAAGAACAATATTCTGTCATGGTTATCAATTGTATATGTTATGAGACAATCATGGTAGTTTTATCTTAAATGTAGGTTTGATGGGGGATTTCAAATAAACGTGTTTTTTTTTTTCTACATATTGTTGTGTCGCCTTGTTTCAATTCGCACACTTTGCATTTTGAGTGCATAAGTGTAACTACCACACTGAAACGCAGTGCACTGCCAGTTGCCGGATGCTGCACTCACCACACCCCAAATATCAGTGGATATGTCTGCATATGCACAAACAACTTTTTTTTTTTTTATTATTTTTATTTTATTTTTTTAATAAACAAACAACTTTCTAAAGTGCTACTACATATTAGCGACTAAGTTGTTAAATATATTACGGAGGTTAATTTGTGTCTTCATTACAAAAGCTTTTTTTTTGCTTTACACTGAATTTTTAAACCCTGATTTATTTTTTGTACTGAATTTATAAACACTGTATTTTTATACAATGAAGTTTTATACAATTAATTTTAAAATTCTTAGTTTTCGCTTAATTTGATGTAAAGGAAAAAAGTGATGTAAAAAAATATAATTTAGTTACATAAACTCAGTGCCAAAAAAAAAGGCTTTCGTAATGAAGACTCACAAAAACCTCCATAATATATTACAAAAAAATAACTTTTTATGTGCATCTAACGTATTTATACAGCAAAATAATTTTTGACAAATTAAACTGCAACGCCAAACGGGACAAGCGGTAGAAAATGGATGGTTGATAAACGCCTAAACCAGGGGTGTCAAAGTCATTTTAGATGGGGGGCCACTGGGAGAAAAATCTACTCCCAATTTGGCTGGACTGGTAAAATCATGGCACGATAAGTTAAAAATAAAGACAACTTCAGATTGTTTTCTTTGTTTAAAAATAGAACAAGCACATTCTGAAAATGTACAAATCATAATGTTATTTTATTTTTAATTTTTTTACACTTACATGTTGCGGTTAATAGTACTTTATCTTTATTTGTCGTTATTTATACTTTCTGAATAAATTGTCATAATGTTCATCAGTCAACTCATTGGTCTTAATTTTCAATCTATCAAGATAATATATATATATATATATATATATATATATATATATATATATATATATATATATATATAAAAAACTCCTGTATGTTATTTATGTGAGTTTTCCTTGCCCTTATGTGGGCCTACCGAGGATGTCGTAGTGGTTTGTGCAGCCCTTTGAGACACTAGTGATTTAGGGCTATATAAGTAAACATTGATTGATGTAGTTTGCTCATTTTCCTTGGCTGATGTACAAACGTTTTTTTGTTGTTTTTTTTACTTATGTAGCATCATCTACAAAGATACAAATAATTGCTATTGTGACATCTAGTAGACACATTTAGAACAGCAGCTTCTTTCATTCAAAAATTTGGGCTCATTTTTATACTTGGCAAATTCATCCCGCGGGCAAGATAAAACCGGTTTGCGGGCCTCATCTGGCACGGCCCGTATGTGTGACACCCCTGGCCTAAACTTCAATTATCAGCGTATAATTGTTTGTTTTTTTTTAGTTATTGCCATGTAACCACCCAGTCTTAGTTAAGATGAAAAGCTTCAAATTTGAATAATGAACTATATATATATATATATCCATCCATTTTCTACCGCTTATTCCCTTTTGGGGTCGCGGGGGGCGCTGGCGCCTATCTCAGCTACAATCGGGCGGAAGGCGGGGTACGCCCTGGACAAGTCGCCACCTCATCGCAGGGCCATATATATATATATATATATAAATATATAAATATAATGTGTATGTGTATATATATATAAGTGTATATATATATATGTACGCTGAGATAGGCGCCAGTGTCCCCCGCGTCTCAAAAGGGAATAAGCGGTAGAAAATGGATGGATATACAGTATATATATATATATGTATGTGTGTATATATAAATATTTATATATATATGTGTGTGTGTATGTATATGTATATATATGTATATATACATATATGTGTGTGTATATATATGTATATGTATATATTATATATATACATATATATATATACATATATATATATATATATATATATATATATATATATATATATATATATATATACATACCTTATTTCCATATAGTATGCGCCTGCCTTGAATTACTGCCGGGTCAAACTCGCTTCCCAAAATAATTAGCGCATGCTTAGTATTACCGCCTGGTCAAACTCGTGACGTCACGAGTGACACTTCCCCTGTCATCATTTTCAAAATGGAGGAGGTTGATTTCAATACCGGTAATATGAAATCGCATAAAGGGAAGAAGATTAAGAGCTATTCAGTAGGATTTAAGGTCCAAGCTTACATCACACTCAATTTTTTACTGCATACCTTTGGTAAGTGCCGGAGTGAGAAGAGGTTTTAAATTAATTAGCGTTCCGGCGGCAATTCAAGGAAATTCTGTGTGTGTGTGCGCGTGTGTGTGTGTGTGTGTGTGTATGTTTATATATATATATATATATATATATATATATATGTTTATTTTTTTTTTTTAAGTGTGGCTATCGTTTGATACCTACAAAAAATGAAACGGAAACGGAAGTGGCTAAATGTCGCGCATGCGCCAAAGAATCGGGCAGTGGCGAGATATTGACAAGGCGGTTTTGAGCCCCGCCATCTTTATCTTGGAATAACATACTCTCTTTCTTGGCGTGGATTGACTCCGTGGTTTTAAAACACAACTTAAAAGAAGAAACTGCTTGTATTTAATACAAGCGTCATTTTCGGTCCGTGTGCAACCACAATATATTGTTAGGAGCACCAATAGCAGGTAAGTTAACAACGTGAAAAGAGACAAGTAACCGTGAGTCTCAATTCAGTAAAAAAAGCAGGTTTGTACGACTCTTTTATGACTTGCACGTCTCTAAATGTGTCACATTTGATGTTAGAATTGCCTAAAACAGTCTTTGTTCGTGATTAAATATGTCTTTGTGCCACAACTACAAGGAAACATAATCCTTTCTTCCGACAGCTTGAGTCGATTTTAACATCGCCGCAAGGTGGCAGCACTGTGACGTAGTGGGTGCCTCGCTGCAGTAAAACCTCCAACGAAGAAGAAAACTGCTGACCTTCCGAAAAGAGTATCTTGTTTCCCGCCGCATGAACTTTGAGAATGTTGCAAGAGTTGATAAGAGAGAGGCTGATATCGGCAGCTGATGAAATATTCAGGCTGTTCCAAGGAACCATTGTGTCGTACGAGGAGGAACTTTCTCGAACGAGAGAGGCGAACGAGCGACATCGACAACAACAGGAAGCTGTTTGCAACACTCCAGTTGCAACACATGTTGAAGGTGTGTTGTTCAATGTTTACCAGCTTTCTACTTCATATTTTACTGCATCTTTTCTATATTTATACACAGAACCTGGGAGACAACATTAACAAAAACGTCTTCTCTCATCCTAATTAGTATTTCTCTTCTTAGAAGTACAAACCCCGTTTCCATATGAGTTGGGAAATTGTGTTAGATGTAAATATAAACGGAATACAATGATTTGCAAATCCTTTTCAACCCATATTCAATTGAATGTTCTACAAAGACATTATATATGATGTTCAAACGCATAAAATTTATTTTTTTCGCAAATAATACTTAACTTAGAATTTAATGGCAGCAACACGTGCCAAAGTAATTGGGAAAGGGCATGTTCACCACTGTGTTACATCACCTTTTCTTTTAACACTCAATAAATGTTTGGGAACTGAGGAAACTAATTGTTGAAGCTTGGAAAGTGGAAATCTTTACCATTCTTGTTTTATGTAGAGCTTCAGTCGTTCAATAGTCCGGGGTCTCCGCTGTCGTATAATGTGCCACACATTTTCCATGGGAGACAGGTCCTGGACTACAGGCAGGCCTGTCTAGTACCCGCACTCTTTTACTATTAAGCCACGCTGTTGTAACACGTGGCATTGTCTTGCTGAAATAAGCAGGGGCGTCCATGATAACGTTGCTTGGGTGGCAACATATGTTGCTCCAAAACCTGTATGTACCTTTCAGCATTAACAGTGCCTTCATAGATGTGTAAGTTACCCATGCCTTGGGCACTAATTTACCCCCATACCATCACAGATGCTAGCTTTTGAACTTGGCGCCTATAACTGTCCGGATGGTTCTTTTTCTCTTTGGTCCGGAGGACACCACGTCCACATCTTCCAAAAAAATTTAAAATGTTGACTCGTCAGACCACAGAACACTTTTACACTTTGCATTGGTGCATCTTAGATAAGCTCAAGCCCAGAGAAGACAGCGATGTTTCTGGGTGTTGTTGATAAATGGCTTTCGCTTTGCATAGTAGAGTTTTAATTTGTACTTACAGATGTAGCGACCAACTGTAGTTACTGACGGTGGTTTTCCGGAGTGTAAATGAGCCCACATGGTGATATCCTTTACACACTGATGTCGCTTTCTGATGCAGTACTGAACCTTTTGATGATATTACGGACCGTAGATGGTGAAATCTCTAAATTCCTTGCAATACCTCGTTGAGAAATGTTCTTAAACTGTTCAACAATTTGCTCATGCATTTATTCACAAAGTGAAGACCTTTGCCCCATCCTTGTTTGTGAATGACTGAATATTTCAGAGAAGCTACTTTTATACCCGATCATGGCACCCACCTGTTCCCAATTAGCCCGTTCCCCTAATAAGTGTTTGATGAGCTTTCTTCAACTTTCTCAGTCCTTTTTGCCACTTGTGCCAAGTTTTTTTGAAAGATGTTGCAGGCATCAAATTCCAAATGAGCTCACATTTGCAAAACATAAAGTTTTCCAGTTCAAACGTTAAGTATCTTGTCTTTGCCGTTTATTCAATTGAATATACGTTGAAAAGGATTTGGAAATCATTGTATTCTGTTTTTACTTACAATTTACACAACGTGCCAACTACACTGGTTTCGTAGTTGGCCCATTCCACCGGATCAGTGCCATTTGTATCTCCAGGAAGTCAAATTTAGGAATGCACCATGAAATTAACTGAACATGTTTTTTCTTCAGCAAAATGTCCTGCACATTGATCTGATTGCATAGTTGTTAAATAGGATTTCAAAGATAATGTTAACTACCTTGAACATTGTAAAAATAACATTATTCACATGAAGTTGATTCATTCAGATATTCTGTTGGTCAGGGGATGGACAAAAAATTATTGTGTTGTATATTTTAACTGGGGTGTTGCTTGGACTCTCAGCACAGTCTTGTTACCTAAGATGTTTATTGAAAAATATATGTAGCTGAATCAGTCACTTGTCAACATGCTATGAGTATCAGTTCCATGTGGTTATATTTCATATTTGTGCAAATTCTATGTTAAAAACGTACGCCTGTTATTCCAATGAGCCATCTTCAGTTTAGAAACATTGTACAAAATGAAAAAAAACTTGCTCGAATGGGGTAATACACATTTTGAGTAGTTTAATATGTGTATTATCACATTTAGAGTTTGAAAAAAAAATGTATTTATTTTGAGAGTTACAACCGGAAAAGGCAACTGGTTCGGTGTTATGCCCCAATTATTGTGGCCTCAAACAAGACAACGTTATCTTAACTCAAATTAACTGCCATAGTGATTCTGGTCTGTGTCCTGCAGAATTCCATGAGCTGATTGGTTGTCAAGAAGAATGTCCACCTGAGCTGCCGGAGGCTTTACAGCCTCCCAACATTAAAAAAGAGGATGAACTCTGTATCGCCCAGGAGGAAGAGTGTCTTCTTGGGTCGGAGGAGGCTTTTGTCCCTAAGTTGCCACTGACTGCTGTCTCTGTGAAGTCTGAAGACCAAGAAAACAAACCACAAATCCACAACTTCTTAGCTCCACTATCAGACAGTGACGACACAATGTTACACATTCTTGACAGTGAAGACCGGTGCGACACCCAGGGACTTTTGAGCAGCGATCCAGACTATGAAGCCGGTACGAGGACTCACATGGACAGCAAACAACCTGAACTCTTAAAACAAAAGACAGGTAAAGAATGTCTGACCTGTTCAGTTTGTGGCAAAAGATTTAGCTCTGAGAGTTATTTTACTCGACACATGCGGACACACACAGGAGAAAAACCTTTTAGATGCTCGGTTTGTAGTAGACAGTTCTCTCATAAGGCTAATATGTTATCACACATGAGAACGCACACAGGAGAAAAACCCTTCGTATGCTCCGTTTGTCCTAAAACCTTTTGTAAAAAGCCTCAATTGGCTCAACACATGCTGACACACACAGGTGAAAAGCCTTTTTGCTGTTCAGTTTGCAGTGAAAGATTCTCCCAAAAATCAAACATGCTATCACACATGAGGATACACACTGGAGAAAAACCCTTCAGTTGCTCATTTTGCAGTAAAAGATTCTCTCACAAAGCAAATATGCTGTCACACATGCGAACACACACAGGAGAAAAACCTTTTAGCTGTTTAATTTGTGGGGAGCGGTACACTCAAAAGTCAAATATGGTTACACACATGAGAACACACACAGGCGAAAAACCCTTTCGTTGTCCAGTTTGTGGTAAAAGATTCTCAGGGAAAACGAACATGGTGTCACACATGAGAACACACACAGGAGAAAAACCTCCAAATTGTTCAGTTTGTGGTATGAGGTTCTCTGAAATAACGAACATGGAATCACATATGAGAACACACATTGTAGAAAAACCTTTTGGTTGTCCGGTTTGTGGTAAACAATTCTCTGTTAATGCAACATTGCTGTCGCACATGAGAATACACACAAACGTAGGGATGTGTACTGAATTCAATACTTTTGGAGGTGCTGACCAAGTTCAATTCATGTAAAATCAAATGGTACCATACCTTTTGTTGCATGGTCGTTATGTCTAGTTGTAGACAACAATGACATTCATAGCAGACTGTCTTGAGGTAATGTAATTTTCCATTCCAACAAAGCAAGTATGCCTGATAGCAAGCACTCAATAGTAAGGCTCCACTCTTAAAAAGACATGAGTCTATGCTAATTTACATTGGATGTGCTATTATACATGCTACTGATTAGCATTAGTAATTTTACATGGCAATTTCAACTCCTCCAAATCTGGTAATGGAAAGTACAACTAAGTTGTATGTTACAATTAAACAGCTGGTTTGTGATAAGTACAATATATATAATATAATCACTTTGTTGGACTCAACAAAAGACAAGACTGGCAGATTTAACTTAGTGACAAAGACTACATTCAGACTACGGCAACACACCTAGGACAAACTGAAATGAATGCGCACTTGCTAAAGATACTCAGAAGTGTACTAAAAAATGTAAAAAATTGGACTACACAATAATAATCAGCTCATCGTTGAATATTAAATAAAAAAAATACTTTTATTTTGAAACAAATTGACATTTATCAGCCCATGAACACACACCAAACATTGGTACAATTGAGAACTGGTATCAGTTCCCATGTAACAGGATTTGGTACTGTATCAGTTCAAATGTAATAGGTACTCCTCATTAAAATTATTTTTTAGCTGCTTTTAGTGCTTAAAACTCAAAAAGGTTCATTATGTCTTCATGTTAAATATACTCTGCAGTTTCTTCCAGTCAGATCAGATTTTGATACGATCGTTGGACTATTTTACTTTGACATTTTTCAACTGTCTTCCTCAGAAGAGTTACTGTATCAGTCAGGTGGCCGATAGTTTATTTCTGCCGCAATGACGTTACTTTTTTACGTCTCTTGAAAAAAACTTTACTGCAGGAGCATGTAAATCAACAATGTAGCAGAGACAGAAAGCACAATGTAAGCTAAACCAACAAAACCCGAAAATTGGTGCACATTAAAGGAACTTTGTTTGTTTGGATTAAAAAAACAACCAAACAAATGGTTCTCTACCACCTGGGCCACTCTAGTGGAAAAGTTGAACATCCGGGTCACAAAGGTTAAAGAGGACCTGCACTGTTTTTTTTATATTTATTATGTCTTCTTGTCTCTCATAATGATTGCGAACGATTCTGAAATAATAAGTGCAGTTCCCCTTTCAAAACCTAAATGTGGTATAAACTGTCTAAAACCAAAAATGTATGTTTTTTTTGGTATTTGTCTTGTCCTTTTTGTATATGAAGAATGTGTTTTAGGAATAAAATGAGAAAATATTTGAGAATCAACATTCATTTCAGGTGTGTGTGTATATGTACTTTTTTTGGTGTTTTGTTTTTTGAAAAAAAACAATATATTGTGATATATATTGGTATTGGGCTATACAATTACTAGCTTTGTCAAATGATTAACTTTTTAAATTAGATTATTCATACTGTTGACTTTGGATTAATAATGCTTCATCACAGGTTATCACTCGCTTGCATATTTTAAATAAACTTAAAAAAAACAATATTTAGACACAAAGCCAATTTCATTGTCAGAATGTTTTTCAGGAACACTTTTTAAATGTTTTACCTAAATGCACGTCACTCGAAAATTGGTAGCATTTTTATATAATAGCCTTCCAAGACCCAATCTCTGGTGTGGCATGCATTTTTTTTAATCTTGGGAATTTGGGCTCTTTGGACCCCAATGAGTATAAAAACCCAAAGTTTGAACTTTGCTCTGATTAGGGGGTACTTGAATTTAAAAAAATGTTCACAGGGGGTACATCACTGAAAAAAGGGTGAGAACCACTGTCCTATTGAATACCGCCGCAAGATGACAGCAGTATGACGTCATCGAGGATCGTAGAAGAAGAACAAATAATAGCAGAAGAAGAAGAGGAGGCGGAAGTCGAGGCTTTTTCAGCTACGTGCAAAAAGGCGATGCTAAGCTAGTTGGGGCAAAGTAAAAAGTCAAGAAGAAGAAGAAGCAGGATGCCTGCACATTGTGCTGCTTACGGCTGTAAAGTACGTCGCACGGCGGAATCGAAAAAACTGGGAATAACTTTTCACAGGTAAGAATAGTTGGTGGCTCTTTTTCGTCTTTAAGTCATGTTGAGAGCTTCAGGATTTGTGCTAACCAGCTAGCAGCTTCCCGACCATATAGACGAGTAATATTTGTTTTAATAAACTTTATAAACCGTCCCAGTATTAAAAGTACTTGCGGCCGTAGTAAAGGAAACAATAAGGATACATCTATTTGTTTTTGGTAATATCTGTACTGTTTACATCATTGAAACGTTTTTAAGAAATATTTTTGTTAAAGCCGACCGGATTTGCTAATTAAACTAGTGATATTCAATATTTGTCTCGCGAGACTTGAAGTAGGAGCTATCATTTTCTTATAGGCAGATACTACATTATTTTTTTCATTTCATTTTAGAGTCACGTTTTGCACCATTTAAATTTATCACACCGATAATATTGTAGGTCAGTTGTTCTCAAATGGGGTACTTGAAGGTATGCCAAGGGGGAACGTGAGATTTTTTTAAAATATTCTAAATATAGCAACAATTCAAAAATCCTTTATAAATATGTTTATTGAATAATACTTATGCAGTCCTCTCCAAGGTTTCTCATAGTCATCATTGTCACTGTCACCGACGTCCCAATGGGGTGAGTTTTTCCTTGCCCTTATGTGGGCTCTACCGAAGATGTTGTTGTGGTTTGTGCAGCCCTTTGAGACACTAGTGATTTAGGGCTATATAAATAAACATTGATTGATTGATAGATACTTCAACAAAATATGAATGTAAGTTCATAAACTGTGAAAAGAAATGCAACAATGCAATATTCAGTGTTGACAGCTACATTTTTTTGTGGACATGTTCCATAAATATTAATGTTAAAGATTTTTATTTTTTTTTGTGAATAAATGTTTAGAATTAAGTTCATGAATCCAGATGGATCTCTATTACAATCCCCAAAGAGGGCACTTTAAGTTGATGATTACTTCTATGTGTAGAAATCATTATTTATAATTGAATCACTTGTTTATTTTTCAACAAGTTTTTAGTAATTTTTATATCTTTTTTTCCAAATAGTTCAAGAAAGACCACTACAAATGAGCAATATTTTGCACTGTTATACAATTTAATAAATCAGAAACTGATAACATAGTGCTGTATTTTACTTCTTTATCTCTTTTTTTCAACCAAAAATGCTTTGCTCTGATTAGGGGGTGCTTGAATTAAAAAAATGTTCACAGGGGGTACATCACTGAAAAAAGGTTGAGAACCACTGTTGTGGGCGACTTGTCCAGGGTGAACCCCGCCTTCCACACATGTGCAGCTGGGACAGGTAGAAAATGGATAGGTGGATTGTTGAATTTCGTAATACAACGATTTTCTATGCATGCAGAGGTGGTATACTTTTAAATCAGGGGTCACCAACGCGGTGCCCGCGGGCACCAGGTAGCCCGTAAGAACCAAATGAGTTGCCCGCTGGCCTGTTCTAAAAATAGCTCAAATAGCAGCACATACCAGTGAGCTGCCTCTATTTTTTAAATGTTATTTATTTACTAGCAAGCTGGTCTCGCTTTGCTTGACATTTTTAGTTCTAAGAGACACAAAACTCAAATAGAATTTGAAAATCCAAGAAAATATTTTAAAGACTTGGTCTTCACTTGTTTAGATAAATTCATTTATTCTTTTAACTTTGCTTCTTATAACTTTCAGAAAGACAATTTTAGAGAAAAAATACAACCTTAAAAATGATTTTAGGATTTTTAAACACATATACCTTTTTACCTTTTAAATTCCTACCTCTTCTTTCCTGACAATTTAAATCAATGTTCAAGTAAATTTATTTTATTATTGGGACGGCGTGGCGCAGTGGGAGAGTGGCCGTGCGCAACCCGAGGGTCCCTGGTTCAAATCCCACCTAGTACCAACCTCGTCACGTCCGTTGTGTCCTGAGCAAGACACTTCACCCTTGCTCCTGATGGGTGCTGGTTGGCGCCTTGCATGGCAGCTCCCTCCATCAGTGTGTGAATGTGTGTGTGAATGGGTAAATGTGGAAGTAGTGTCAAAGCGCTTTGAGTACCTTGAAGGTAAAAAAGCGCTATACAAGTACAACCCATTTATTGTAAAGAATAAGAAATACATTTTAATTTAATTCTTCATTTTAGCTTCTGTTTTTTGACAAAGAATATTTGTGAAATATTTCTTTAAACTTATGATTAAAATTCAAAAAAATTATTCTGGCAAATTTAGAAAATCTGTAGAATGAAATTTAAATCTTATTTCAAAGTCTTTTGAATTTCTTTTAAAATTTTTCATCTGGAAAATCTAGAAGAAATAATGATTTGTCTTTGTTAGAAATATAGCTTTGTCGAATTTGTTATATATTCTAACAAAGTGCAGATTGGATTTTAACCTATTTAAAACATGTCATAAAAATATATATATTTATTGTGAGAAATCATTAAGATGATCAGTGTTTCCACAAAGATAAATATTATTAATAATAACTTAAAGGTAAATTGAGCAAATTGGCTATTTGTGGCAATTTATTTAAGTGTGTATCAAACTGGTAGCCCTTTACATTAATCAGTACCCAAGAAGTAGCTCTTGGTTTCAAAAAGGTTGGTGACCCCTGCTTTAAATGTATTTTTATAGGGCATCTCCAAATTTCATTTGAGTATGGTGGACCCCGCCTTCCGTCCGAATGCAGCTGAGATAGGCCCCAGAACCCCCCACAACCTCAAAGGGGACAAGCGGTAGAAAATGGATGGATGGATGGATGGATTGATTTCCCCAATGGGTTAGTTATGTTAGGTCATGTAAATACTGTAGTAGTAGTAGTAGCTTGTGTACTTACTGCCACTAGTACTAATAGTGCAGATAAAGCCTCCTGTGTTTCCCAGATTTTTTTTGCAAAATTAGCAACTTTATTTTATTATTTTACATGTACATAAAATAAAAAATATAAAATTTTTATTAGTATTAAAATATGTTCATTGTTACATTGAATCGTTTCTCTGCATTTTTTTTTATTTAATTTTTGTTGCTTTTTTCATCACGATCAAACAGTGCTTCTCAATTATTTTCTGTTGCGAAAGAAGAAGAAAATATTTGTTATTTATTACAATCTTTGGCAAGCTAGGTAACGTTTGCTGTGGTCTGGAACAACATGGCACACAAACAAATATCAGAAATGCAGCCAATATTACATACAGATAATGTGTCATGAAACATCCATCCTTCCATTTTCTACCACGTATGCCCTTTGGGGTCACGGGAGGCGCTGGTGCCTATCTCAGCTACAATCGGGCGGAAGGCAGCGTACATCGCAGGGCCAACACAGATAGACAGAAAACATTCACACTCACATTCACACACTAGGGCCAATTTAGTGTTGCCAATCAACCTATCCCCAGGTGCATGTCTTTGGAAGTGGGAGGAAGCCGGAGTACCCGGAGGGAACCCACGCGTTCAAGGGGAGAATATGCAAACTCCACACAGAAAGATCCCGAGCCCGGGATTGAACCCTGACTACTCAGGACCTTCGTATTGTGAGGCAGACACACTAACCCCTCTTCCACCGTGAAGCCCTGTCATGAAACATGCAAAACTAAATTATATACAAAAAGGATAAAAGTGTAGGATATTAAATGAGCTGAAATATAGTTACAGATGAGGCATAATGATTCAATATTTACATACAGCCAGCCTAAATAGCATGTTAGCATGGATTAGTTTGCAGTCATACAGTGACCAAATATGGCTGATTAGCGCTCCAACAAGTCAATAATATCAACAAAACCGCACCTTTTGTGCATTTTACGCACAGTATAAAATATTTGGTGGACAAGATGAGAAAGAAGAAGTGGAAGATTTTCCATGTAGAAAAATTGTTGCGTCACAGTCCACACTATGGTGAGTTCAAGAACCGCCGAAATTAGTCGGACAAAACAATGTTCACCAAATACTGTCATCAGTGAAGCATACACACAAACATTAAACAGTGGGCTTTCTTATAATTGGGAAGGTTTGTGTCCCGTTTGTCCTCAAACAAAAAACATACTAAAACAAAAAAATATTTTTCCCCCATCCTATTCCATTTTCAGTCCTTTTTTTAAAATGCTATAGAGCCACATGCGGCTGGAGAGCTGCTGGTTGCTGACCCCTGCACTAGTTCAATGCGAACATACAATGGAAGATCCCTTTGACAGGCTAATGAAAATTTGCATTGTGATGGTTTTAAACTTGCACAAACAAATAGGATTTTAACAAAAACAAATAACATAAAACATCAAATGTATTTTTATCTATAGACATATATCCACCAAACTCTGTCAAAAGGGATATTGATGTTAACTATGTACTCCTAGGCGAGTCTGTTCAACAACACTGTGTGCTGACTAACTACGGAAACCTGTTGCTCAGATCTCAAACTGGAATTTTAAAAGAATAATGTTGTCAATGTTTTGTGGAACATAATGGCCAGGAGATGGTGGCACATTTCACCAACATATGCACTATTGTTTTGTTGTGTGTGTGTTTGTTTTAACTTGTGGCAATCCTAAATCTCGGTCCTTATGTATCCAGATTACCGCTGATGTTCTTCCTCCTAATACAACAAACTTCTCTAATGTTGTGTACAGTCATGCAAGTGATGTCAAATAGTCCCAAGTGCTGTTGGAGTCAGACTTTTTACAAGTACTTCATACTAAGTGTTTTTCCATGAAGCACTCAGTTTTTATAAATACTGGGTTTACATGCAATTCTTAAGTATTGCTTTGAAAATAATGACATTATATTAACAAGGTTATACTTATCAATTTAAATACATTTGGTCTCCATTGTATTATCTTATTAGGTTGTTTATCCATCATTTCTTTATAGATAAGTTTTTACGGACTTTTTTTTTGTAATTGTCGTACTCTCTGTAGGTTTCAGTACTACAGAGGGGCTAAAAATAAGAAAATATGGTTTATAATTTATTTTTAAAAGAGTTTGTGTGCAAATGAATTGAATTCTGTCTACTTGTCATACTCTTTGTAGGTTTCCCAAAGACGATGACATGAGAAGAAAGTGGGAAGTGGCTGTGAGGAGAAAGAGTTTCGCTGCTAAAGAGCAGACTGTGTTGTGCAGCAAACATTTTAATCCAGAGGACTTTGACAAGACTGGAGGGTTATGTCGGATCAGACAAGGAGTTATTCCATCAGTCTTTAACTTCTCGCTTCCTTGTGAAAAAGTAAATCCACTTTTTGATTTTGATTTTCATTACAACTTACACTTTTTCTCTTACTTTCAAGTAGTGCAGGTAGAACATTTTCAAAAATGTAATATGTTTTCAAATGAGTAATATGGACTTGTAGTTAAGGAATATTATACAAAAAGAAATGTAGACAGACGACAGATGCAATACCATTGTTATTTCATATGTTTCATATCTATCTGGGAAACTCAGAATCATTTTTAACATGGCATATGCTCTTTAATTATATAATGATTTATATATTGATTTATATGACTTAAATATTGGTTTATGTAATGATTTATCATTAACAGGTGTTTTTACACAACAAAAGACCAAAACCATTCTTGTCTGGGCATGTCACCTCTTTTTAGAGGATAAATAATTTGGGTCTTGGCACCCAGCACTCGGCCAACATCTGACTAATTTAGCATGAACTGATGAAGTCTGCTCTTGTAAGGAGTGAAACATCTTAGACAGACTGAACAATCCAGTTGTGATCCATTGAATGTACTGAGAATAACACGCTCAGGTATTGTAGTTTAATGACGTAATGTAATAATAAAATGCAACATTTGGCTTGTTGAGTGGGCTTCTACAGTATGGCGTGTTTATAACCGTGTATCTACTCATTCTGCTTCAGAAGTAGTGCTACGCTCGTAGTGTTACGCCAAGTTGGGTGTCAAACTCACAACCCGGGGGGCCAGATCTGGCTCGCCATATCTTTTTTCTTTTAATTTTGGCAAAAAAAAAAAAAAACTACTTCATGCAATTGCATACCTTTTAAACTTTAATAGTATCTAATTATGCAACCGCATATTTCTAGCATTTATATAATAAATAACTGCTTTTTACCATGACTTATTATCTCAAAGCAAATTATACATCAATATGTCAGTAAAAAAAATAATACAATAATCAACTGCATAGGCAATGGTGTAATAAAATAAAGCGAGAATATTCATAACCTTACTTAATCTAAATGTGTCCTTCTTTGTGTCTGAAGAGCTCATTTTAACCAAATTTAAGGGCATTAATTGAAAAGAAATATTGAAATATTGTAACAATATTGTTGAAAACTAGAGATGTCCGATAATGGCTTTTTTGCCCGAATCCGATATTACGATATTGTCCAACTCTTAATTACCAATTCCGATATCAACCGATACGATATATACAGTCGTGGAATTAACACATCCTTTTTTTACCGCTTATTCCCTTTGGGGTCGCGGGAGTGCTGGTGCCTATCTCATCTATAATCGGGCGGAAGGCGGGGTACACCCTGGACAAGTCACCACTTCATCACAGGAATTAACACATTATTATGCCTAATTTTGTTTTAATGCCCTGCTGGATGCATTAAACCAGGGGTGCCCAAACTTTTTGACTCGGGGGGCCGCATAGAGTTAAAAAAAAAATTGGTCGGGGTCCGGGCTGTGTGTGTGTGTGTGTGTATATATATATATATATATATATATATATATATATATATATATATATATATATATATATATATATGTATATGTAGTCCAAGCACGATTATGTCACGTTATCGATGGTAAAATGCATTTTTTGACAATATGATTGTCCAAGTTAAACATTTTTTTAATTTGGGACAAAATCCCGTGGGCTGGATTTTGGAGGCTGGTGGGCCGGATCCGGCCCGCAGGCCGTAGTTTGGGGACCCTCGCATTAAACAATGTAACTAGGTTTTCCAAAATAAATCAACTCAAGTTATGGAAAAAAATGCCAACTACATTATAAATGATAAATGGGTTGTACTTGTATAGCGCTTTTCTACCTTCATGGTACTCAAAGCGCTTTGACATTACTTCCACATTTACCCATTCACACACGCATTCACACACTGATGGAGGGAGCTGCCATGCAAGGCGCCAACCAGCACCCATCAGGAGCAAGGGTGAAGTGTCTTGCTCAGGACACAACGGACGTGACGAAGTTGGTACTAGGTGGGATTTGAACCAGGGACCCACATTACATTGTTTAATGCATCCAGCGGGACATCACAACAAAATTAGGCATAATAATGTGTTAATTCCACAACTGTATGTATTGGTATCGGTTGATATCGGGATCGGTAATTAGGAGTTGGACAATATCGGAATATTGGATATCGGTAAAAAAGCCATTATCGGACGTTCTCTAGTTTCAAAGCGTTTGAAAAAAGGCTTTTAGTCCGGAATTTACGGTACAAACACAATGAAACAAACACTTACTGTACAATGTCTGCTCTCACTGGGATGCGGATATCATCCCATCTGGATGAAGAATTAATCATAGTCTTTATGCAGGTAAAACAAAAAAAAACAAAGCATTATTTCATGTCATCTCAGGGTCTAAGTTGAATGTCAAAGTGAACCAACTCCTCAGTTTATGGCCGCCACCTTCTAGCATGCAGTCGGAGGCATTATTTATAGTCTAGCACAATGTTTTACCGACTCAGAGACGATGTGGCAGCTCACCGGCTCTGTATGTCAATAGCTGCATAGGCTAGTTACCTTTCTGTGATCAAGGTGCCGCTAAAAGCAGTTCCTTGACGTTAACGCTTATGATAACAATATCGCAAATACTTGGTTAATATTCAGGTCACGAAATGTAAATGGAGTATTAGTGGAGATTTTTTGATTTTTTAACAGGGACTTAAGGGTGCAATAGATTAATTCCATTGGCTTCATGGTTAACCACCTTTTACATGTTTTATTTTACGGATTTGAATGCGTAAAAAAAAATGTGTGTCTTTCATAGGGATTGTGAGAGAGTGATAGAAAAAATTCCCCAAAAAGTGTGTTTCCCCTTTAAAGATGAACAAACATCTGTGACCCAATGCACTCTTTTTTTTTGTTTGTATATTAATAATATTTTAATGCCCTTTGTACGTGAATCATGTGTAAGTGTCTGAAAATAGTTATTCATACTGTGCGATGCTATATTCTCTGTATTTATTTTATATACCGTATTTTTCGGATTATAAGTCGCAGTTTTTTTCATAGTTTGGCCGTGGGTGCGACATATACTCTGGAGCGACTTATGTGTGAAATTATTACACATTACCGTAAAATATTAAATAATATTATTTATCTCATACGCGGAAGAGACGAAGAAAATGTCAGCAACCGTCAGACACACGTCAACCAATAAGAATTCGGCAGGGGAGGGTCATGGGAGAAGTGCATTGTGGGTCATGGGATGCTAACTGCTATATGCTACTGCTGTAGCTATTAAAATGGATCATTTCAACGTTGGCGGTAACTTATAAAAACTGAGAAGGTCTGAACAAAAATGGCACCGAAAAGGAAATCATGTACTGCAGACTACAAGCTGGACGTAGTGAAATATGCAGCGGCGCATACCTTTGGAGTTGGCAAAGTTGTTTAGAAGCGACATCAAGTAAGAAGATTTAATCGGATTTATCGATTAGGAGTGACAGATTGTTTGGTAAACGTATAACATGTTCTATATGTTATAGTTATTTGAATGACTCTTACCATAATATGTTATGTTAACATACCAGGCACCTTCTCAGTTGGTTATTTATGCCTCATATAACGTACACTTATTCAACGTACACTTATTTATTTTAAATTGTCTTTCAAATGTCTTTTCTTGGTGTTGGATTTTATCAAATAAATTTCCCCCAAAAATGCGACTTATACTCCAGTGCGATTTATATATGTTTTTTCCTTCTTTGTTATGCATTTTCGGCTGGTGCGACATATACCGGAGCAACTTATACTGTAACCCGAAAAATACGGTACCAAAGATCAATCTAAATATGTTTTTTTTTCTTTAGTCTAAAGGGAAAAGGACCGCAACAATCTCAAGGAAACCCAAGGAGTGTCTACCATTACTAGTGTGTACCAGTGAAAAGGTATTTTAGTCTTGAATAATTGATGTTCAAAATGCAAACACTTCTTTTTGTGTGTGTACGTACTCTGTGGAAAATCTACAAAATATCACTTTGGTGTAGACTTATGTATCATTCTTTTTTGGTCACGCCTGAGTGAGTGAATATTGAATAAGCAAGTAGCGAGTGAGAACTAGTTTTGAATTAGAGTCGAGAATTGTCACTCCTGAGTGAGTCAGTGAATCAGCAAGTGAGTGATCTAGTAAATGAGTGAGTGATTGAACGAGAGTGAGCGAGCGATGCAGTGAAATTGATTTTTATTCTCGGGATGACAGTTCGATGAATAACTGATTGATTTAAATGGGTTCTTACAATATAATGTTATTTTATTAAAAAATATAAATATACAGTACATCATTGTGGTATCAATAAATAAAGATGTGTCTTCTATTTACGTTCCTCAGCCTAAAGCCAAAAGGAGCACAATCACATCAAAGAAGGCCGAGGAGAGTCTTCTATTAAATATTTCTCAGCCTGTTATTGAAAATAAACATCAGCCTAATGTTGACCTTGTGAGTATTTGAACTTGATGATGGCAACAAAGTGAAAGTATTAATTACTGAATGATGTATATGGACTATTAACTTACACATTTGTCATCTTTTCCTGAAGCAGGAGCACAATTATTCGTTGCCTAGTTGCCCGTCTGCTCTGAAGGTGAGATTCAATGAGGCGGTAGCTCGGGTGTTGGTGCTGGAGAAGGAGAAGAGAAATGCACAAGTTCGAGAAAGGAGAGCAAAGGCCACCATCAACGCTCTCCTGCTTGTTTTGACCGAGAAGAACCTTGTGAACGAGGAACTGTATGACAAGATGCAAAAATACTTCGGTAAGAAGAAAATATTGCGTATAATGGGATTAATGTTTCACACCGCCGACTCTTGGTCAGATTTGCATTCAGGTCTTCCTTTGGAGTTTTTTAAAAAGAGGACACAAAACCAGTATTCAGCAGAACAGAGAGAGTTTGCCAACAATTTACACCTTCATGGTCCTAAAGCCTACAAGTTCTTCAGAGACACTCTGAATCTTCCTCTCCCTCACCCGCGATCACTTCAAAGGTAATATTCATATTTTATTCTTGGCTTGAAAGAAAGTAAGCGTTTGGAAATGTTACTTATACTCAGAGATGGGTAGTAACTAGGGGTGTAACGGTACGTGTATTTGTATTGAACCGTTTCGGTATGGGGGTTTCGGTTCGGTTCAGAGGTGTTGCGAACGAGTTTCCACACGAACATATTAGGTAGCGCACCGCAGGTTGTGTAAACAATGCAGAGCGAGGCACAACACACGGCAGGCTAGCAGCGACCGTGCTAGGACAACATGCAAAAGCCAGAGCTGGAAGACCCTCCTGCCTTGTTTACGTCTCCCGTTTGGGAACTCTTTGGCTGCGCGGTGCAATACAACAATGGAGGACGGAGGTTTGCCGACATTGTTCAGCAGCAGTAGGGTGCGCTTCTGCCAACACGTCAAACATGCTAACCCATTTGAAGCGTCACCACCGCATTAAAGCAGCCTCTCCTCGGCGAGTCAGGCAGGTCTAAAGCAATATCAAATGTTTTAATAGCAGATTTAAGACTATCCATCCATCCATCCGTTCGGGGTCGCGGGGGGTTGCTGTGTTACATTAAAAACTAGATTTTGACCCACTTCTATGGTGGAAGAACAATGAGCCCATATATCCTCTTACTGCCAAGTTAGTCAGGCTAACCTGGCAGTAAGAGCAACAACTTGAGGCAGTTTACTGTTGATGAACGTGGACCCCGACTTAAACAAGTTGAAAAACCTATTGGGGTGTTTGCAATCCAAGGTCAATTGTACGGAATACGTACTGTACTGTGCAATCTACTAATAAAAGTTTCAATCAATAAATCAAAAAAAGCTCTTTGTATGTAGAAAGGTTTTGTTAAGAAACCATTCTGAGCATTATCTTATTTAGTTTTTACTTTATATATGTTGACCACATTAACCTTGGCAATGGACCCTGTGTGTATATATGTATGTTATGCCATTGTTTACAAATTTGTTGGTAAATAAATAACCAAAAAATTAATATTTTGTTGTTTTCTTACTGTATCAAAAATGAACCGAACCATGACCTCTAAACCGAGGTACCTATCGAACCGACATTTTTGTGTACCGTTACACCCCAAATAGTAACTCATTACTTGTACTGCGGCACGACTTTTATCGGGAACTAAAAAAGGGAGCACATCACCTCAAATCTTGCCTCCCTGCATTGACATGCTGTTCGTTTTAGGATTGATTTTAAATTTTTACTGTTTGTTTTGAAAACTTTGAATGGATTGGCCCCAAAGTACATCACGGACCTCAGCCAAATTTATGCTTCAGCTCAGGCGTTGAGGTACGAGGGCCATTTTTAACTTGTGGGGCCTAAAACAAGACTCAAGACTAGGGGAGACAGAGCCTTCTCCGTTCCGAACTTTGAAACTTTCTGCTCCTTCATATCAAAATGACCCCCACTGTTGAATGTTTTAAAACCCACTTTCATCTTCTGGCTTTTAAATTAGCGTGAGTCTTGTGGTCCTCTGTGTCTTTTATTGTTTTATTTTATTGATTTGTTTTTACTTGTTTTATTTTACATGCTTGAATTTAAACCAATTTTTATTGTTTTGTTTTGTTTTTGTGGACAGCATTCTGGAAACAGTTTTGTTGTTAATAGTGCTAAAGATATAAAGGGGATTGATTAAAACCAGACAGATTTTTCTCGGCAGTATCGTGGGCACTGATTGGTTCAGCCTCATGCATCATTATTCAACTGGATTAAAAGAGGGTAAAGATGACTGTGTGTTAATTCATTTTTATAGGGCTCTCATAATGTTGAAAACTTTATTTAGACAGTCATAAACAGTTAAGTATAAACATTTTCCATTTATAAATAATGAATGGGTCATGGGATGCTAACTGCTATATGCTATATGCAACTGCCGTAGCTATTAAAATGGATCATTTGAACAGAGCGTATATATATTTTTTCCCTTCTTTATTATGCATTTTCGGCCGGTGCGACGTATATTCCGGAGCAATTTATAATCCGAAAAATACGCTACTTAATATTTCGGTGTGCTATAAAGAAACATTTTTGTTTTTCAGCTTATTGTGTTGTTTCGTCCAGAAGAAGTCCCACGAAGTACAACACTCGTTTTAAATGTATTGATGTGTATTAACCATGAATTGATTAACGTGGACCCCGACTTAAACAAGTTGAAAAACTTATTCGGGTGTTACCATTTAGTGGTCAATTGTACGGAATATGTACTGAACTGTGCAATCTACTAATAAAAGTATCAATCAATCAAATTCTGATGGAAACAATAAGCCGACAGAGTTCCGCAAGCTGTATGACACAAGAGTATCCCAAGGCTTAACTTCCTTTGCAAAGGAAATCAAGTTTGATCTTTTTGTTTCAGGCTTTGTCACTCTTGAAATCTGCTGTGTTGTGATCTTGTTCGTTAGTTTAGTTTTTGAAATGAAACAAGTTTTTGAAGCAATTGAGATCAACTTTAACCTTTTTTTTTTCAAAGGTGGCTCCCTTGTTCGGAGAAACCTGAGCAAGCCGTCCTGTGATGCGTGACACGGAAATCTTGCTACTGCGCTATAAAAATCATCGTTCACAAGCGCTACCACCTGAAGAAAATGGCCTGAAAAAAACTTTATCGGGTTACTGTTTTTTTTTATTGGTGACGTTTATGTGCTGAGAACGGCTGAGTGGACCATTTGCTGTAAACCTGGATGAAAACCACAAGAGTCTGTGGGTACACACTGTGTCCAAGGAGGACAACATTGCCACAACGACAAAATGTTGTTGTACAAATGTATATATTTTAAAAAACCTCTCTTGATTGCTTAAAATGTGTATGTTTTCGTACAAATAAAGCTGCATTATGTGTTTTACATTTTTATTTTTACATTTCCAAGAGGCAAGTACAAAGAAATCATGCATAACCATTGGTGTTGTTTTGCCTAGAATAGTCCTAAGCCCCCCTAAATAATTTTGTGTGAGTTCTTTTTTCTTTTATTAACAAACAATTGCAGACAAATTTAACAGAACAGAAATATGCAGGAATGTGAGTTTAAACAAATGATTATATAACCTCTCATTATTCACTAGGAATCTAAATCAGGTCCCCAACTTTTTTTGCAACAGGACCGTTTTAATGTAGGCATTATTTTCAGGGACCAGCCTTCCATGTGTGGCGGATAAATACATATATAGAAAATAAGTGCATGAAAAATGAATACCTGAAAAAACTCACCAGAACGTTGAATTAGTGGGAGCCCTTGGCCTTTTGCCTTTGAAAAAAAATCTCTCAATAGACTTTAGTTTTGTACGATTTTTTGCTAGTAGTAAGCTTTTTTTTTTGCTTTAGTATCTGATGGGTTATTATAGGTGATACATCACATTCAAAGATAAGAGCATGGATATATAATAATGCTACAAATACTTGCTATATAGTTACAATATATTCCTGTCTATTTCCATTCCAAAAGTTATGTATTCATATTTTGTGTAGAAATGTCCGATAATGGCTTTTTTACCAATACTGATATCAACCGATACCGATATATACACATTATGCCTAATTTTGTTGTGATGCCCTGCTGGATGCATTAAACTATGTAACAAGGTTTTCCAAAATGCCAACATGGCACTGCCATATTTATTATTAAAGTCACAAAGTGCCTTACTTTTTATTAAAGGCCTAATGAAACCCACTACTACCGACCACACTGTCTGATAGTTTATATATCAATGATGAAATATTAACATTGCAACACATGCCAATACGGCCAGTTTAGTTTATTAAATTACAATTTTAAATTTCCCGCAGAGTTTCTTGTTGAAAACGTTGCGGAATGATGACGCTTATGATGACGCGTGCGCGTGACGTCTCGAGTTGGAGGGGACATATTAGCGCAGCACCACTTGCGGCTAAAAGTCGTCTCTTTTCATCGTGCAATTACACAGTATTCTGGACATCTGTGTTGCTGAATCTTTTGCAATCTCTTCAATTAATAATGGAGAAGTCAAAGTAAAAAGATGGAGGTGGGAAGCTTTAGCCACACAAACATACAGTGTTTACTTGTTTAGAATTCCCGGAGGTGAAGCTTTACTATGGATCAGAGCGGTCAAGCAAACATGGACCCCCGACCACTTGTCAACCGGCAGGTTTGGGTGAAAAAATTGTGGTAAAAAGTCGCCTCTTACCGGAGATCTACGGAGCTTGCGCCGTCCATGCAGCTGCCGTGACTTCCCTCAGACACTGGCGTCAACACACCCCTCCGACTATCAGGTACTATTTAACTCATTAAACACTAGCAACTCAATAGAAAGATAAGGGATTTCCCAGAATTATCCTAGTAAATGTGTCTAAAAACATTTGAATCGCTCACAATACAATCGCCTTTTTTTTTCCCCCTAGTCCTTTGCTTTTAATATCCTCAGCCAAGAATCTTTCATCCTCGCTCAAATTGTCGTTTTCTCGGTCCGAATAGCTCATTTTGTTGGAGGCTCCCATTATAAACAATGTGAGGATGTGAGGAGCCCTCACACGGGTGACGTCATCGTCTGCTACTTCGGTAAAGGCAAAGCTTTTTTTTATTAGCGACCAAAAGTTGCGAACTTTATCGTCGATGTTCTCTACTAAATCCTTTCAGCAAAAATATGGCAATATCGCGAAATGATCAAGTATGACACATAGAATGGACCTGCTATCCCTGTTTAAATAAGAAAATGTCATTTCAGTAGGCCTTTAACATGCCTCAAAACAGCAGCTTGGAATTTGGGACATGCTCTCCCTGAGAGAGTATGAGGAGGTAGAGGTGGGTGGATAGGGGGGAAGCGGGGGTGTATATTGCAGCGTCCCGGAAGAGTTAGTGCTGCAAGGGGTTTTGGGTATTTGTTCTGTTGTGTTTATGTTGTGTTACGGTGCGGATGTTCTACCGAAATGTGTTTTTCATTCTTGTTTGGTGTGGGTTCACAGTGTGCCGCATATTTGTAACAGTGTTAAAGTTGTTTATACGGCCACAGTGTGACCTGTATGGCTGTTGACCAAGTATGCCTTGCATTCACTTGTTTGTGTGAAAAGCCGTAGATATTATGTGACTGGGCCGGCACGCAAAGGCAGTATCTTTAAGGTTTATTGGCGCTCTGTACATCTCCCTACGTCCGTATACACAGCAGCGTTTTAAAAAGTTATGATTTTTTAGTTTTTTAAACCGATACCAATAATTTCTGATTTTACATATTAAAGCATTTATCGGCCGATAATATCGGCAGTCCGATATTATCAGACATCCTTATTCTATTCTCGTCTTTTGCCTTGCACTTTCCTTTTTTTTTGGACTAAAATACACACAACGACGAATGTATAAGCTATGTGATTCAAACATACTGAAATGTAATACACAATACTTAAATATTAGCTTTACACAAATATAGAGCACTTGCGATAAGCTGGCGACTTGTCCAGGGTGTACCCCGCCTTCCGCCCGATTGTAGCTGAGACGGGCGCCAGCGCCCCCCGCGACCCCAAAAGGGAATAAGCAGTAGGAAATGGAAAGACAAAAAATATAGAGCACTATCATCAAACTAATACTTTTGAGTGTTGAAAGTATTTCGATGGTGGAAATATACGACCGGCAGCCATTTTGATTCCTCAAAACATCCATTTAAACAGTGCACAAACATTGTTTTTCAATAAACATCTTATAGTATCAATTTGAACCACTTTCCACCTTAATATTGAGTTATATAAACAATTTAAAGAGTTTACTTACAGACTTATCTTTTCCAAGGCTTGGAAGAGCGAACACAACTTGTCTCCTTCTCAATTGTCTCATGAAATGATCAGAAATCGTACACCCGGAAGTGACTAAACAATTGAAGCGTAGTATCTTCCTATCGCCACAAGGTGGCAGTAAAAGTCTACAATCAAATGGGCATAACAATGATGTCTTCCAAACAAGGTTTTAGTCCGCGAGCATTAAAAGAAGTTAGAATTTTGTAAGCTAGGCGCCAGCGCCCCCCGTAACCCCGAAAGGGAATAAGCGGTAGAAAATGGATGGATGGATGGAGTTTAGCAAAGTTGTCAATATAGAGAATATATTTGTTAAATTTAGGTTAAAATAGTGATAATACCTTGTTTCATTGTTTCTGCAAAGTTGGCCTAAATCTAAAAGGCCTACTGAATTGAGATTTTCTTATTTAAACGGGGATAGCAGGTCCATTCTATGTGTCATACTTGATCATTTTGCGATATTGCCATATTTTTGCTGAAAGGATTTAGTAGAGAACATCGACGATAAAATTCGCAACTTTTGGTCACTAATAAAAAAGCCTTGCTTGTACCGGAAGTAGCAGACGATGTGCGCGTGACTTCACGGGTTGTGGAGCTCCTCACATTCGCACATTGTGTACAATCACGGCCACCAGCAGCGAGAGCGATTCGGACCGAGAAAGCGACGATTTTCCCATCAATTTGAGCAAGGATGAAAGATTCGTGGATGAGGAAAGTGAGAGTGAAGGAGTAGAAAAAAAATAGACGGCAGAGCGATTCTGATGTTATTAAACAAATTTACTAGGATAATTCTGGAAAATCCCTTATCTGCTTATTGTGTTACTAGTGTTTTAGTGAGATTATATGGTCGTACCTGTACAACCTGAAAGTCGGAGGGGTGTGGCCACGGGTGTGGTGACCGCCAGTGACTCCGAGGGAAGCCACGTTTCTCGACAAGGCGAAGCGAAGGCAGCCGTTGGGGCCGGGCTGATTTTTTTTTTTCCTTCTTCAACGGTGGAAGAATCCCACGTTCGGGAGCGGCCTGTCGGAGGAGGGAAGAGAGTCCGCAGCTGCCTCTTTGATGACGCAAGCTCTCCGCTCATGTCTACAGTAAGAGCCGACTTATTACCACCATTTTCTTACTGAAACCTGCCGATTGACATGTGGTAGGGAACCATGTTCGTTTGACCGCTCTGTTCTATAGTAAAGCGTCACCGTTATCTTTCGGGTATGTAAACAAGGAAACACCGGCTGTGTTTGTGTTGCTAAAGGCGGCCACAATACACTGCCTACCACCTACATCTTTCTTCTTTGACGTCTCCATTATTAATTGAACAAATTGTAAAAGATTCAGCAACACAGATGTCCAGAATACTGTGTAATTATGCGATTAAAGCAGACGACTTATAGCTGGGATCGGGGCTGGAACAAAATGTCCTCTACAATGCATGACGTCCCGCGCATGCATATATGGTCGTACCTGTACAACCTGAAAGTCGGAGGGGTGTGGCCACGGGTGTGGTGACTGCCAGTGACTCTGAGGGAAGCCACGTTTCTCGACGAGGCGAAGGCAGCCAGTGGGGCCGGGCTGAGATTTTTTTTTTCCCCCTCCTCCACGGTGGAAGCATCCCACTTTCGGGGGTGGCTGGTCGGAGGAGTCAAGAGAGTCCGCAGCTGCCTCTTCGACAGGTGCACGAGGAACGCCGCAAGTTCCGCTCATGTCTAGGGTAAGAGCCGACTTATTACCACCATTTTCTCACCGAAACCTGCCGATTGATTTGTGGTGGGGAACCATGTTTGCTTGATCGCTCTGTTCCATAGTAAAGCTTCACCTTCGGGAATGTAAACAAGGAAACACAGGCTGTGTTTCCACCTACATCTTTCTTCATTGACGTCTCCATTATTATTGAAGAAATTGCAAAAGATTCAGCAACACTGTTGTCCATAATACTGTGGAATTATGAGATGAAAAGAGACAACTTATAGCTGTGAATGCTGCTGGACCAAAATGTCCTCTACAATGCGTGACGTCACGCGCACGCGTCATCATACCGCGACGTTTCAACAGGATACTTTGCGCGAAATTTAAAATTGCAATTTAGTAAACTAAACCGGCCGTACTGGCATGTGTTGCAATGTTAATATTTCATCATTGATATATAAACTATCAGACTGCGTGGTCGATAGTTGTGGGTTTCATTAGGCCTTTAAATCACAAAACAGAATGTGGTTCTTCAGTTTATTCAGTGTAATTGTGTGACAACATCTAGGTCCAACATATTCCGTGTACATTCACATATGACGGATAATTGCAATTTATAAAGTGATATTTAATTTGTTTTGTTGCCTCAATGAAGCACAATGAGACCTTTGATAGATCTTTGGTCCAGAGTGCTGTGCAACGAGGAACATGCGGGGTCAAAGGTCAGAAAACAAAGTCCATGTTGTTGTGCGCGACACACAATAAGGCCGTTTGCGTGATATCAAACAAGATGCGGAGAGAAGAAAGTTACTGAAGGAGTGAAAGTTGGAAGAAGAAGAAGAAGGTCAGATGAAGACTGGCTGTTCCTGCGCGGTCAGCAGGCGATACATGGCTGCTGGCATTGTCTTCATGTGGATCTGAAACACCAAACATTATCTTATCACACCAAACTTTATCTTTGTGCAGAGGAATCTTTCCATAATGGACATATGTAGCTATTGCTGATTTTGAAAGAACCACATTTCATTTTATATCATGCAATGACATGTAGGATAATTGTTACTCCTTCCAAATATTATACAGTTTCAGCTGATGTTAAAATGATGTGTCAGAAAACACACACACACACACACACACACACACACACACACACACACACACACACACACACACACACACACACACACACACACACATCAGGAATATTCCGATATTGTCAAATTTTTAATTACCGATTCCGATATTAACCGATACCGGTATATACAGTACAGTCGTGGAATTAACACATTATTATGCATAATTTTGTTGTGATGCCCCGCTGGATGCATTAAACAAGGTTTTCCAAGATAAATCAACTCACGTATGGAAAAAAAATGCCAACATGGCACTGCAATATTTATTATTGAAGTCACACAGTGCATAATTTTTTTTAACATGCCTCAGAATAACAGCTTGGAATTTTGGACATGCTCTCCCTGAGAGAGTATAAAGAGGTTGAGGTGGGGGAGGCAGAGGTAGCGAGGCTCTATATTGTAGCGTTACGGAAGAGTTAGTGCTGCAAGGGGTTCTGGGTATTTGTTCTGTTGTGTTACGGTTCGGATGTTCTCCCGAAATGTGTTTGTCATTCTTGTTTGCCGTGGGTTCACAGTGTGGAGCAAATTAGTAACAGTGTTAAAGTTGTTCATACGGCCACCCTCAGTGTGACCTGTATGGCTGTTGACCAAGTATGACTTGCATTCACTTGTGTGTGTGAAAAGCCGTAGATATTATGTAATTGGGGCGGCGCGCAGAAGCAGTGCCTTTAAGGTTTATTGGCGCTCTGTACTTCTCCCTACGCCGTGTACAACTCCATACAGCAAGGTTTTAATAAGTCATAAATGTTACTTGTTGAAACCGATACCGATAATTTACGATATTACATTTTAAAGCAGTCCGATATTATCAGACATCTCTACTATACATACGTATACAGTACAGGCCAAAAGTTTGGACACACCTTCTCCTCAGTCAATGCGTTTTCCTTACTTTCAGGACTGTTTACATTGTAGATTGTCACTGAAGGCATCAAAACTATGAATGAACACATGTGGAGTTATGGCCTTAAAAAAGGTGAAATAACTGAAAACATGTTTTCTATTCTAGTTTCTTCAAAATAGCCACCCTTTGCTCTGATTACGGTTTTGCACACTTGGCATTCTCTCGATGAGCTTCAAGAGGTAGTCACCTGAAAGGGTTTTCTTCACTTCACAGGTGTCATAGTTTTGATGCCTTCAGTGACAATCAACAATGTAAATAGTCAGGTTAATAAATAAAACACATTGAAATGAGAAGGTGTGTCCAAAATTGTGGCCTGTAAATATATGTATATATATCTATTTATTTTTTTCTTTTCTTTTTTTTCCTTTTTCTGAAAGAGCGCGTAATTGCCGATGTCACATTAGCGACGGGAAAATGCATGTTTAGACTATATTATTTGCCTGGGCGGCGAGGAGACACAGAGTACAAACAGTAGAAAATGTATTAGCAAGGACAGATTTTTTTTAATAAAAAAATACAAAATTAACTAGGGACTTCCCGCAGGCCGGATTTTGGACCCTGGCTGTAGTTTGGGGACCCCTGTCATAGACACTTCACAAACTTAATTCATGAAAATTGACCTCCAGGGGACCATTTTTACAAAATGAAAAATATTCATAAGGTCTATTAGGAGGCCATTTGTTTGCATTTTAAATTTACCACTGAGCTATGTAGAATATTGTGGTATATAATATAGATTGGAATAGAACGCTTTACTGTCATCAAAAATGACACCATGATGAAAATACAGGAGGCTACTCTGTTAGGTACAGTCAAAAGACAAGACAAACAATAAATAACATGTAAAAAATAAATACATAAATGTACAAAAATTACAGTAAATGCCACAAAAGAGGAGTATTTTTTGCGCTTAAGTGCTGCTCGGTCATCAAATTTGAGCTTTGTGCTCAGAGATAGCCGATCACTTTCAGCTTGCATGTAAAAAAATATATATATATACACCTCTACACTGTTCTCCGCAGCACTAACAGACCACCCATCTAATGTGTGCTCTCTTGCAGGGGCCGTGCAAAAACCATATCTTCACGTTTTCATTAAATCAATATAAATCGAGCTTTTTTTCTAATCAAATTATTTGATTTCGTCTATTAATCATTGCATTCCTACAATACTATATCATATCGTGACTCACGTATTGTCATATTGTGAAGTAATTTCCAGCAATGATTTGACAATAAGAGCAAAAAACCCATCAACAAATGAAAAATAATTCATTGTTTGACTATCATACCTCTCCCATGGCGTTGGACAGGATCTGAACAATCCTCTCATGAGGCGTCGCCACAACACTCTGACTGTTGATCTCGATGATGCGGTGACCGACACGTACGCCACCCCGCTCGGCGATTCCTCCCCTCATCAGGCTGCAGATCTGCACAAATATTACGTGAAATATTACAGAATGTACATCAAACAGCAACGTAATGTTTAACATGATGAAGTTGCAGGACTGCTGATGGGACTGGTGGCGAGTTCTTGCCGCATCAGGTCTTTAAAGACATCTTGTAACATTTGCTTCGTGGAGTGAGTGATAAGAGACGAGAGTTGTAGCAGGACAACTTCACCCTAGCAACGTCTGCTCACAAAGGATCATCAGCGTTTGACGATGTAGAATAGAGAATAGAAAGTACTTGTCAATGCGTGGATTGTGAGGTTTGTTTTCCCAGAAGGCAAAGGAAAGTTGGCGTGGGAAAAGTGTGAAGGTAAGGACATCATGTAATTTAACACTGACAAACTACAAAAAAGGAAGCAAACAAAGGCGCGCACAATGGCGGAAAACAAATTTGACTAATGAAAACAAAAGACTAGCACAAAGGCAATTAACTATGAACACAAAACAAAAACACTTACAGTGGCATGGCATGAAGCATGAACTATAATAAACAGGAATCTCGTGGGTAGCAGAGGTAGTATGGATGGATAGATAGGATAATGTCACCAGGACGAACAACAGAAACAGACCGGCTTAAATAGCAGTGACATGATCAGTGAAAACAGGTGCGTGACTCGACAGGTGAAAACTAATGGGTTGCTATGGTGACAAAACAAACAAAAGTGCACAAAAAGTCCAAAAACAAAACTGAACATGACTAAAACAAAACATGACCACACAGACATGACAGTACTGTATGGATCCCTTGGGGAAATTCAGCACCACAGTTCGCTCACAATAAACAATAAACACTTGGGTGTTTTTTTACATGTGAATAATATAAATACAGTCTATTACACAGCATTAACATGTGAATAATATAAATACAGTCTATTATACATTTAAGTACAGTCAAAAAGGAACATATGCATTATACAGTCTGATGGCTGTCTGTATGGACAAGATTAGACAACATTAAAGTACCAGTAGAGTGGAAAAACACTTTATATGCTTAATTGTGTTTCATTGTATCCATTAAACCAGGGGCGTCAAACTCATTTTAGCTCAGGGGCCGCATGAAGGAAAATCTCTGCACACGTGGGTCGGACTATTAAAATCATGGCATTAAAACTAAAAAAATAAAGACAACTTCAGTAAAAACTCACAATGCCGTTCTGGACACTGAAGCCCAGCTGGTATCTGAGGTCCGGCCTGCGAATCAGCACCATAGTCACAGGTGGGCAGCGGACTATGTTCATCTTGATCCTGCACTGACATTTCAGTCCCTGGAGGAAGAAGAAGTCTGATTGGCCACAAAAAAAACTCAGCAAGTTCCGACATGCGTGGAGAAAGCCGGCGTACTTTAATGATGCTTTGGCAGGTGCTGAGCGGCAAACCGACCAAGCTGGTCCCGTTAATGGTCATGATTTGGTCGCCGATGTTGAGTCGGCCGGACTTCTCGGCAGGACCGCCGTGCATCAGGCTGGCGATGATGACGGTGGGGAGGATGGATCCCCAGCCCGACTCCACGATGACCACGCCCACAAGCTCTCCTTTCTGCTTCTCAATGTAAACCTAACAAGAAAAGATCTGATGACTTCATCAGTTAAATTGCAGGAAGAAACAAGCAAAAGAAATGTTTACAAATAACAAAAATCTTTTTTCTGCCACAGCTGGACCAGTTGCTCGATAGAAAGAGCAATTCGAACGTTGATCTCATAAAGTGGGCAATAAGACTAATCTAGAAGAGTCTGAATTCAAGGTGTAGCTTTAACACGGCTGTCCAGAAACTTCAGGGTTCCTGGTTTGATTCCAGTTTCCGCTAATCTAGTCACTGCCTTTGTGTCTTTGGGCAGGACACTAAACCCACATTGCCCTCTTGGTTGCCAACACAGGGAAATTTAACCTACCAAGAAGCTGAACCATGACGAGCCAGATACGGTCCCCGGGGGCTACACAATAGGGGACGGCGTGGCGCTGTTGGTAGAGGGGCCATGCCAGCAACCTGAGAGTTCCTGGTGCGATCCCCACCTTCTACCAACCTCGTCACGTCCGTTGTGTCCTTGAGCTTCACCCTTGCTCCTGATGGGTCTTGGTTAGTGCCTTGCATGGCAGCTCCCGCCATCAGTGTGTGAATGTGTGTGTTTGAATGTGGAAATAGTGTCAAAGCGCTTTGTGTTCCTTAAAGAAGTCGAAAAGCGCTAAATAAGTGTAACCCATTTACCATTGCCCACTGTTACGGTCATGCTTAAAATGACCATAATATGATAAATGTTGTACATATTTCTCCGTAACAGTACATGTTATATTACAGACAATACCCAGGACACTTTGGAGGGACTATGTCTCCCAGCTGGCATGGAAACGCCTCGGGATCCCCTGGGAGGAACTAGACAAAGAGGGAAATCTGGGCTTCTCTGTTGCCCCCATGACCCCACCCCAGATAAGTGGAAGAAGATAGATGGATGGATGGATCTAGGTTGATTGGCAACACTAAATTGGCCCTAGTGTGTGAATGTGAGTGTGAATGTTGTCTGTCTATTTGTGTTGGCCCTGCGATGAGGTGGCGACTTGTCCGGGGTGTACGTCGCCTTCCACCCGATTGTAGCTGAGATAGGCACCAGCGCCCCCCGCTATCGCAAAAGGCACAACATGCATTTGTTACGTCTCGTCTCGATTACTGTAACGTATTATTTTCGGGTCTCCCCATGTCTAGCATTAAAAGATTATAGTTGGTACAAAATGCGGCTGCTAGACTTTTGACAAGAACAAGAAAGTTTGATCATATTACGCCTGTACTGGCTCACCTGCACTGGCTTCCTGTGCACTTAAGATGTGACTTTAAGGTTTCACTAATTACGTATAAAATACTACACGGTCTAGCTACAGCCTATCTTGCCGATTGTATTGTACCATATGTCCCGGCAAGAAATCTGCGTTCAAAAGACTCCGGCTTATTAGTGATTCCTAGAGCCCAAAATAAGTCTGCGGGCTATAGAGCGTTTTCCGTTCGGGCTCCAGTACTCTGGAATGCCCTCCCGGTAACAGTTCGAGATGCTACCTCAGTAGAAGCATTTAAGTCTCACCTTAAAATTCATCTGTATACTCTAGCCTTTAAATAGACCTCCTTTCTAGACCAGTTGATCTGCCGCTTCTTTTCTTTTTCTCCTATGTCCTCCCCTCCCTTGTGGAGGGGGTCCGGTCCGATGACCATGGATGAAGTACTGGCTGTCCAGAGTCGAGACCCAGGATGGACCGCTCGCCTGTGTATCGGTTGGGGACATCTCTACGCTGCTGATCCGCCTCCGCTTGAGATGGTTTCCTGTGGACGGGACTCTCGCTGCTGTCTTGGATCCGCTTTGAACGGAACTCTCGCGGCTGTGTTGGAGCCACTATGGATTGAACTTTCACAGTATCATGTTAGACCCGCTCGACATCCATTGCTTTCGGTCCCCTAGAGGGGCGGAGGGTTGCCCACTTCTGAGGTCCTCTCCAAGGTTTCTCATAGTCAGCATTGTCACTAGCGTCCCACTGGATGTGAATTCTCCCTGCCCACTGGGTGTGAGTTTTCCTTGCCCTGTTGTGGGTTCTTCCGAGGATGTTGTAGTCGTAATGATTTGTGCAGTCCTTTGAGACATTTGTGATTTGGGGCTATATAAATAAACATTGATTGATTGATTGATTGACAAGCAATAGAAAATGGATGGATGGGTTGGATGGATGGATCGTTTGACAGCACCAGTTAAAACACGTTTAGAAAGTCATAATCAATCTTCTATGGTTTAAGTATGAAAATATTCAATTTACAATTCCTACTTCACAGGAATTAAAGGCCTACTGAAACCCACCACTACCGACCACGCAGTCTGATAGTTTATGTATCGATGATGAAATATTAACATTGCAGCACATGCCAATACGGCCGGTTTAGTTTACAAAATTGCAATTTTAAATTTCCCGCGAGGTATCCTGTTGAAAACGTCGATGATGACGCTTATGTTGACGCGTGCTTGTGACGTTATTGGTTGGAGCGGACATTTCAGCCCAGCGCCACTCACGGCTAAAAGTCGTCTCTTTTCATCGCATTATTGCACAGTATTTTGGACATCTGTTTTGCTGAATTTTTTGCAATTTGTTCAATTAATAATGTAGACTATAAAGAAGAATGCTGTTGGTGGAAAGCGGTGGATTGCAGCTGCCTTTAGCAACCGACACACAGCCGGGGTTTCTTTGTTTGTTGTGAAGCTTTAACACAGAGCGGTCAAGCGAACATGTTTCTCTACGTCAACCAGCAAGTTTTTGGATGGAAAAATTGTGATATTAAGTCGGCTCTTACCAGAGACTTGAGTGTATTATGCGACCTCCTCCTGCAGCTGTCAAAAAGGCAGCTGTGATCTTGGCTCCTCCATTGGCTTCTCTCAGAGACACTGGCGTTCACCGCAGCCCTCCGACTTTCAGGTATGACTTTATAATTTCACTAAAACACTAATAACACAATAAGCAGATAAGGGATTTTCCAGAATTATCCTAGTAAATGTGTCTAATAACATCTGAATCGCTCACACTGCCATCGCCTGGAGCATCGCATTTTCTTTTTTCTTTTTTTTTGTGCTTCACTCTAACTTTCCTCATCCAATAATCTTTCATCCTCGCTCAAATTAATGGGGAAATCATCGCTTTCTCGGTCCGAATTGTTATTTCTGCTAGTGGCTAGGATTATAAAAAATGTGAGGATGTGAGGAGCCCTACAACCCGTGACGTCATGTGCACATCGTCTGCTTCTGCAAGGCTTTCTTATTAGCAACCAAAAGTTGCGAACTTTATCGTCGATGTTCTCTACGAAATCCTTTCAGCAAAAATATGGCACTATCGCGAAATGATCAAGTATGACACATAGAATGGACCTGCTATCCCCGTCATATAAGAATATCTCATTTCAGTAGGCCTTTAATTTACCATTGTCAAGCCTGGGACCAATTTACAGCAATAAAATAAGGGTTTACTGCATCCCAATGTCCCCTGCTGCACCTGTTGGTGCACTTACATCTCTACAGTTCTCTGATTTGGAGAAGTGGATGAGGTCGTCGTTGTACATGTCCTGAGTGTTGAGCAGGTCGCTGTACTCCCTCTGACTCAGATCCTCTGGGTCGATGCCGTTGGCCCTGAGAAACTCCTGGTAGGCCACGCTGAAGGACTGACCGATGGACTGAGCAATCAGCTGAGCCTGGAGGAAAGATGGCAATTTTGATGATTTGATTGTATTTCTTATTTTCAACATTACCTTCATTTGCTTATTGGTAGAGAAAAAGTAAGCAAATAAAAAAAAAACAGCAGCAGAAAATAACATTATAATAAATAACATAACTCACATCCTCAGACTCAAAGACGTGACAAATCATTCTGTAGACGCGTCTGTCATCATTGGACATGGAGTTTTGCTCAGCTGTGTTGTTCAGGCTTTCCTGAGCGCTGCGAGCACGAACCATCTTCCCTCGGGCCATCAGGACCACCATGTTGCCAATGTCAGCGATGTAAGAGATGGTCCTTAGCGGCAGATCCATTAAAGACTCCTGGTGGACCGCACAACTTTTTCAACAGTGCTTCAAAGACAAATTACTTTAGTATCACTTTTTATATAATCTATTTACATCAAACTGATGATTGAATGTGTATTATGGTTTTATACACTACTGTGAAGATGCATTGATGTACTGAAATGTGTGACGTTTGCTGGGCATGGTGAAGCGGGTGCGTTCTTTCAAGATGCAGTTCGGGCTCGAACACAGCGTAAAAGGTAAGAAAATCTAGATTTATTAAAAATTTAACAGACTAGGAAACAGAAAACTTGCACAAGGCAGAAAAGGCAAAACAAACAGAACTAGCAAGGGAGCTAAAAGAAAACAAGCATAGCATGGGAGCTAGCAAAATAGAAAAACAGGTCTACCAGATACGGGGATCAGCGTCGTCACTTGTTACGGGTAACAAAAGCTAGGATGCGAGAACGAGTCGACTGAAAGGGCAGGCTTAAATAAGGATGGTAATCAACAAACAGGTGTGAGTCCGGAAACAAGGAGCAGGTGGAACAAATAAGCAACCATGGTGACAGAACAAACAAGGAAGTGCACAAACAAACTCAAAAATCCACAAAACCTATGATCCGGGTAGCAGATCATGACAGAAGTGTGTATTATTGTTTTTGTATAAACTATTAATAATCAGAATCAGCTTTATTGGCCAAGTAAAAAGAGGTTTATTAGTGTTTTTGTATTATCATATTGATAAGCAGTATGAAATAAATTATTTCATTACAATTTTAATTCATTATTTACCTGAGTGTCTGCATTGAGGACTTTGATTCTTTGCGTGGACATGAAAAGATCCACTTCAGCAGTGGATGGAGTTTCACTGTCAGGACTCTGTTGAGATCAAATAAAAAAAGATTATGTTTTCAGTTTTCACACACAACAAATGTAAGGTCTCAATGAGTTATCACAAACTTCATTTTAACTTCAAAACAAAGTTTGAATAAACAATTTACCTTTTTTCTGTTTTTTGCTTGCTTCTGTGCTGCCTGCAGAGTCAAAAAGCACAACTCAGAATTATTTTTTTGGGGGGGGGACAGTGTCATTATGTTGTATAAGAAAATCAGGGGGAACATTACTCTTTCCAATGACATAAGACGACTAATAGATGCATGTAAATGAGTCACCAGAGACATTAAAATAGTTGCACATGAAAAACTTTCAGGCATAGACGACTATGCTAGTGAGAAAGTGAAGACACGTCTCCATTAGCTGGTGGTACCAGACTATGCTAATTCCAATTATAGTTCATCAGTCAAACACTCAAATAAATACTCTTCTGCCAGTAAATCATAGTCTGCAAGGTCAGCAGTAGCTGGCAAGAGAGCAGAGGCTGCAGCAGAACTCACGACAAAGGAAGTAGAGTATGAAGTGTTACTAGAGGAGGAAACACAAATGGAAAATATTAAACTTTTAGAGAGAAGGTAAAGAAAGGAAAAACATGAGAAACTAAAGGCTAAAAGGGAGTTAAAGGCTGCTCAAGCGAGACTAAGGACTTATGATCAAGAAATAAGGAATGAAAATAGTGTTCACGGTATTGACATAAGCAGAGCAGGTCAGAAGTCTCCTACGGTTTCTGCTCCCATTCAAGACCCTAACAGTAACGTGGTGTTAACCTCATCTCTACATGCAGACATATTTTATTTAGCTCAAGCAGTGCAAGACAGTATAGCCATCAACAGACTGCCAATTCCTGAGCCCTCCATTGTCACTGGTGACCCAATCCAGTTCATTGAGTGGAAAGCTTCATTTTGCTGCCTTCATTGATAAGAAGAACATCGTACCTGCTGACACTCTGCACTAATTAAGGAGATATTGTATGTTGGAGGTCCAGATCGAAAGACACTTGAAGGCATCTTCTACCGAAATGACAGTGACGTATACAAAGATTCAAAGGAACGTCTTAACCAAACTTATGGACGTCCATTTGTCATACAAAAGGCATTCAGAGAAAGGCTGCCAAAATGGCCAAAGATACAAATATTGGTCTCTACAGGATTTAGGGCATTTGTTAATTTTATTCAAGCATGTTATGAGGCCTTATCCCACGTTGAAGGCTTAAACATTCTTAACGACTGTAAGGAGAACCAAAAACTTGTACAAAAAAAACTTTATTGGGCAGCCACATAGATGGAAACGTCAAGCAGCTCACCAAATTAGAGAAAGTGGAAGTTCCCAGATTTGAAGGATTTTCAGAGTTCACGTTGTCTGAAGCAGAGATTGTGTGTAACCCCATCACATCATTTCAGGCTCTCCAGTCTACAGACTTCTCCACAAGCCCAGTCTAGAATTACCAAAGGGAAAAACAACCCACATCCTCTGTTCTCTACACGCAATCAGTTGCAGAGACTGACAACACAAAACAAAGGTCAAATGTCAAACAACCCTGCTTGCTTCGTCAAGACAGCGGTCACAAACTTTACAGTGGCCCTCAATTTAAAGGCAAATCATTTGAGGAACGGAAACTGTTTATAAAAGAGAAACAACTCTGTTATGGCTCTCTTAAACCAGACCTCAATGCAGAGTACTGTCATTACAGACTAATATGTGAAGTTTGTAAGAAAAAACACCCTACCTCTCTACACGACTTCAATTAAGACAATAATAAATTGGCCAAGAACCCAACTCAGAGCGCCACAGAAAAGGCTGCAACTACCCTGGCTCTAAATACGGAAACCAACACACAATGTGTAAACACGTCTATGATCGTACCGGTATGGGTTTCTTCAGAGCCACACTCAGGTACAGAAAAGCTAGTTTATGCACTTTTAAGACACTCAAAGTGACATTGTATTTATTGACTAAGATGTGTGAAATAGTCTTAATGCTAAGTCTACACCAATAAAGTTAAAGCTCTAATGCTTGGTAAAGATGCTGTTGTGCCAAGCAAACAGGTCTCAGGTCTTAAAGTGAGAGGCTATAACTCCTTAGAAACGATAAAACTCCCTCCTACGGCAAGGCAATTAAATCCTTTAAAAGGTAAGAGTAAATTAAATCCCCCCAAAGTTTGAGTGTGAAGTTGATAGGCTACATTTGCTCCAAGGCCCTGGCTTCAAGGCAGGTAATTGAAGGAGGAGAAAATGAACCTGGGCTGGGTTTTTGTAGGTGCCACATCATTACACAATAACTCATTAAGCATGTCCACTGTGTGTCACAGAGTTACCGTCAAAAAGTTCCCAAATGTGACTCCAGTTGATGCACTCAAATTTAATCGAGTTTGACTTCAAGGATGATAACACGGATAACAGGTCTGTGTCTCAGGATGACATTCCCTATTTGAAAACGTTAAAGGAAGGCATTTATTAAATACGCAGAAGTGTTACGCTTGGGTGGCATTGTAATTGTTTCACAAAGATGCAGACGGACCTGCGGAAGCAGTGTACAGGTAAGAAAGATGACTAAAATAGAATCTGTGGTGATTGGCTAGTTCAGGGGTAGGCAACCCAAAATGTGCCTGTAGCCGCAAAAAATTAAAAGCCTTATATAAGTGTTATAATGAAGGCAACACATGATGTAAGTGTCTATATTAGCCTACTATCAAAGGCTGACGCAAATTTTATTTGACAGAAATGTTGTATTTTAATTTTTATTCTACAAATTTATGCAACATTGGAAATCATTAGTAAAATGGTGGCTTCCCACAGGATGAGATAACTTCTGGAAATGACTGGCTCAGAATGGTAAAAGGTATACAGTAGATGTGGAGAGGAAACAACAGGCGATTTTCTCCTAATGGAATTATCACTTTGCAAGCTGGCTAACGTTTGCTGTGGTCTGGAACAAACACCGACCAGAAATGCAGCCAATATTACATACATACAATAGTAAATGGGTTATACTTGTATAGCGCTTTTCTACTTTCAAGGTACTCAAAGCGCTTTGACACCTTTTCCACATTTACCCATTCACACACACATTCACTGATGCCGGGATCTGCCATGCAAGGCGCTCACCAGGACCCATCAGGAGCAAGGGTGAAGTGTCTTGCCCAAGGACACAACAGACATGACTAGGATGGTAGAAGGTGGAGATTGAACCAGTAAGTGGAGCCCGAACGTTTTTCCAGTGGAGCCCGAACGTTTTCCGTTCGGGCTCCAGTACTCTGGAATGCCCTCCCGGTAACAGTTCGAGATGCTACCTCAGTAGAAGCATTTAAGTCTCACCTTAAAACTCATCTGTATACTCTAGCCTTTAAATAGACCTCCTTTTTAGACCAGTTGATCTGCGGCTTCTTTTCTTTCTCCTATGTCCCCCCTTCCCTTATGGAGGGGGTCCGGTCCGATAACCATGGATGAAGTACTGGCTGTCCAGAGTCGAGACCCAGGATGGACCGCTCGTCGGGACCCAGGATGGACCGCTCGCCTGTATCGATTGGGGACATCTCTACGCTGCTGATCCGCCTCCGCTTGAGATGGTCTCCTGTGGACGGGACTCTCGCTGCTGTCTTGGATCCGCTTGAACTGAACTCTCGCGGCTGTGTTGGAGCCACTTTCACAGTATCATGTTAGACCCGCTCGACATCCATTGCTTTCGGTCCCCTAGAGGGGGGGGGTTGCCCACATCTGAGGTCCTCTCCAAGGTTTCTCATAGTCAGCATTGTCACTGGCGTCCCACTGGGTGTGAGTTTTCCTTGCCCTATTGTGGGTTCTTCCGAGGATGTTGTAGTCGTAATGATTTGTGCAGTCCTTTGAGACATTTGTGATTTGGGGCTATATAAATAAACATTGATTGATTGATTGATTGATAACCCTCAGATTGCTGGCACAGCCACTCTACCAACTTCCCCACACCGTCATAATGTGTCATAAGACATGCAAATATAAATTAAATACACAGAGGACATAAGTAAAGAAAATTAAATGAGCTCAAATATACCTACAAACGAGGCATAATAATGCAATATGTACATACAGCTAGCCTAATTTCACCACACCGAGTGTGTGTGTGACGATCATTTGTACTTTAACTTTAAAACAGTATGTTAACATCGATTAGCTTGCAGTCATGAATTGACCAAATATGCCTGATAAGCACTCCAACAAATCAATAAAATCAACAAAGCTCACCTTTGTGCATTCACGCACAGCATAAAATGTTTGGTGGACAAAATGAGACAAAAAAGGAGTGGCATAAAACACATCTTTCTGTGGCAGCATCGGAGAAAGTTGTACATGTAAACAAACTACGATGAGTTCGAGGATCGCTGAAATTAGTAGGACAAAACGGTGCTTGCCGAATACGCTCATCAGTGAAGAATGTATAGCATAAACGGTGGAATTTGTAACAATAATTTCTTCATCTTTTTTCCATTTTCACACATCTCTGAAAGAGGTCCAGGGAGCCACTAATACGGTGCTAAAGAGCCGCATGTCTAGAGCCGCGGGTTGCTGACCACAGGTCTAGTTGTTTGGTAGCAGCTAAACAGCCATGTTGCAAGACTGTACTGTGTTGTTCTGTTGTCATGAGGGTTCGCCCTGGGACCCAATGTCTAAGAACGTACACCGAACACAGGAAATTTACAAAAAATGTACATATTGTTTTGGTGATTGTGTGATGTGGAGAAAGAATGTCTTTGAATAAGCTACACTTCTTCCGACTCCTTTAACTTGAGTTAACATGAGTCTCTGTGCTCTAATCTAGTATGCATTTAAAACAAACTTCAATAAACTGAACTGAATCCACTGTAGCGGTCAATGGCCATGAGCTTGGTTAGTAAAAAAAGTCATGTTTCAGGAATACTTTATGAAATAACATATTCAACTAGAAATGATGTCCTTACCCTCACTTGGTTCATGGCTTCCTGTGCCTGCTCCATGCGGGCACTCTTTGTAGGCGTCCTCTCCGAAAGAAGGTTGGTACAGCCCAGGTAGGTTGCGGCAAAGATGATGCCATCAATAAGGTCTTCAGGGTCACATGGTCCGGGTACTACACAAATGATATGCACTCATCAGACACGCATTTTGCAGTTTCCACTCTTTTGAGATGACTGGTCTGCGTGTTTGGATTTTTGTCAATTAATCCTTCAGAAAATTTGTGAGGTTTTTACCACAGTATAAAAAAGTACCGTATTTTCTGGACTCTAATACATAGCATATACTGTCAAAGAAACACATTCAAGGCTCTCACTAACTCAGCATTGTGGTGAATTTTTAGCACTTATTTTTACTATACTTATTTGCCACACGTGGAAAACCGGACCGTGAAAATAATGCCTGGATTAAACGGTCTTTGAGGACCCTACTTTAAATGAATATACCATTTATATACTGGAAATCATTAAATAACATTGCTTAATACAGTATTTCGATTGCCATGAACCAAATGTACAATTGGAAAGTATTATGTAATGTGTAAAATGATGGGGGTGGAGGTGAGAAAAAGTGTCTACTCACTATCCACAAATGTGGGAAACGGAGGAAGAGATCTGCGTATCTGTAAAAAGACAAAGAATACCTATCACATTTTTTCTGGTTCCTGTGATTGCTGTATCTTCTTGATATCCACACAAATATCAAATACATTAAATGTTTTCTGATTGCTCTATCTGCTTGCTATTAATTAGAGGTGGGAATATTTGGCCACCTCATGATCCGATTACGATTCAAAAGCTACGATTCAATTAAAAATCAATTGATGCATCTTTAATGTATGTATATTGATGCAGTTTTACATTTTGTTTGACTAAATAAGTGTTTATCACTTGCAACTTTAAAAAAAAACAGCGCATTTGTAAAAATAAATAGTTAAATTAATTCCCATGTTTATTAAATTGATGAAAATGTGTGCAAAACTGGAACATAAGTGTCTTAAAATGAAGCAGGTGGTCGGATCTCTCAGAGAGGTGGTTTGCTGCAGTCAGCCAAATTTTAAAACTGTCTGCATTAAATAAATTGATTATCGATTATGACGTTTACTAATCGATTCTATAATCCTGCATGTCCAAATTGCGATGCAGCCTAAAATCGATTATTTCCTCCTCCTCTTCTTGGTATACACACAAATATATTGAATATTAAGTTAAAGTACCAATGCTTGTCACACACACACTAGGTGTGGCAAAATTATTCTCTGCTTTTGACCCATCACCCTTGATCACACCTTAGGAGGTGAGAGGAGCAGTGGGCAGCAGCGGTGTCCGCGCTCGGGAATCATTTTTGGTGATTTAACCCCCAATTCTAACCCTTGATGCTGAGTGCCAAGCAGGGAGGGAATGGGTCCCATTTTTATAGTGTTTGGTATGACTCGGCCGGGGTTTGAACTCACAACCTACCAATCTCAGGGCAGACATTTTAACCACTAAAAAATTGTTTCCTGTAATTGCTGTATTTCCTTGCTATCCACACAAAGGCAAAATACATTGAATACTGTGTAGTTACTGGACTTTTGTGGTCGTCACAGATTGTCCATAACAAACACCATGTTCAAAAATAAGGTTGTCCATACGTGCACCTGGTACAAGGACACCATGGGCCTTATTTTGATGATTGACTCTGTGGTCGCGTCGTCGGACTTGGGGACCCATGTCTGGGACACTCGGGTGAAGAGAAGGGTGGCGCAGTCAACCAATTACCCCTTGGTGGTGAGTTAGCTCCAATGGTGGGGAGGATGCCAGTCAGACCTGGCAGCCCCAAACATAATGTGAGTGTCTGCTAAGAACGTCTGGCACTATTGGTGTAACAGTACATGTATTTGTATTAAACCGCATCGGTACGTGGATTTCGGTTCGGTTCGGAGGTGTACCGAACGAGTACACATGCTAGCAGCGACCGGACTAGGACAACATGTAAAAGCCAGAGCTGGAAGACCCTCAAAACCCGAACGAGTTTCCACACGGACATATTAAGTAGCGTACCGCACGTTGTGTAAACATTACACACCGAGGCACAACACACAGCATGCTAGCAGCGACCGGGCTACGATAGACTGACCATACCTCCTCTTTTCACCAGACATGTCCTCTTTTGCGGGGCTGTCCGGGTGGAGTTTCTTAAATGCCTCAAATGTCCGGCATTTTAAGTTAGGGTTGCGTGTATTTTCAATGTACGTTCAGGGTTAAGAAGGGGTTAAAAACAAGACAATTTGTGCACGCAGCAGCATTTGTGAGGGAGGGGCAGAGACAGAGAGAGCGAGAGAGTTATGATAAATGCGCATGCGTCGCCAGGCTCTGCTTTTTACCCATAGATTTATCAGATTTTATTTTTTATTATCTATTGCAGGGGTGTTAGAAGTGTGCCCCGGAGGCCATTTGCGGCCCACAGCTAATGTTTTAAAGGCCCACGGCATATTCTAAAAATACTATTAAAATAAACAAAAACATAAACAAAAGTGAAAAAAAAAACCATAAAGGCTAAATGTAATTTAGAAAAAGTTGCAACGTTGACTAATGAAACAAAGCTGGGGTTTTTTTCTTTCAAACTGTCATTGCTTAAAACATAATATTGAATCAAAATCAATGTTATTATGAATTATTGACCTATCCAAGGTTCCCATGACTTCACATCAAAAAACATTTTTTGGGTGGAAGATTTTGCAAATTTGGTAAAGAAATAACCAAAAAAGGTGTATTTTGTTGTTTTCTTACTGTACCGAAAATGAACCGAACCGTGACCTCTGAACCGAGGTACGTACCGAACCGAAATTTTTGTGTACCGTTACACCCCTATCTGGCGCAGTCTCCCGTTGGAACGAGTTCCAATTTCCACCTGTGGGAAAGCGTTGGCCTTATATATGAGTACAAGTGGGCCATGTTGGGGGCTGTATAGCTCAGTTGGTAGAGCGGCCGTGTCAGCAACTTAAGGGTTGCAGGTTCGATACCCGCTTCCGCCATCCTAGTCACTGCCGTTGTGTCCTTGGGCAAGACACTTTACCCACCTGCTCCCAGTGCCACCCACACTGGTTTAAATGTAAAAAAAAAAAAATAGATATTGGGTTTCACTCTGTAAATCGCTTTGAGTCACTAGAGAAAAAGCGCTATATAAATATACTTCACTTCACCATGTTCTGTGCCTCTTTTATTGAGGCGGCCGATCGTCGCTGTGGCTTACGCAAGTTGTTTGGTGCCCCCTCATAATCCGCCGGTGGAAACCAGCGCTGAGGTATGTTGTCAAGCTTGAAAAAGGAGTCCTATTAGGCATTTTAGACTTCTGACAAGTACCAAAAGGCCAAGCAGTGCGTGGAATTGGTGGTTGCCGAGGCAAAACTCGGAACTGGGAGGACAAGCCAAGGAGAAAGACTTCCAGACGGCTTTGAAGAGACTCTAGCGCCGTCTCAGGTAGAGAAAGCGATTAATTGTGAACACCATGCATAGAGTTGATGGTGTGCGACAGTATATTGACCTACACTGATTTGGTTTTAGTATTTCTAATGCTGGTGTACGGGCACTCACTTCCTGGACTGATGGCTGCTGTGAAGAAGGCTGGACCTGATGTGACTGATGTGGTGGATGTTGATTCTGTTGGTGATACTGCTGTTGATGTGCTAGTTTTGGCTGCATGTATGGGTGAGGTTGCTTTGTGACATCCCTCTGTTGTGATGGGCGGCCTTGGTGGTGATGGTTGTTGCTTTGGGGCTGATGTTCAGGATGTTGTTGGGAAAGGGGGACTTTGACGCACTCGTCGCTCAGTGGACTACAAGAGTCCGGATCACACAATGAGGCATGGTGTGATGGAGACCTTGATGCTGACTGCGAGAAGGACTGAGGAGAAGACTGTAGCAAGGAAACAATGAAAAGAAACAGACCGGTAAGTTAGAATACACATTGAATCAAAGACTAGAACAAACACTGAGTGTAATCGATCAAGGACCATGTTGACGGATCGATAGAAATGTGCTAACAAAAATGGTGTAGATATATAACAGTTCAATAACAGATTGGAGAGTTTCATAAACAAAAATAGAATACTCGCTGAGAACCAATATGGATACAGAGCTAATATTTCAACTTTGATGGCTTTAATCGAAATAACAGAAGAAATTACCACTGCAATAGATGGTGAAAATGTGCAGCAGCAATGTTTATGGATCTGACTAAAACATATGGCATAATTAATCACAATATCCATCCATCCATCCATTCATCTTCTTCTGCTTATCTGAGGTCGGGTCGTGGGGGCAGCAGCCTAAGCAGGGAAGCCCAAACTTCCCTCTCCCCAGCCACTTCGTCCAGCTCCTCCTGGGAGATCCCGAGGCGCTCCCAGGCCAGCCGGGAAAGATAGTCTTCCCAACGTGTCCTGGGTCTTCCCCGTGGCCTCTTACCGGTCGGACGTGCCCGAAACACCTCCCTAGGGAGGCGTTCAGGTGGCATCCTGACCAGATGCCCGAACCACCTCATCTGGCTTCTCTCGATGTGGAGGAGCAGCGGCTTTACTTTGAACTCCTCCCGGATGACAGAGTTTCTCACCCTATCTCTAAGGGAGAGCCCTGCCACCCGGCGGAGGAAGCTATTTTCGGCCGCTTGTACCCGTGATCTTGTCCTTTCTGTCATGACCCAAAGCTCATGAGCATAGGTGATGATGGGAACGTAGATCGACCGGTAAATTGAGAGCTTTGCCTTCCGGTTCAGCTCCTTCTTCACAACAACAGATCGATACAGCGTCCGCATTACTAAAGACGCCGCACCGATCCGCCTGTCGATCTCACGATCCACTCTTCCTTCACTCGTGAGCAAGACTCCGAGGAACTTGAACTCCTCCACTTGGGGCAAGATCTCCTCCCCAAATCACAATCTATCACAATATATTAATATAAAGATTAGAATGGTATGACATCAGAGGGTTGGTCTTAAACTGAAATAGAAGCTACTTAACTAACAGGAAACAATACGTAAAGCTAAGAGAAAGAATGTCTAAAACACCAAATATATCCTGTGGTGTACCATAGGGATCAATACTGGGACCAAAAATGTTCAATCTTTATATAAATGACATCTGTAAAGTTACGAAAGACTTGGTTAGTATTATTCGCGGATGATACATCAGTGATTAGTTCAGGAGAGAAGACTCAAAACCTAAAACAAACAGTAACGGAAGAAATGAACAAATCTAAAAGATTGTTTGACAAAACAATTTTTAAACCTCAGTAAAACTAAAATAATGCTAATCGGTAACAGTAGAAGAGAAAGTCAAACCAAATTACTAATAAACGTAATAGAAATTGAAAGACTAAATGACACCAAATTTGTAAGCATAATGATTGATGATTAAATGAATTGGAAATCTCATATAAACAATATACAACATAAGGTGGCAAGAAACACGTCAATAATGATTGAAGCTAAAAATGAATTGGACCAAAAATCACTTTATATTCTCTACTGCTTGCTAGTGTTACCATATCTGAGTTATTGTGCATAAATATGGGGAAATAACTACAAAAGTACACTTCATTCATTAACGGTGTTACAAAAAAGATCAGTTAGAGTAATACACTATGTTGGTTATAGAGAACATTCAAACCCTTTATGTATTGAATCAAAAATACTGAAATTCCACAACATATTGAATCTGCAAACGGCTAAAATTATGCACAAGGCAAATTATAACCAGCTACTGAAGAACGTACAACAGTTATTCTCAGCATAACAGAAGAAATATAATCTAAGAGTAAAATGTAATTTTAAATATTTGTATGCACGTACAACACTTAAGACCTTTAGTATATCAGTAAGTGGAATTTAATTATGAAATGGATTAAGCAAAGAAATCAAACAATGTACTAATATGACCCAATTCAAGAAACTCTTCAAACTTAAAGGCCTACTGAAACCCACTACTACCGACCACGCAGTCTGTTAGTTTATATATCAATGATGAAATATTAACATTGCAACACATGCCAATACGGCCGGTTTAGTTTACTAAATAACAATTCAAAATTTCCCGCGGAGTTTCTTGTTGAAAACGTCGCGGAAAGATGACGCGTGTTTGTGACGTCTCGGGTTGTAGTGGACATATTAGCCCAGCACCACTTACGGCTAAAAAACGTCTCTTTTCATCGCATGATTACACAGTAATTTGGACATCTTGTTGCTGAATCTTTTGCAATTTGTTCAATTAATAATGGAGACTATAAAGAAGAATGCTGTTGGTGGAAAGCGGTGGATTGGAGCTGCCTTTAGCACCGAAACACAGCCGGTGTTTCTTTATTTGTTGTGAAGCTTTAACACAGAGCGGTCAAGCGAACATGTTTCTTTACGTCAACCAGCAAGTTTTTGAATGGGAAAATTGTGATATTAAGTCGGCTCTTACCGGAGACTTGAGTGGATTATGCGAACTCCTCCTGCATCTATCAAAAAGGCAGCTGTGATCTTGGCTCCTCCATTGGCTTCTCTGAGAGACACTGGCGTTCACCGCAGCCCTCCGTCTTTCAGGTATGACTTTATAATCTCACTAAAACACTATTAACACAGTAAGCAGATAAGGGATTTTCCAGAATTATCCTAGTAAATGTGTCTAAGAACATCAGAATCGCTCACACTGCCGTCGCCTGGAGCCTTTGCCTTTTCCTTCTTTTTTTTGTGTGCTTCACTCTAACTTTCCTCATCCACGGATCTTTCATCCTCGCTCAAATTAATGGGGAACTCGTCGCTTTCTCGGTTCAAATTGCACTTGCTGCTGGTGGCTATGATTATAAACAATGTGAGGATGTGAGGAGCTCCACAACCCGTGACGTTACGCCCACATAGTCTGCTACTTCCGGTACAGGCAAGTCTTTTTTATTAGCGACCAATAGTTGCGAACTTTATCGTCGATGTTCTCTACTAAATCATTTCAGCAAAAATATGGCAATATCGCGAAATGATCACGTATGACACATAGAAAGGACCTGCTATCCCCGTTTGAATAAAAAAATCTCATTTCAGTAGGCCTTTAAAGTGTTTACAAAGTACAAAGAAGTGGAACCTTGATAGGTTATCTCAGCTGATTTAAAGTGAGAGGCAGGGTACAAACAGAACAGACTAGAACCACAGACTTGACAAAAAAGCTACCAATATTCACACTCACACTTACAGTTTATCAAGAGTTTTTATCGATCTGGCACACGATACATGTTTTTGGACTGTGGGAGGAAACCTCAGTACCCATAGAGAGCCCACATGCGCAGCAGGACAGCACATTCAGTAGCACCAAACCTTAGTCACGTAACAATGCTCACTATAAACATTAAGTCTGGTAATCATGAATGATAAGGTTCACACTCACGTTGCCTGCCATCATCTGTAGTGACTTGACTTCCTCTGTGGGGCTGATTTCCTGCCTCATCACCCAAATGGGCTCCACTGGCTGGTCAGGAGTGTAAGGGGACCGCACAGTCTTGGTCTTAACCTCCTCAATTGCCTCCCTGATGTCTCTTATCACAAGGCTGATGGTGTCTCCGGATACCTCTGCATTTGGACCTACCTCATCCCTGGTCCCGCCTGACCTGCTCTGTCCAGGGGATGAGTGCTTGGTCCGTGAATCTGCTTGTCTAGGTGCATTCCGAAAACTTTTCTGAATAGGGCTATGATTAGCACTGCCCCCCTCTCCATCAGACTGGGCATCATAGTGGTGCAGCCGGCAACCGACAGAGCTGTCCACATGGGGGGGATGGTAACCTCGGTCCCTGGAGCGCCTTGGTGCATAATGGGTGCCTTTGGTAGGCGAGACTTTTTGTACATTCTCCTGTTTATGGGTGGTAAATAGGTCATTGGGGGGCTCCTTCTGGGCCTCATATGGCTTAGTCATTTGACAAGACTGAATGTGAGGTTCTCTGAGTACCTCAGAATAAGATGCATTAAGGGGTTCTGGAAAAGACTTGAGATGGCAATTTGTCTCTGACTCCTTAACAGGCTGCAGGTAAGACTTTTGGTGGGATTCTGTGTAAAAGTCTGCATAGGTTTTTGGGTAATATTCAGAGGGCGATTCGGAGCACTCGTCTTCCTCTTCAGGCAGCAGATCATTGTCTGGCAGAGGACTCATATTAGCATCCTCACTAAAGTGGTCCAGCATTGGGAAAAATGGAGCATCAGGAGACGATGGCGGAGTTGGGGACTGTAGTGGGGGTGGACTGTGGAGAGGCCCATCGTTATTGAGAGAAGCAGCACTTTCTGTGTCCGAGCATAAATCAGTGATTTCAAATCCCTGAGCTTCAACATCAAGAACCTCATCAATGATGTCTTCCTGATTTTCTACATCCTTGTCTGAATTTTCCTCATCCTTCACTGTCTGCACGTTTTCATGGCTGAAATCCGAGTAATCTGTGCTTGGTTGATGATCTCCTCCATTTAATGACGGCTCTGGGGTTTCATCCTCCTTAACTTCCTTCACGTCATCTTCACAGACCACATCAATATCCTGGAAATTCTGTTGCAGGTCAAGATGTACTAGCTCTGATGAGAGGTGGGTAGGAGTGACCACAGCAACAGGAGTCTGATAGGGAGATCCTCTGCCCTGTATTTGGTCCTTTGGAGATATATCTGTCATGTCTTCCTCTGTAATGTCTGCAGGACCTTCCCTTGGTTCTGCAACTGATAATGTTTGCAGTATTTCTTTGTTTGCAGGCTTCGGTTTGTGAGCTCTGAGCCTTGGATTTGGGTCACCACGGCGGCGGTAACGATTAACAGCAGCGCGAGGCTGTTGGACAGGACGTTGATCACTTTCTTGACTTTCATTAAAAGGGACCACCTCCGGTACAGTACCAGAATACTGACCCTGGTTTTGGCTTAGTCCATTTACTGATGACTGACGATTACGTTGATGTGGTGGATTACGAGCTGCGTGTGGGTGGTAGTGATGAGACAATTGTTGATGATGGTGGGAACTCAGCTCTCCATCTTGACTAAGCATCTGACACGGCCTCCAGGTTCGGCGTATAGGAGGGTCTCCTGGTACTGATCCATTGTCCTGCCTAGACCGCTGAGGAACCAAGGCTGCTGGGCGTTCCTTGCCTACTTCCCCAGTCCACCCTTCCGGATACTTATGGCTCATTTTATTGTGTTGATGTGACTCCAATCTTTAGAACTCAGCCTGCAGATTCATAAACAGAAAAGACAAAGCAGCTATTACAAACTGCCCAAGAAAAAGTTTAAAAGTGACCTGCCGAACACGTAACACATGGTGTCTGATTTTGTGTATTTGGGATCTGCATAAGTCCCGAACATTTGAACTCAAATTAGCGGAGATATTTATAAAACAAATTTGCCTTTCTACGTACTTCCTCCAAACGAACCATTTGGTTTTTGCACAATCTGTGACATTTTCCCCGTCTGTGACGTTAGTGGATTATCCATATATGGTAAAAATTTACCCAAAGTGGTTTTGTGCAAGTCCGCTGTTGTAGTCCGACGTTGTGGTCAAAAAGCTCCTTCTTTTTCACTATCCTTTTGTTGTAGGGAAGACTGGCTCGTACATGCAAATAAATCCTTTCATGTTGCCATTTCTAATACAAATTAGCGTATAATTTGAATTTAAATCAGTCAGTAGACTGGCTATGGAAGCACTAAAAACTACAATACTGATGACGGCGGAACATGCTGTCGAAGTGGAGGCATGTATATAAAACGGCGCAACCTGAAGAGACGGTCAGAAATCGGCTGTAAAACATTCTGTAAAATATAATCGTTGCAAAACGTTGACTACAGAACACCATTACATGTTATGTAGACCACAGGGAAGTGTTTTAAATGCAGAAAAAAAATCAAATGACCCCTCTATTAACTCTACTAACTAATAATAGGACTTTAAAATAGAGCTTGAAGTGGAAGGGAAACCCACTCATCGCCTTTAAAACACCTCATCACCACGCGTGCAGCTGAGTTTTGTTATTATTGTAGATTTCTAATATTCTTTTTGGCATACCAGAGAGCAGGGTATCATCACCTCCATGCTGGCCTGAGAGAGAAACGGGAACAGCTCTGACTATGTTCTTGATATAATAAAAGTAAAAGACGTAAATGAGACTTATATGGTTACTTTCATTATTATTGTATATTATGGTTACAGAACTTTATCATCAATGGATAGTTTTTATTGGCTATTTCTTCAGTTTAAAAGCATGATGTAGTGGCTCTTTAGCGCCGCCCTAGTGGCTCTCTGGAGCTTTTTCAAAAATGTATGAAAACTGGAAAAAGATGAAGGGAAAAAATATTTTTCATGTTTTAACATGGTTTCTGTAGGAGGGCAAACATGACACAAACCTCCCTAATTGTTATAAAGCACACTGTTTGTATTAAACATGTTTCACTGATTCAAGTATTTGGCAAGCGCTGTTTTGTCCTACTAATTTTGGCGGTCTTTGAACTCACCATGGTTTGTTTACCAGTACAACTTTCTCCGACTTTCTAGGACGTGTTTTACGCCACTTCCTTTTCTGTCTCATATTGTCAACCAAACTTTTAATGTTTTGCGTAAATGCACAAAGGTGATTTTTGTTGATGTTATTGACTTGTGTGGAATGTTAATCGGGCATATTTGGTCCCTGCATGACTCCAAGCTAATCGATGCTAACATGCTATTTAGGCTAGCTATATGTGCACATTGCATCATTATGCCTCATTTGTAGCTATATTTGAGCTCATTTAGTTTCCTTTAAGTCCTCTTAATTTAATTTATATCTCATGACACACTATCTGTATGTAATATGGATTTTAAATTTGTTTTGCGGCTCCAGACAGATTTGTTTTAGTATTTTTGGTCCACTCTGGCTCTTTCAAGATTTTGGGTTGCCGACCCCTGATGTAGACAAAGGCTTACAAGCCTGTTTGCATAAAGCCAGATATTTTAAAGTAGATTATTGCAAGTTGTTCTGTGTGGCACTTTGAAAAAAGAATATGTTGATTGAAAGTCTAAAAGTAACATTTATTCCTTCACTCGTTATTTTCACAGTTGTATGCGTTTTTACGTATAGATTATAAATATCGCAGTTTGAATCGCAATCCAAATTTTGGAAGTAGAGAAACAGGTCTGTTGTATTGTATTGTACAGCCTTAATTTGTACACTTAAACTAGGGTTAAGTGTACAAATAAAAATCTACAGTATATTATGTGGTCAGCTGTGTCTTTAAGCAACAGACATAAATGAAATAGTAGGGACTCCTTGCCAGAAGAAGACATTGATAATTTAGGCTCAAAGTGAAATGATTGCAATGAAGGTCTTGGAGCATTCAGTGTGACAATGCTATCAAAACAGATGCCAAGAACTTAGTGAAAAACATGTCAACCATCATATTTTAAGTGTTGGACTGAACTGTTATGTTTATATTCTTCCATTTGAATTAATTCAATGACCTGATTTAAACTCCACACATGAAGCTAAGACTGACACATGAATACCTTCTTGCTGTGAGGCAGCATCCAAACCACTAATTCAGTAAGTTATGTTTTCAAGGAAGACTCCACACGGAAGCTAATACTAAATCCCTGGGGATATATTCGGCTGTTCGGTGCACTTTTTTCTACTTCCACGCACCCGGCAGCAGCTGGCTGAGCAGAGAAGACAAAAGGTCAAGAGGGGACAGAGTGGGAGGACAAGTAGAGATATTTCTCTGATGTAAGATTAGACTCGACACACAGAGCGATGGATAAGCCACTGATCTGAATAATAACTGTACTGCGAGGTACATGGCTACATTTGATACTGATGAAATGTGACGTGGCTATCAGGGTATATATCAGTTATAAACTTAACCATGTATCGCATTGAGAGAGAAGACTCACAACATTAACTTACTGAAGAAGGAAAACCAAAGGACAAACTGTGCAAACTGATACCAGGAAAGAAAACAGCCACCAAAAATGGGCTTGCAATTAGAGGTTCTCTAATACAACGGCGTGGCGCAGTGGGAGAGTGGCCGTGCGCAACCTGAGGGTCCCTGGTTCAATCCCCACCTAGTACCAACCTCGTCACGTCCGTTGTGGCAGCACTCTCCATCAGTGTGTGAATGTGTGGGTAAAAGTGGAAGTAGTGTCAAAGCGCTTTGAGTACCTTGAAGGTAGAAAAGCGCTATACAAGTACAACCCATTTATTTATTTATGAACTTTTTTAATTCCAAAACAATACCAATTTTGGAGCCCTATGTATTGGTCGATACTAGGGCTCGGCCATATGGATCAAAACTGATACCACCGTATTTTTAGTCAGAATCCAGGTATAAGGTACATACCGGTATCTCTTCTCTGGAAGAGGTAATGATCCTTCTTCAGGTTCACATGCGGAAACAATGTTACGACTTTCAAGTTTGATATGTTCTTTGTGCAACACCAGAGCTTAGGATCTCACAAACTATGCCTACACGATTAATCGAAATTGAATCCACTTCGAAGGTTTTATTAATGCGGTAGATAAAACCGCAAGAGGCTTAGGTTGTTTGTTTAAATTGAACAGCCATGTTCCTCAATCAGAATTATTTAGCCTAGCGTTTGTTTGTCTCTCGTTTCAAACAGAACGTAAGACGTCTGAGCGTGTTTATTTAACAGTGCAATTAACTGAACAGCATGACCCCTCTTTTCAGTCATTCACAATCTTTGTCTTGGCACAGATTCGAGCGGGGTGCCGTCGCCAACACTCTTACAGTACAGACAGCCTCGCGACTCGCCAGTGAGAAGTGCTCCAAAGTAACACAAATTAGGACGACAAACATAAGATTATAAGCCCAAAGTTACCGTTATGGAAACATTTCAGCTTCAAATAGGATGAGCGATAGGAGCCTATCAATACGGACAAATGAGCGAAAATGTCGCCGTGATTGCGGGATAGCAATAAAGAAAAAGACAACGTCCGACCTCATTTTTCCAACTGGGAAAAAAATGCACTTTAAGATGTTCAGTATTTATAGGGTTACAAAAATGACTCCATTTAATTTTTGTTAATGTATTTTTTAAGGATATCGGTTATTTACCTTCCAATTACAGTACAATAGTAAACAATCCTACAGTAATGAGGAATACAAGTTAATTATATCCTTTGAAGTGGTTACTTGTATTACTATACTGCAATATATGATGATTACATTAACTTATCATCACTGTATAGTAGGGATGCACCGAAATGAAAATTTGTGGCCGAAGCCGAATAAAATTTAAACGCTTGGCCGAAGGCCGAATACCGAATAATGAATGTAGTTTTTCACAATGTTTTTTATATTGCATAAATAGTCTAGAATAAATATTTAGACATGTTTTTCAAATAAAGTATTTTTTTATTGAATATTGACATTTTTTTTAATAATCCAGTAGCCTTTGCTTTTCAAAAGCACAAAGGTTTTCATTTTTTTTTTGTGGACTTCTGGATCTGCCTCCCGGGAGCCTCTTGGCCATGGAGACCAGCTGCTGGGTGTCTGCCACACCGGAGTCGGTTTGGAGGGACTGGCGGAGATGCGGATGAGGGGACAGGACTGCAGAGTTTGGAGGGATTGGAGGAGATGCGGATGAGGGGACAGGACTGCAGAGTTTGGAGGGACTGGAGGAGGTGCGGATGAGGGGACATGGCTGCGGAGCTAGCACTGAGCGCTGGGACGGAGAGGCTTCGCGGTGTCTTGGCTGGGTGAGCAGGTGTCGGACACCTCAGTCACCTTGGACGTATCCTCGCTCATCCATGCGGACTGGACACAGGCCGAAAATGGAGTCGGCTGTCTTGGTTGCTTTGTTGGGTCTGCTCCTGTCTCTGGCCATGCTCCCTCCACCCCAGCGGACGATGGCGTGGAACACCCCAGAGGCCACCACAGTGGATATGTTTCTTTTACTTTTTATTCATAGCTAGTATGTAGAAGTGTCTGGTTGTATCTGCTGCTTTAATGTCTTTAATGTCCTCTGTGTTCTTTGATGTTTGATGTTTCCCTCTTACACACATTTAAGAGGGATGTGTAACATGGCTATGAGTTGTTGTTTTTTCCCTTGGCCTCAGTCTGCACCTCCTCTCCAGGGCCCAGGCTAAGACCGATTTTTTTTATTTTGTTTTAATCTTCTATTCCCCCTCCTTGTTTACCTGTATCTCATCTTTTTGTAAGGGGCGCTGGAAGTCGGCAGACCCGTCAGCGATCCTGTTCTGTCTCCCTGTAATGTTTGTCTAAACTTGAATGGGATTGTGCTGAAAATTTTAATTTTCCTGAAGGAACTCTCCTGACGGAATAAATAAAGTACTATCTATCTATCCATCTATCTATCTATTTATATTAGGCCTTCAAACAAAACATGCATTCCAAAAAAAATTAAGTGCATTAAAGTGCATTAAAGTGGATAAACCCACAACAAATGAATTGTCCTTTTGGCAAAAGTCTGCTTAGCCACAGTAGATATGCTAATAATGTAAACAGAAGGCTCAAGTAAATCTCAATTAAGTGTGTGCTTGTAACCTCTTACACTTATACAGGTAGCCTACACAACAGGCTAATAATGTAAACAGAGGCCCCACTAAATCTCAATAAGTGTGTGCTTGTAACCTCATATACTTATACAGGTACACAACATATCCCAACGTCACCGCGTCACTGCACGTTCGTTGATTGCGTCACCGCGTCAAAAAAATTGCGTCACACGCCACTATTCGGCCTTCTTTTTAACTCATTCCACCGAAGGCCGAATATGGCTTTTTTTGCCATATTCGTCCGAATATATTCGGTTACCGATTAATCGGTGCATCCCTACTGTATAGTTTTTATTATTTATTCAGTTTAAGAATATGATTTAGACAAAAGCTTTAAGTCTGTCTGCATAAAGCCAAATATATTTTTTAAGTAAATGATTGCACATTGTTGTAATGTGTGGCACCTTGAGACAAAAATATGCTGGCAGTTTAATAGTAACATGTCTTTCTTCACTTGTGATTTTCGCAGTTTTATGTATAAGCTATAAAAATCCCAAGTCAAACGCATTTGCAATTTTGGAGAGAAAAATTTGCAATTAGGTTTTTTCTCAAAATCGTCACAAACTATTCGATCCCTACCGTGCTGATTTGTTTATCGGAGTTTATGAGCATGAACTGATGAAGCCTACTTGGATGAGACACGAAACGGCTTTTAACAAAAGGCAAACAGTCCAGTTGCGATCCATTGAATGCCCTGAGAATACACAATGACCTGGATTAATGACAACATCCATGTTACGTCTGTTTGGCATCGTGGTGCCGGGTTTGATTCCCTCGTGGATGCGTCAACAAGTGAACAGAGCAAAGGTAAGATATGAACAATTTATTTAACGAAAAGGATCTACGAAACAAAACACTGGTGCTAATAAAAAGGCAAACCAAAGACGATAGCATAAAAGCTAGGATATACAACAATGAGAACTAAAACTGGCACGTAGGCACATAAAAGAGTAAAACAAAACATACAGCATGAGAGCTGGAATGAACAAATGGCTTAGCGTGAAAAGCTAGCGAGAATGTACATACGTGACAGAGTGCAGGCGTAACTCGTTGCGTGAAAGCAAATTACAGTCCCAGAAAGAATAAACAGAAGAGACTGGCTTATAAAGGAGGGTGATTAGCTGAAGCAGGTGTGCGGACCGAGTGTAGCAGGTGAACTAATGAGTAACCATAGTGATGGACAAAACAGGAAATAAACGGATCAAACGGAGAATGAGAACAAAGATAAAAAAATAAACAATAACATGTGAAGATCCGAGTCACGGATCGCAACAATCCATAGACATTTATCAGAGTGATTTTGTCATGATCCGTGGTCCGGATCGTGTTTTTCTTATGTTCGGTTAGTTTTAGACTCCACTAGTTGCTGTTTTTGTGCCCCCTTTTTTGTTTTAGTTATAAGGGCGACTTATGATTGTCACCTGCCTCTGCTGTTAGGGACGCGCACCTGTTTCCAATCAACAGACATGATTTGAGCCCACCTTTGCCAGTCAGTCGTCCTGGCATCATTATTGGGTTTAAATCATGTCTCTTGATTTGGAAACAGGGGCACGTCCCAAACAGCAGAGGCGGGTGAAAATCATAAATCGCCATGGTAACTAAAACAAACAAGGGTGCACAAAAAACTAAAACTAACAACATGACAAAAACATGATCCGGACCACGGATCGTGACAGACTTAGACCATTTTTGAACTAGAAAAATTCACAAATGATATTTGTGTTGTTCTCTTTAATGAAAGACTGTATTACTTTTATAGGTTTTTGTATATAACATTAGAAGAATCCCTGTATAGCAGTTAAGATCTACGTCCATGTGACCTTACTGACACTGTATCACCGGTCAGTACACATTACTACAGGGGTAGGGAACCTATGGCTCTAGAGCCAGATGTGGCTCTTTTGATGACTGCATCTGGCTCTCGGATAAATCTGAGCTGACACTGCTTAACACGATAAGTAATGACTAATTCCACTTGTAATCAAAATGTTAAAAATAACGTTCAAAATATTAAACATGCTCATGCATTTGAATCCATCCATCCTTTTTTATACCGCACTTGTTCAAGAAATCGCATGATTTATTTATTATTGTTTTTTTTAGGGCTTGCCCTCCTGGGGGTTCTTCAGACCACCAAGCACCGACATGAAAGCCTGTTTCAGGGTTACGATATTTTTTATTTTTCAATAAGTCTCTCAGTTGCTTTCCAGCAATTGTCTTTCTCTTTCGTTCTCGCTCGCGCTCTGGCTCCAGCTCCAACCCTGTCTCCCCTCCCGGCTGCTGCTTATAACAGAGCGACTGGTGATTAGATTACAAGGACCAAGTGGGCCATCTACGCACCTGTCGCTGATTTTGAGGCCGGTCCTGTAACACCCCGCTTCGCTGCAGGCCCGCAGGCCACGCCCCTCGACAGTTAGCTTCAGAATATCAACGTTATTACAAAGAATACGAGACCTATTATACTCTAGTAATGGTGGTCTTACTTAAAAATGCACGCGTTTAGTTGTGTTCAGTGTTGAAAAAAAAATGATATGGCTCTTACGGAAATACATTTTAAAATATTTGGATTCTTGGCTCTCTCAGGCAAAAAGGTTCCTGACCCCTGCATTACTACATTCCATCCCAATCAGTGTATTTCTCTTCTAAAAAACAATGCCATAGATTCGACTAATCAGATTTGACTATGAAAACCCTTAGTCCAAGAAGACAGCCCTACAATATAGAGTAAATGGGATACAATTTGTCCACAGTAAAGAATGGGCAAACTCCAGCACTCCATATTGCTATTGTAAACGCAAAGTTGTAAGCATTAAGCCCAAAATATCTTGGTAAAAGCAAACATTCAGATTCATTCTCTTGCCATTGAGTGTTAGGGTTAGGGCTACTGAATGAAATCAGTAGGTGGTGTGTTTGCAATTAAATATAGTGAAAAAAAAACCTAATCAACAGAGGGCCGAGGTTAATGTAGTCCCCAAAGTCGATCGAGTAATCTGACCACAAAAACCAGCAGGACGAGCAGACGCCGGGCAGCTTGGGAAGAGGCTCATGGAGGAGGGCTTGTCCCAGCTGCAGATGGCCCAGCAGAGCAGTGGTGCGTCTGCAGAGCTAAGTGCAACACTTCCATCTGTCAGGATGCAGTGAAAGCTGCAGGGAGGAGGATTTACTAACCCATTAAGTCGCTAATCCACTACTGACAAACACCCGCTGACAACAACACACGTGCTGCTTGCACATACAAGTACTCGGAGTCATCAGTAATTGCACTAAATAGAATTTTGAAGGAATTTTACTCCCTTTAACAATACAATACGTCTATTATCTTAGTTATTTGTTGTTTAACACAAACAATATCATTAATCCATTCCTGACACATAACCCCCAAGATAATAATAATAATAATGGATTAGATTTATATCGCGCTTTTCTATTGTTAGATACTCAAAGCGCTCACAGTGAAGTGGGAACCCATCATTAATTCACACCTGGTGGTGGTAAGCTACATCTGTAGCCACAGCTGCCCTGGGGTGGACTGACGGAAGCGTGGCTGCCTCCGACCACCACCAATCATTCATTCATCATTCATTCACCAGTGTGAGCGGCACCGGGGGCAAGGGTGAAGTGTCCTGCCCAAGGACACAACGGCAGCGATTTGGATGTCAATAGGTGGGAAGCAAACCTGCAACCCTCAGGTTTCTGGCACGGCCGCTATACCCATGCTGCCCAAGATGAGCTAACTCCGGCATTTTTATTGCTTTTATGAACTGATAACTAGTAAGTCTTTGTAAGTTTGTAATGACGAATGTTTGAATAAATGAAGCTTCATCTCCATGACAACAGTTTATTTTAAGACCAGACTGGTGCTTTGAATAAAATAAAATAAATATTCTCGTAACTACTGTACCCGTCCATCATGTCCACCAAAGCTGTTGCCCATGAATTGAATGTTAATATCTCTACCATAAGGCACATATATATATATATATATATATATATATGTATATATGTGTGTGTGTGTGTGTGTGTGTGTGTGTGTGTGTGTGTGTGTGTGTGTGTGTGTGTGTGTGTGTGTGTTAGTCAAAAAGTTTGGGGACCCCTGGTCTAATCAGTCGGCATCCCAGTGAAAGCAGACATTGAGTAAGTAACTGTTTTATTATGTTCTTAGTTTGTATATATTTTTTCGCACTTAGCAATAGATCTGTTTATCACTCATATAAGGTTCTAGATCAGGGGTCGGGAACCTTTTTGGCTGAGGGAGCCATGAAAGCCAAATATTTCAAAATGTATTTCCGTGAGAGCCATATGATATTTTTTAACACTGAATACAACTAAATGCGTGCATTTTTATGTAAAATCTAAATTGTTAGAGTATAATTAGTTTCTAATTATTTTTAATAGCATTTTTATTTCTTGAACAGGTGCGGTAAAAAACGGATGGATTAAAAAGCATGAGAATGTCTTATATCTGGAACGTTATTTTTACCATTGTGATTACCAGCGGAATTATTCATTCAAGCAATGTCAGCTAAGATTTATTTGAGAGCCAGATGCAGTCATCAAAAGAGCCACAGGTTCCCTACCCCTGTTCTAGATCATCATTTGTCCCAAATTAGTCGTTGTGGCTTTCATGAAAGTTGCCAAGGTTAGTGATAGTAGTTGCTAAAGGAAATAGGGAACATTGTGATGCGTCCGGGCAGCACGGTGGTACAGGGGTTAGTGCATCTGCCTCACAATACGAAGGTCCTGAGTAGTCCTGCGTTAAATCCCGAGCTCGGGATCTTTCTGTGTGGAGTTTGCATGTTCTCCCCGTGACTGCATGGGTTCCCTCCGGGTAAATTGGCCCTTGTGTGTAAATGTGGGTGTGAGTGTTGTCTATCTGTGTTGGCCCTGCGATGAGGTGGCGACTTGTCCAGGGTGTACCCCGCCTTCTGCCCGAATGCAGTTGAGATAGGCTCCAGCGACCCCCCGCGACCCCAAAAGGGACAAGCGGTAGGAAATGGATGGATGTGATGCGTCTGCGAAATTAATGCGCCGCCCACAATATGTACAGTAACTTTAGATGTTATTATGAATGTGTCTGTTACTCCATTAATCTATCTTCCGCTTATTAGTGCGGTTAATTGCAGTTTCTGGTACTGTATGTACATCAGGAACATATGGGGTGGTATTTGCTTGGAACAATATAATGCATTACATGTAATGATGTTCTACTTTGTGTGTTGACATGGTAGTAGCTATATGATTTATGAGTAACATGGTTTTAGCGTAATGTGGGTTGGCTCATAGAACTGCACTCTGCACTGAAAGATAACGATGTGCGTACATGGAAGAGACTGAAAGGACAAGATCACGGGTACAAGCGGCCGAAATGAGCTTCCTCCACCGGGTGACGGGTCTCTCCCTTAGAGATAGGGTGAGAAGCTCTGCCATCCGGGAGGAACTCAAAGTAAAGCCGCTGCTCCTCCACATCGAGAGGAGCCAGATGAGGTGGTTCGAGTATCTGGTCAGGATGCCACCCGAACGCCTCCCTAGGGAGGTGTTTTGGGCACGTCCGACCGGTAGGAGGCCACGGGGAAGACCCAGGACAGGTTGGGAAGACACTAGGGCCAATTTAGTGTTGCCAATCAGCCTATCCCCAGGTGCATGTCTTTGGAAGTGGGAGGAAGCCGGAGTACCCGGAGGGAACCCACGCATTCACGGGGAGGACATGCAAACTCCACACAGAAAGATCCCGAGCCTGGATTTGAACCCAGGACTGCAGGAACTTCGTATTGTGAAGCAGACGCACTAACCCCTCTGCCACCGTGAAGCCCGCCTATGTGACATATAATATATTATTGTATATTATTATTTTGATGGTGGTCCCTGCGGTCAAACTAAACATTTTAACAGGGTAATGCCAACAATCTGTCGCGACTCCCGATGAAAATATTGCCACGTAACTTTACAAATACATTTGGCTGATCGACATCAGTAAAAAGTGGCATACTTTTTTTTTTTTAAACCATCTTGCAAGAAGCATAAACAAGAGAAACCTACACTGCAAAAACTGAAATCTAGGTAAGATTAAATATCACAAATTAGGGTGATATTTGCTTATTTTCTGTCTGATAAGATCATTCTTCTCACTAAGCAGATTTAATGTTAGTTTTTTACTTGTTTTAAGGGTTTCGGTCCTAAATGATCTCATTAAGATATTACAGCTTGTTGCTGAGATTTGATTATCTATATTGACTAAAACATGCTTAAAACTACTTTTGTCCAAATGTCCAAAACACACCCAGCAATGGTGCACAGGAAGGTGGGGAAAAAAAAGAGGAAAAGGCGGCCAATATGGTCAAAAGTCCCATTTTTGTCCAAAACACCTCCCCGGGTTCCAGTCCCACGAGTCCTGCCGCAGGCCGCACAAGTACCGGGATGCAAAAAATGTCCAAAACGCACCCAGCAAAGTCCCACGGGAAGTGGGGAAGAAAAGTGAGAAAAGTCGGCAAAAGTCCCCAAAAATGTTCAAAATACCTACCCAGGTTCGAGTCCCACAAGTCCCGCCGTCGGCCCAAAATGTCCAAAACACACCTAGCCGAGGCCCACGGGCAAGGGGGATAAAAGTTGGCAAAAGTCCCAAAAATTTTCAAAATACCTACCCAGGTTCGAGTCCCACTCAAACCCGGGTGTGATTTTGGAACATTTTACCCACTTTCTCAGTTTTCTCCCCGCCTTTGCTGGGCGCGTTTTGGACGTTTTGAACATCCCGGCCAACGGCGGGACTCGTGGGACTCGAACCTGGGTAAGTATTTTGGAAATTTTTGGGACTTTTGCCGACTTTTCCAACTTTTGGCCCCCCTCCCCGTGGGACTCGGCTGGGTGTATTATGGACATTTTGGGCATCCCGGGACTTGTGCGGCCATACAAATGATTTTATGTTAGAGTGTTTTACTTGTTTTAAGGGTTTTGGTCCTAAATTATCTCGTTAAGATATTACAGCTTGTAGGTGAGATTTTATGACCTATATTGAGTAAAACATGCTTGAAACTAGAATATCAAGTGTTGCAAAACTGCGTCATCAACAGTCACAAACATAAAAATACTTTTTTAAGTAATATTTTCTTATTTCAAGCATGAAAAAAAGAACATGACTTTGACACAATTGTGTCTCATAGTAAAACAGATGACAGCCAAATGGACTTTGCTGTTTTATTTTCAATGAAACAATAGAAAATACATACTTATATAATAGTACCGTTTTTATTAGTGAGAATATATTTATTTTAAGGTATTTGTGGGTTCATTGAGGTTAGCTAATTTTACTTGTTTTGGAAAAGCTTGACACGACAAATTTTCTTGTTCTATTGGCAGATAATTTTGCTTAGTTCAAATGAAATACCCCTAATTTTTGTTTTGTTTTTTCTTGTTTTTGAACACTGACTTTTTGCAGTATACGGCGTAGGACTCGTCGATTGCCATTTGAAGTCCCTAGAGTAGGATTCGGATTCGGCTACAGACTTTTGACGGTGATTGCAATACCATTTCTGGCCACATCAGTACATATGGCACCTTTAAAAGTTTCATCATTACTGATTTTTTTTGTAAATTGTGTAATTTCATCTCCAATTATTTAGGAGCAATATTAACAGTATATTAGTAATTATCTATCTCTGGAATCAGCTGGACAAAATAGGGCATTTAAAAGCAGTACTGCCAGCCTATTTGTCCCAGGAAATATTGTATTTTTATTTTGCTAAGTGTGCACTTTTCTTTATCTTTATAATAATTGGATGCCTCATTCATCCTCTCGAGGTTTCTTAGTCACACACGCGCACACACATTCACGGACGCACTCATGCACACACACAAACACTTACTCAGCAAACATTTGGCCCGTGTTAAATTATGTTTGTTGCAAAGTGCCAGCATGATAATACCAACATTGCATATTTATTAGGGGTGGACAGATCAATTTAAACATTGATAGTATTCATAAAAAAAGTAGTATCACTTTTAGATCTATAATAGCAAGATGAGAGTGATATTTTTCGATCCTCTTTTATATTTATTTTCCCAGAAATCAATGTTTTTGCTGTGCTGTTCATTTTAGCACACTGTTGATTTTGCTATTTATATATTGTTATATTGTTTACAAACTTAGGTAATAAGTTATTGCAGTGGTTCTCAAAAGGGGTACGCGTACCCCTGGGGGTACTTAAAGCTATGCCAAGGGGTAGGTGAGATTTTTTTTAAATATTCTAAAACTAGACAATTAAAAAATCCTTTATAGATATATTTGTTGAATAATACTTCAACAAAATATGAATGTAAGTTCATAAACTGTAAAAAAAAAAAAAATACAACAATGCAATATTTAGTGTTGACAGCTAGATTTTTTGTGGACATGTTCCATAAATATTGATGTTAAATATTTTTTATTATGTGAAGAAATGTTTAGAATTAAGTTAATGAATCCAGATGTATCTTTATTACAATCCCCAAAGAGGGCACTTTAAGTTGATGATTACTTCTATGTGTAGAAATCTTTATGTATAATTGAATCACTTGTTTTTTTCTTCCACAAGTTTTTAGTTATTTTCATATATTGTTTTTCCACTAGAAATTAGCAATATTTTGCACTGTTATACAATTTAATAAATCAGAAACTGATGACATAGTGCTGTATTTTACTTCTTTATCTCTTTTTTTCAACCAAAAATGCTTTGCTCTGATTAGCGGGTACTTGAAGTGAAGTGAATTATATTTATATAGCGCTTTTCTCAAGTGACTCAAAGCGCTTTACATAGTGACACCCAATATCTAAGTTACATTTAAACCAGTGTGGGTGGCACTGGGAGCAGGTGGGTATAGTCTCTTGCCCAAGGACACAACGGCAGTAACTAGGATGGCACAAGCGGGAATCAAACCTGCAACCCTCAAGTTGCTGGCACGGCCACTCTACCAACCGAGCTATGCCGCTCCATACTTGAATTAAAACAATTTTCACAGGGGTTGCATCACTGAAAAAGGTTGAGAACCACTGAGTTACTGGACATAGGAAGGCATTCGGGACAAAAAATCCTTAACATTTATTCAAGACAAAAGACTTAAAGTTGCACGCTATACATCTCAATGTTGGAGTTTATTCATTTGCATGCAATGGTATGCAACATTTTTGTTTACAGAAGTATTAAGACAGAAGTTTTGCCTTCCATAGTAAGTTCTATATTGAATTATTTCGATGGATCAGGACGGGCGGCAAACGGCGGCTCTTGAGTATATTTTTGATTTTGTTTACTTATTTTGTACCGTTGACATGGTTTTGCTAAAAAGTGTTATGCAATAGTAGGGAATAATTTTAATATTTTGTGGTGTTGTTTTATATTGTTGTACTTGTCGAAGGCAAAATCAGAGGAGGGTTAAATGAGCTTGAACATTTCCAAGTAAAATGTACAAACCCCGTTTCCATATGAGTTGGGAAATTGTGTTAGATGTAAATATAAACGGAATACAATGATTTGCAAATCCTTTTCAATCCATATTCAGTTGAATGCACTACAACGACAAGATATTTTATGTTCAAACTCATAAACTTTGTTTGGTTTTTTTGCAAATAATAATTAACTTAGAATTTCATGGCTGCAACACGTGCCAAAGTAGTTGGGAAAGGGCATGTTCACCACTGTGTTACATCACCTTTTCTTTTAACAACACTTAATAAACCTTTGGGAACTGAGGAGACACATTTCCAAAGCTTTTCAGGTGGAATTCTTTCCTTTTTTGTTTTATGTAGAGCTTCAGTCGTTCAACAGTCCGGGGTCTCCGTTGCGGTATTTTAGGCTTTCTTAATGCGCCACACATTTTTAATGGGAGACAGGTCTGGACTACAGGCAAGCCAGTCTAGTACCCGCACTCTTTTACTATGAAGCCACGCTGTTGTAACAAGCGACTTGGCATTGTCTCACTGAAATAAGCAGGGGCGTCCATGATAACGTTGCTTGGATGGCAACATATGTAGCTCCAAAACCTGTATGTACCTTTCAGCATTAATGGTGCCTTCACAGATGTGTAAGTTACCCATGCCTTGGGCACTAATACATCCCCTTACCATCACAGATGCTGGCTTTTCAACTTTGCACCTAGAACAGTCCTGATGGTTCTTTTCCTCTTTTGTCCGGAAGACACGACGTTCACCGTTTCCAAAAAACAATTTGAAATGTGGACTCGTCAGACCACAGAACACTTTTCCACTTTGCAACAGTCCATCTTAGCTGAGCTTGGGCCCAGCGAAGCCGGCGGCGTTTCTTGGTGTCATTGATAAATGGCTTTGGCTTTGCATAGTAGTTTTAACTTGCACTTACAGATGTAGCGACAAACTGTAGTTACTGACAGTTGTTTTATGAAGTGTTCCTGAGCCCATGTGGTGATATCATTTACACACTGATGTCACTTTTTTGATGCAGTATCGTCTGAGGAAACGAAGGTCCATTATATCATTGCTTACGTGCAGGGATTTCTCCAGATCCTCTGAAGCGTTTGATGGTATTACGGACCGTAGATGGTGAAATTCCTAAATTTCTTCCAATAGCCCGTTGAGAAATGTTGTTCTTATACTGTTTGACAATTTGCTCACGCATTTCTTTACAAAGTGGTGACCGTTTCCCAAACCTTGTTTGTGAATGACTTAGCATTTAACAGAAGCTGCTTTTATACCCAATCATGGCACTCACCTGTTCCCAATTAGCCTGCACACCTGTGGGATGTTCCAAATAAGCGTTTAAAGAGAACCCCTCCACTTTATCAGTATTTATTGGCACATTTCCCAACTTCTTCGTCACGTATTACTGGCATCAAATTCTAAAGTTAATGATTATTTGCACAAAAAAAGTGATTATCAGTTTGAACATCAAATATGTTGTCTTTGTAGCATATTCAACTGAATATGGGTTGAACATGATTTCCGTTTATATTTACTACTAACACCATTTCCCAACTCATATGGAAACGGGGTTTGTACTTGGTGTCGTGCAGATATAAGATTGCACTCCCCCCCACTATAAATATTACATATTTGTCAAACAGTCTCGTGCTTTTATTTTGAAGGCCTCAATCGCCTCTTAAATCCTTGCCTGGCCTTGAAAGATCATCCTGTTATAAAGGCTCAACAAAACCATTTAACGAGCATACACATGGGTTTTAATGTTACGAGTAGAGATGAATGTACTTTTAAATTTAAGCAAATATGATGTAAAATGTCACCTGTCGATATGAGCCTCGATACATTACACTAGAGCAGGTGTTTTAACAAATGACTTAGTAAGAAACATACAATAAATACAAAATGACGGCGTCATTTTTACCTGTTTGTCAGTCCAGGAGAGGAGCCGCTGCTCCGGCAGCCGTACACACATGCTCCTCCCGGTGCTCGGTCGGCCCGCTGCGGTCGTTGTTTGTCCGGCCAGACGACGACTTGTTCGGCTAAAGCAGAAAGCGGAGCCCCTCCTCCTTCCGCGCGGTGACATCACAGCGTATTACCGACGCACGAGCCATGGAGCACATCTACATATATGTTAGCACATACATTCAAGTTTTTGACTCAATATATTACAAATATATGTTACCACGATGCTGGCAGACTGTTATCAGCTGGAGTGGACGCTGCAAGACAGATGTGAATAATAACACGCAGCACTCAGGAGCGGCACAGCGATGGATGACATACAGGATCAGGTGGACACTTCCACAACGTCACCAACAGAGGGCGCTGTTTCCCGCTTTCACCCTCAACTGCTGCAATACTGCAAATGTTTGTGTAGGCCAGGGGTCGGCAACCTTTACCACTCAAAGAGCCATTTTGAGCCGTTTCACAAAGTAAAGAAAACAATGGGAGCCACATTACTGTTTTGAAATTTACAATGAAATAATACTGCATACATTTTTTTTTTTTTTGTTTTGCTTTATGCTATGTATAAACGAGGGGTCTCAGACACGTGGCCCACACTTTAATATGAAAATATTTAAGTGTCAACTCTCTCCTTGGAGTCAAACATTAAAAGCGTTACTAAAACGGCCTTCTTTCATCTCAGTAATATCCCTAAAATTCGCTCCATTTTGTCCACTAAAGACGCTGAGATCATTATCCATGCGTTTGTTACGTCTCGTCTCGATTACTGTAACATATTATTTTCGGGTCTCCCCATGTCTAGCATTAAAAGATTACAGTTGGTACAAAATGCGGCTGGTAGACTTCTGACAAGAACAAGAAAGTTTGATCATATTACGCCTGTACTGGCTCACCTGCACTGGCTTCCTGTGCACTTAAGATGTGACTTTAAGGTTTTATTACTTACGTATAAAATACGACACGGTCTAGCTCCATCCTATCTTGCCGATTGTATTGTACCATATGTCCCGGCAAGAAATCTGCGTTCAAAAGACTCCGGCTTATTAGTGATTCCTAGAGCCCAAAAAAAGTCTGCGGGCTATAGAGCGTTTTCCGTTCGGGCTCCAGTACTCTGGAATGCCCTCCCGGTAACAGTTCGAGATGCTACCTCAGTAGAAGCATTTAAGTCTCACCTTAAAACTCATTTGTATACTCTAGCCTTTAAATAGACCTCCTTTTTAGACCAGTTGATCTGCCGCTTCTTTTCCTTTTCTCCTCTGTCCCCCCCTCCCATGTGGAGGGGGTCCGGTCCGATGACCTTGGATGAAGTACTGGCTGTCCAGAGTCGGGACCCAGGATGGACCGCTCGCCTGTGTATCGGTTGGGGACATCTCTACGATGCTCATCCGACTCCGCTTGGGATGGTTTCCTGTGGACGGGACTCTAGCTGCTGTCTTGGATCCGCTTTGAACTGAACTCTCGCGGCTGTGTTGGAGCCACTATGGATTGAACTTTCACAGTATCATGTTAGACCCGCTCGACATTCATTGCTTTCGGTCCCCTGGGGACCGAAAGATATTACAGCTACAAGCTGTAATATCTTACCAAGATCATTTAGGACCAAAACCCTTAAAACAAGTAAAACACTCTAACATAAAATCATTTGTATGGCCGCCCAAGGTTCTCATAGTCATCATTGTCACTGGCGTGCCACTGGGTGTAAATTCTCCTTGCCCACTGGGTGTGAGTTTTCCTTGCCCTTTTGTGGGTTCTTCCGAGGATGTCGTAGTCGTAGTGGTTTGTACAGTCCTTTGAGACATTTGTGATTTAGGGCTATATAAATAAACATTGATTGATTGATTGATTGAAATTTAAAGTTAGAGCTGCCCGCGAGTTTTATATGAATGCCGCTTGACAGCGTCACACCTGCCAACCCTCCCAGGAGACTCCCGAATTTCAGAGTAATTATTCTCTCCAAACTACTGGTGTTCACCCAATGAACAAGAGCGTACAATAATGGCACTACTGCTAGCACCCTCTACAGCTAGTACAAATAACTTGCCAGCCCAAAGAAGTGTTTGACGAGGCTATTGCAGACACACGTATGCGTCTGCAAGGCATCCTTATTCAACAGCAATACAGGTCACACTGAGGGTGGGCGTTTAAACAACTTTAACACTCACTAATACGCGTCACACTGTGAACCCACACCAAACAAGAATGACAAACACATTTCAGGAGAACATCCGCACTATAACACAACATAAACACGACAGAACAAATACCCAGAATCCCATGTATCCATGACTCTTCCGGGCTACATTAGTGAATTATATTTATATTTATATAGCGCTTTTTCTCAAGTGACTCAAAGCGCTTTACATAGTGAAACCCAATATCTAAGTTACATTTAAACCAGTGTGGGTGGCACTGGGAGCAGGTGGGTAAAGTGTCTTGCCCAAGGACACAATGGCAGTAACTAGGATGGCACAAGCGGGAATCGAACCTGCAACCCTCAAGTTGCTGGCACGGCCACTCTACCAACCGAGCTATGCCGCCCCAAACTAAACTACCACCAATCCAACCCCCCTACCCGCACCCCTCCGTGCGTAGGTTGAGGTGGGCGGGGTTGGGGGGGGCGGGGGTGTATAAAGTAGGGATACATGGAATTCTGGGTATTTGTTCTGTCGTGTTTATGTTGTGTTATAGTGAGGATGTTCTCCCGAAATGTGTTTATCATTTTGTTTGGTGTGGGTTCACAGTGTGGCGCATATTTGTAAGGGTGTTAAAGTTGTTTATATCACAACCCTCAGTGTGACCTGTATGGCTGTTGAGCAAGTATGCCTTGCAGTAGTGTATGTGTTCAGATAGAGGTCGCATCCAAAATGAGACCGGCCGGCACGTAGATAAATGGTGAAAATCCTGGCACGATGACATGTAGAAAAGGAGTTAGAGGCGTTGTCATAACGGCACGCCCTCAAAGTTGAAGTCTGGGTGAAAATCGAAATATGTTTACCCGGGAGATTTCTGATGGAGACACTGAAATTTGGAAATCTACCGAAATCCGGGTGGTCGGCAAGTATGCGGCTGAGCCACATCAGAGTGGTCAAAGAGCAGCATGCGGCTCCGGAGCCGCGGGTTGCCGAACCCTGGTGTAGTCCTTAACCTATGGAAGTAGAATTGTCTCACATCAACTTCCATCCAAACATCTTCTTCCGCTTATCCGAGGTCGGGTCGCGGGGGCAGCAGCCTAAGCAGGGAAGCCCAGACTTTCCTCTCCCCAGCCACTTTGTCCAGCTCTTCCTGGGGGATTCCAAGCCGTTCCCAGGCCAGCTGGGAGACATAACATCTTCCCAATGTGTCCTGGGTCTTCCCCGTGGCCTCCTACTGGTCGGACGTGCCCTAAAAACCTCTCTAGGGAGGCGTTCGGGTGGCATCCTGACCAGATGCCCGGACCACCTCATCTGGCTCCTCTCCATGTGGAGGAGCAGCGGCTTTACTTTGAGTTCCTCCCGGATGGCTGAGCTTCTCAGCCTATCTCTAAGACCCCTTAGAGATAGGGTGTAATTTATATTTGGCATATAAATTACAATAAAACTACTTATAAACTTATGCAACGGCTCCTAATTTTACTGCTGATATATGCAGTCACATATTGCGTAGATTCCAGTTTATTTGAACATAACCTTTGTTAATCTACTTGATAATTTGCTGTTAATACCTAATTATTTTGTGTTGTAACATAGTTCAATCTACACGTCTGTTAAAATGTAATAAGCACTTATACTTCTGTTGTTTGATTACTTTACATGATTTCGGGTGATACTACAAATTTGGGTATTGATCCAATATCCGGTACAGACGCAGTATTAATCATACCAATGCTGATACTGATACTTCAAATATTAAACATCAACACATGATTACATTTTTAATCACAAATATAATCAAAGAAAAACACATGATGGCCGTGTAACTAAAGTAAATAAATACTTAAATTATTTCCCTCATCCCTTTGATTACATACAAAATGTATAATAAAGTCAATAGTGCAAAATATCGAAACAAATGCAAAAACATACTATTGGCTCCTATTTTTGAAACATTAACAAAAGAAAGATTTTGTGATAATATAAAATATGGATCAAATGGGGGTATGTGTACCCTTGGGGGTACTTGAAGGTATGCCAAGGGGTAGGTGAGATTTCTTAAAAATATTCTAAAAATAGCAACAATTCAAAAAAATACATTCAACAAAATATGAATGTAAGTTCATAAACTGTGAAAAGAAATGCAACAATGCAATATTCAGTGTTGACAGCTAGATTTTTTGTGGACATGTTCCATAAATATTGATGTTAAAGATTTCCTTTTTTCGTGAAGAAATGTTTAGAATGAAGTTCATGAATCCAGATGGATCTCTATTACAATCCCCAAAGAGGGCACTTTAAGTTGATGATTACTTCTATGTGTAGAAATCTTTATTTATAATTAAATCACTTGTTTATTTTTCGACAAGTTCTTAGTTATTTTTATATATATTTTTCCAAATAGTTCAAGAAAGACCACAACAAAGGAGCAATATTTTGAACTTTTATACAATTTAATAAATCAGAAACTGATGACATAGTGCTGTATTTTACTTCTTTATCAATTTTTTTCAACCAAAATTGCTTTGCTCTGATTAGGGGGTACTTGAATTAAAAAAATGTTCACAGGGGGTACATCACTGAAAAAAGGTTGAGAACCACTGCTGTATATAATTATTGCAAGAGCCTGCAACATATATTACCCTACTGTAATATAATATGTCAGAAGTATTACATATCAAAGTATTTATGTAGCCTAACTACTACAATCACACAGAAGTTTTCATCAACAGTTTTTTTTTTTTTTAATAATCGCTATAAAGTGCATGTTGTTTTACTGGCCAATAAGACATGACGGGTGATAGTATTCTCATTTTAGTGCAACTCATCAAAGCCTGCCAATGGAATACAAAACGTGTAATACACACTAACTGCATACAGTCAGTTACATTTGTGCTGTTGCCTTGACAACAACAAATGCGTGACATGAAAATGTTGTGATTGCAAAATCATCTTTTAGTGTGACGGGAAACTCGGTAAACTAAAGTTTATGTTTCATATTGTTGATGTTTGTGATGTAAATTTGCGCAAAACAGCCTGTATTTTATGTAAAGAGTTCAGTTCCGTGTGATTCTATTTTGAGAGCTGTTCATCAATAATTACTGGTCCTTTCTCCCTGCATACTGTACAATACATCTCGTGTCATTAGGTATTTCTAACCCTTTAAGGCACATTCATGTTTCATAAGCACTCTTTATATCGCTCGTCATGCTCAAAACATATGGCCGCAATTTAAAGACCATGCAGCAGCTCTTAGCACACAATCAAATATGGCTGTCGAAGAGATATTTTTCAGGCAATTGGGATTGAAAGGCGCGCTGCTGATGAGCGTGTCTATCCAGGTCTTTTTTCATACAAAAGGCGCACCGGATTATAAGGCGCATTAAAGGGGTCACATCATGATCCATTTTCCATCCATTTTCTACCGCTTATTCCCTTTCGGGGTCGCGGGATTTTTTTCTAAATTTAAAACACTTCTTTATGGTCTACATAACACGTGATGGCGGTTATTTGGTCAAAATGTTGCATAGATTGTTTCACAGACCATCTTCAAGTCGCATTCCGAGCGTCTCTTCAGGATGCGCCGTTTTGTGGGTCATACTTGCCAACTCTCCCGGATTTTCCGGGAGACTCCTAAAATTCAACGCCTCTCCCGAAAACCTCTGGGACAAATTTTCTCCCGAAAATCTCCCGAAATTCAGGCGGAGCTGGAGGCCACGTCCCCTCCAGCTCCATGCGGACCTGACTCAGCAATTGTGTGACCCTCTTAAACAGGACAATGCTGCCATCTACTGTACATAGAATGGAATAGAATGTACTTTATTGATCCCTGGGGGAAATTCAGCACCACAGTTCGCTCACAATAAACAATGATAATAATAAATAATATAATATATATAGTATATAATATATGAATAATATAAGTATATTCTACATATATTCTACATTTAAGTGCAGTCAAGGAACATATGCATTAGGGAGTCTGTTCTGAAACGCACAGTAAAGAGACGTACTGTAACTTCATCACGTCGCCTGGTTATTGACTCCAAACCCAATATATTACACCGTCAATGAGCAAAATTAAGAAATACGCTTGCAAGTTCCAAAACGAATGGAAACAAGAATTTCAGTTTATCCAGGAGAGTTCAAAGTGGAAGAGGTATGTTGCCTATAAATTTTGTAGAACAGATTTCTCCATTGAACACGGCGGCCGAACGGATATACTCAGTCATGAACGGTCAGCGAATCACAAAGCGTCCGCAGCGCAGCATCGTTCACAACCCAGTATTATGGGCCACCTCGCAAAATGGAGACCCGATGCTGTAACTTATGCTGAGACAAAGATGGCTATGCTGATAGCTGGAAGCAACATCCTGTTCTCATTTGCGGATGTCTACAATAAATCCGTGAAGGATATGTTCCCGGACTCGGAGATCGCTCCCCAGTACGCAAATGGCAGAACAAAGGTTACTCAAATAGTGAAAGGTAAGTGGGTTTTTTTTTAGTAACCAGCAAGCACAGTACAGTTAGTAGAACTGTGTTTTTATTACTGTCTATTTGATAGGTGCCGTTTGAAATTCAACTATTTCTTTCATTTATATATATATAATAAAATAAATATATATAGCTAGAATTCACTGAAAGTCAAGTATTTCATACATATATATATATTTATATACATAAATATATATATATGAAATATATATGAAATACTCAAGTTGGTGAATTGTACTCCTCCCCTCTTAACCACGCCCCCCGCCCCAGGGTCGGTCGTAGTGGGTTTCAGTAGGCCTTTAATGTTAGTGCGGCCCGCATGTTTTATATGAATGGCGCTTGACAGCGTTGTGTTATTTGAGTCCAAAATGGCTCTTTCAACATTCTGGGTTGCTTACCCCTGCGCTAGTGGAAAAGCGGCATTTGAGTGAAAGCGACAGAGACGTTGCCAAGGAGGCAAAGGTTTTCTTACGTGCTGGCTGCAGTCACACTGCCACACTTGTCCGTCAGTAATAAAAGTCCCCGATAACCCGGACCAATTCAAATTGTTATTTGTATTTTTTATCGTTTAATTTGCATTGCCTCACACGATGAACACTACATATATTTCTATATGATGCCGGACAACACTTCGGGAGCTGTCACTTTTTTGCGCTTGCTATCCAGGTACTTTCCCGGCTATTATTCACCGACCGCCGTGTTGCTGTAGGGAGGAAAAGCGTAATGACACACATTGCGAAAATAACATTATTCTTCTGTGCTTTGGCTAAATACAAATATATTCCACAACCCCAAACATGTCTTTTTCAAAGCCTGCAGTGTAGAGAAAGGTTAGTGATGAGCAAAGACAATTCCAGGAAAAGTGGGAGATGCAATATTTCTTTGTTGAAGAACCCCGACATGCACCCCGACATGTCTTATTTGCACAGAGAAAGTTGCGGTGCACAAAGGACTTAGGTGGGTGGGGTTGGGTTTGGTGGTAGCAGGGGTGTATATTGTAGCGTCCCGGAAGAGTTAGAGTTAGGGTTCTGGGTGTTGCGATCCGTGACTCAGATCTTCACATTTTATTTTTCCATCTTTGTTTCATTCTCTTTTGACCCACTTACTTCCTGTTTAGTCCGTCACCTTGGTTACAAATTGATTTCACCGGCTCCTCGTTTTCTACATACACCTGGTTCTCCTTGATTACTCCCTATATAAGCCTTCCTCTTTTCTTTGTTCTTTCTGGGTCCATAAATTTGCCTTTGAGCAACAAGTATCGACTGACTTCACGTACGTATATTCTCGCTAGCTTTTCACGCTAAGCCTTTGTTTTATTCCAGCTCTCACGCTGATGAATTGTTTTTCCTTTTTGTGTGCCTTCGTGCCAGTTTTAGTTTTTCTGTTTTCTATTCTTAGCTTTTATGCTAGCGCCCTTGGTTTATTTTGTCTGTTAGCTCCAGTCATTTTGTTCGTAGCCTGCTTTTGTTAAGTTTAATAAATAATTTAAACCTACCATTGCTGTGTACTTGTCGACGCATCGACGGAGGGACAAACCCGACATTACTATGCCAACCAGTCCTTACACTGGGTATTTGTTCTGTTGTGTTCATGTTGTGTTACGGTGCAGATGTTCTCCCGAAAAGTGTTTGTCATTCGTGTTTGGTGTGGGTTCACAGTGTGGCGCATATTTGTAACAGTGTTTAAGTTGTTTATACGACCACCCTCAGTGTGACCTGTATAGCTGTTGACCAAGTATGCTCGCATTCACTGTTTGTGTCTGTAAAAGCCACATATATTTTGTTACTTGGCCGACACGCTGTTTGCATGGAGGAAAAGCGGACGTGACAACAGATTGTAGAGGATGCCATAGGCAGTGCCTTTAGGGCACGTCCCCAATATTGTTGTCCGGGTGGAAATCGGGAGAATGGTTGCCCCGGGGAAGGGCACTGAAATACGGGAGTCTCCCGGAAAAATCGGGAGGGTTGGCAAGTGTGCTCGTCATTCCAAAGTGAGTGTCCAATCACAAGTTTCAATTTAGCAGGAAGCGGAAAGTGTTGACCCACAAAGAACGAGAACAAAATGCCTCCTAAAACCAAAGAGTGTTCAGGCACTTTGGTCGTGAAGCTGACCATCGAACTCAAGCGATGGGAAGTTACGTTTGTCTTTTTTCAAACTTCCATTAACATTGTCGGTTTGACAAACATTCATTTCCGTGCGTTCAAGCTCAGCTCTTTAGCAGTGTTGATGTTTTTAGGACACTTGTGAAGTTGATGTATAACATCTCCTACTTTGTCTCAACATTCTCCCCCTGCTAAGTCTCCACACCTCCTTCCTCCATCACTGCTTTCCAACCATTCAGATTCATTCTCATCTTCCAGCCCCCTCCTCTTTATTGGGCTCTGCTGTCCACATTTGGGACATTGGAGCAGTGTGTTGCCAGACCACTGAGTCGGAGAGACACTCAGATGACAAACAGGGAGCCTGACAGAAAAAGATCTTCACTTTTCGTTTTGAATGTGTCAACTTACCAAGCATTGCGATGCTTCCATTCTTCCTTTTGGCGCTAGCTGGTGAGTACTTTTTTAACGTCGGTGCCATGCAGATTGTGTGAGGATACATTTCTGTGCGCGCCAGTGTCTGTGATTCATTCTTGCCGTTTTGTTTCCCGATCCCCCACCCTTCAAGCCACCATCCAGGCCCAAATGGCGTTGTTGCCAGGCTCTTGCAGCTTTGAGGTCGACACCTGCGGTTACATGTCAGATGTCGACTTTACCAGCTGGACCCTAAACAAAAACGGTAATGGAAACTTTCCTGAGTGACGAATGGCATCCTCAGCCACGGTTCTCGTTCTGAAATGTTTTCCCGCTGCAAACTTTGCATTTTAGACATGGAATTTGCAATTCTACATGCAGCTGTTTAGCGCACACTTCTTATACTGCTGAGAAGGAGAACATCTGCTCTCTATAGACTCCAACATCCTTGAACATCTGGACTCAGTGAAAGAGCACATTTAGGCGTTCTCACTGGTCCAGTCCTAAGTTCAGCTGTGAACAATCATGACAACCTTTGTTTATGTTATGGGATCAAATGAATGAAAATTAGATCCTTCATTTACTGTGATTGTTCTGTAACAGAAACCTTGTCAGGTACTTTCGGGGCAATATGAGCAAAAGCTTCTTTTCCACCAATATTTCTTTCTAATATAATTTCTGGGTCTGAGTAGTGAACGTCAGCTGCAAGTAACAATACATCTACAATATCCAAAACCAGTGAAGTTGGCACGTTGTGTAAACCGTAAATAAAAACAGAATACAATGTTTTGTAAATCCTTTTTAACCTATATTCAATAGACTATTCAACAGACTGCAAAGAAAAGTAACTTTAAGGCCTACTGAAATGAGATTTTCTTATTTAAACGTGGATAGCAGGTCCATTCTATGTGTCATACTTGATCATTTCGCGATATTGCCATATTTTTGCTGAAAGGATTCAGTAGAGAACATCGAGGATAAAGTTTGCAACTTTTGTTCGCTAATAAAAAAGCCCTGCCTTTACCGGAAGTTGCAGACGATTTGGCAGACGATGTGCGCGTGACATCACCGGTGTGAGGGCTCCTCACATCTTCACATTGTTTATAACGTGAGCCACCGACAATAAGAGCAATTCGGACCGAGAAAGCGACAATTTCCCCATTAATTTGAGCGAGGATGAAAGATTCGTGGATGAAGATATTGATAGTGAAAGACTATATAAAAAAATAAATAAAATAAAATAAAAAGCGACGGCTCCCCCCCCAGTGTGAGCGTTTCAGATGTAATTAGACACATTTACTAGGATAATTCTGAAAGATCCCTTATCTGCTTATTGTGTTACTAGTGTTTTAGTGAGATTGTAAAGACATACCTCATTGTCTTACTAGTGTTTTAGTGAGATTGTAAAGACATACCTCATTGTCTTACTAGTGTTTTAGTGAGATTGTAAAGACATACCTCAAAGTCGGATGGCTGCGGTGAACACGCCAGTGTCTCAGAGAGAAGCCGAGGAGCCAAGCTCAAAACTGCCTTTTTTGACAGCTACTGCAGGAGGACGCATGATCCACTGATGTCTCCGGTAAGATTTATATATCACAATTTTCCCATCCAAAAACTTGCTGGTTGACGTAGAGAAACATGTTCGCTTGACCGCTCTGTGTTAAAGCTTCACAACAAACAAAGAAACACCGGCTGTGTCTCGGTTGCTAAAGACAGCTGGAATCCACCGCTTTCCACCAACAGCATTGTTCTTTATAGTCTCCATTATTAATTGAACACATTGCAAAAGATTCAGCAACACAGACGTCCAAATTACTGTGTAATTATGCGATGAAAAGAGACGACTTTTAGCCGTAAGTGGTGCTGGGCTAAAATGTCCCCTCCAACCAATAACGTCACAAACACACGTCATCATTCCGCGACGTTTTCAACAAGAAACTCCGCGGGAAATTTAAAATTGTAATTTAGTAAACTAAAAAGGCCGTGTTGGCATGTGTTGCAATGTTAATATTTCATCATTGATATATAAACTATCAGACTGCGTGGTAGGTAGTAGTGGGTTTCAGTAGGCCTTTAACATTCGAACTGGTAAACTTTGTTATATTTTGCAAATATTAGCTCATTCAGTTCAGTTCAGTTTATTTTGAACATGCATACAATACAATGTAATGCATCACACAGTTCCAGTTGTTTTATTACAGCATGTCCGAAAAGGAGTAGGAAGAAGCAGAGCTTATTTAATCCTACCCCTTTTCATAACATAATAATTTGATCAAATTTCCTTGTTCTCTGTAACAGAACAGTGAGCAGATAAATAATAAATAAACAGTGTACCATAGTAAACATACAAGTATTAAATACATAAATGATCTTTGTCGCAATAAAAAAGTATATCTACTACATGTTTGAAAAAAGCTAGCACAAGTGGCAAAAAAGACTAAGAAAGTTGAGGAAGGCTCATCAAACACTTATTTGGAACATCCCACAGGTGAACAGGGTAATTGGGAACAGGTGGGTGCCATGATTGGGTACAAAAGCAGCTTCCATGAAATGCTCAGTCATTCACAAACAAGGATGGGGTGAGGGTCACCACTTTGTGAACAAATGCGTGAGTAAATCGTTAAACAGTTTAAGAACAATATTTCTCAACGAGCTATTGTCAAGGAATTTAGGGATTTCACCATCTACGGTTCGTAATACCATCAAAAGGTTCAGAGAATCTGGAGAAATCACTGCACGTAAGCAGCAAGACCAACCAACATTGAATGCCCGTGACCTTGGATCCCTCAGGCGGTACTGCATTAAAAAAAAACAAAAAACATCAGTGTGTAAAGGATATCACCACATGGGCTCAGGAACTATTCAGGAAACCACTGTCAGTAACCACAGTTTGTCGCTCCATCTGTAAGTGCAAGCACCTATTCAGTGGCCTAGTGACCTACTCAGTGGCTTTAGTGGTTAGAGTGTCCGCCCTGAGATCGGTAGGTTGTGATTTCAAACCTCGGCCGAGTCATACCAAAGACTATAAAAATGGGACCCATTGCCTCCTTGCTTGGCACTCAGCATCAAGGGTTGGAATGGGGGGTTAAATCACCATAAATGATTCCCGGGCGCGGCGCCGCTGCTGCCCACTGCTCCCCTCGCTTCCCAGGGGGTGATCAAGGGGATGGGTCAAATGCAGAGGGCAAATTTCACCACACCTAGTGTGTGTGTGTGACAATCATTTGTACTTTAACTTAACATAACTTAAAACTATAAATCAAAAGCCATTTATCAACAACACCCAGAAACGTAACTGAGGCAAAGTGGAAAAGTGTTCTGTGGTCTGACAAGTCCACATTTCAAATTGTTTTTGGAAACTCATGTTCTCCGGACCAAAGAGAAAAAGAATCATTTGGACTGCTATAGGCGCAAAGTTCAAAAGCCTGCATCTGTGATGGTATGGGGGTGTATTAGTGCCCAAGGCATGGGTAACTTACACATCTGTGAAGGCAACATTTATACTGAAAGGTACATATAGGTTTTGGAGCTACACATGTTGCTATCCAAGCAACGTTATCATGGACGCCCCTGCTTATTTCAGCAAGACAATGTCAAGCCATACGTTACAACACCGTGGCTTTGTAATAAAAGAGTGCGGGTACTAGACGGGTCTGCCTATAGTCCAGACCTGTCTCCCATTGAAAATGTGTGGCGTAAAATACGACAACAAAGACAGCAGATTTACACAACGTGCCAACTTCACTGGTTTTGGGTTTTGTAAATCAAGTTTCCTTTTTCAAGGAGGACTTGCCAAGTGGTTGGCAACACACGTCCTCACACATTCATCCATCCATTTTCTACCGCTTGACCCTTTTGAGGCATCTAAATATGAATTATAATAGATAAACTAAAAACAGATTACAATTAATAAGCATTTTCACTGTTTGTAGGACTCTCTTCATTTGTTTTATTTTTAATGCCCAAACGGTACAGACAGAAATGAGGTCTGACATGTTCAGTTCTTCCTGCAGAGTGTTCCAAGCAAAAGAGGTGGAAAAATTGAAGGCACTTTTTCCAAAAGCGATCCGAACAGATGGGACAACCAAGTGATAAATGTCAGTAGAATGTAGGGCATAATGACTTCAGTTTCTTTGCAGGAGAGAGCTTCAATAGGATAGAGTAAGGCCAACAAGAGACTTCTCGTATAAATCAAAGTCCTCCAATGGGTATAACTGCCATTATTCAAAGAATGACACTCAGCTCTGGCATACGGTTCACAGTGATGAGTACAACCACTAGAGCCTGGCACAAAACTCAATGCACACTGATACACAGTATTTATGTAGTGGAGGCATTCATATAAAACACTACAATAGTCTAGTAAGTTTAAAAGGTTGCTGATCCAAAAAGGGAAATGAAAAATGACTTAATAGAACCCAAGCTTTACCTTGAAAAGTCCATATTTTAGTGAAGGTTTGTTCATTTTGAAAGCAATATAAAGTATATCAATCATTTATATCAAACAAACATAATAGACACAGAAGTCCCTTTGGTGCCCTCACATAGGATCAGAAACCACAAAAATCATTAACTTTACCAACCACATTGCTAAAATATTAAACATTTTAAAAAGTAAAATCAACTTACAGTAAATTATCGGTAAAAATGATAGGAGCAGCTCACGAGAAACACGCAGACAGCGTGTGCTCTGTGAAATAAATCCTCTTTGGCATCTTTTTCCAGAAACCGGCGTCCTTAATCTCTTCAATCTTCATTCTCTCTCCCGTGTTTGATATACATGATTGATATACTTTATATTGCTTTCAAAATGAACAAATTCAATCTTCAAAGAAGCATTTAAGTCTCACCTTAAAACTCATTTGTCTACTCTAGCCTTTAAATGGACTCCATTTTTAGACCAGTTGATCTGCCGTTTCTTTTCTTTTTCCCCTATGTCCCACTCTCCCTTGTGGAGGGGGTCCGGTCCGATCCGGTGGCCATGTACTGCTCGCCCGTGTATCGGCTGGGGACATCTCTGCGCTGCTGATCCGCCTCCGCTTGGGATGTTTTCCTGCTGGCTCCGCTGTGAACGGGACTCTCGCTGCTGTGTTGGATCCGCTTTGGACTGGACTCTTGCGACTGTGTTGGATCCATTATGGATTGAACTTTCACAGTATCATGTTAGACCCGCTCAACATCCATTGCTTTCCTCCTCTCCAAGGTTCTCATAGTCATCATTGTCACCGACGTCCCACTGGGTGTGAGTTTTCCTTGCCCTTATGTGGGCCTACCCAGGATGTCGTAGTGGTTTGTGCAGCCCTTTGAGACACTAGTGATTTAGGGCTATATAAGTAAACATTGATTGATTGATTGATTGATTCAATACGAGCAAAAAACAAAAGGGCTGCCAGCGGGATAGAAAATTTGTGAAAGAAGCATTTGTACACAAAGACATAGTTTTCAGACAAAGGCATAATTAGCGCAATGTGAAGGTTTGTTAATCCAAAAGTTTGCAAATAGAGGGTTTTGTAAATCCAGGTTGTTATTGCAAACGTCAGCAGCAAAAAATTAGGGGCCTTTGCAACCTGTTTTGAAATTGTTCTATTATTGTTTATATACCAAATAATATATTGTCCGATATCTTTATCACAAGAGGTTGCCAAATGTATTTAAATACAGATTCTGAGCCATGTCGCCCATCTAAGCTTAATTCAACAATAATTCTATTGTCTGCAAAAGAGACTGAACTACGTCAATGCAAATTGTAGGAACTCGAAGGTCGGTGTAAGAGAAGAGAAACGTCATTGTTGACTTATGGGTTAACAAAACTTACTGTCTAACAAACTAAATAGTAAATAGTTCATATCATTGACTTTTGTTCCGTTCATCTCTACAGTAGGTTGGTACACATCCTCAAGCAACAAGCTCGCCGTGTCCTTTAGTTGCTGCAGTATAGCAAGCTGGTCATTCCACTTGTTGGACCCACTGTGATTGTTATTCAGCTCCTTGGAATTGGCCATTCTTCCACAGACTTAGTTGTTTACGAAATACAATCAATATTTGAATGAGTATTGTCGTTTGGTGATGTTGTGAGCTTTTGTCTGGATCAAACATTTCAATGTCTTTACCTTAGGTATTGTCTTAATCGTGTCCGTACGTCTTCATATCGCCTCCCTCCGGTGGTTGGCGGAAGCGAGTGCGGCTGCGTTTGGTTAGCACAGGTCATGTCCAGGACGGTGTGGGGCCTGGCTGAAACTCATGAGTCACAGTTCAGAAGAGACTGACTTTTGTGGCTAAGCTGTGGCGACAGATCTACTGTTCCTTTTCAGTGTTAGTCGAAGAATACGTTAATCTTCTGATCTAAGTCCAAACCAGGAATCTCCAACCTCTTGATCGCAATCAGCCTGTCGATCCTTAGACTTAGACAAACTTTATTGATCCACAAGGTGTTCCACACAGTAGCTCAGTTACAAAGGATAGCGGTCAAGCAATAGAGAGATATCATCTATTGCTGAATGGCGAGTGATTATACAGCTGGATGGAGTGTGGAATGAAGGAGTTATTGAATCGAACACTGTGGAACGAAACTGAAGGGAGACTGTTGGAGTATGAACTTGGTTGACCTCAAATGTCCGGTGGAGTGGATGGTCAGGAGTATCCTTGATAGCAAACAGTTTGTCCAGTGTCCTCCTGTCCCTCACGGACTAAAACGCCTCCAACTGCGTGGTGCCAATAGTTTGGCCGGCTTTCCGGATATGTTTGTTAATCGGTTTCAGTCCCTTAAGCTGGTGCTGCTCCCCCAACAAACCACTGTAAAGTACAGGGCACTGGCCACAACAGACTGAAAAAAGATCTCCAAAAGGAGACATTAAAGGTCCTAAGCTTCTTCAGGTAAAAGAGTCTGCTCATGCCCTTTTTGTATACAGCTTTGCTTTTATGCTTCCAGTCCAGTCTGCTGTTCAAGTGGACTCCCAGGTACTTGTACTGCCCCACTACTGCCACCTCCCGGCGCTAAATGTCGGATTACTGTTGGATCCTAAAAACAAATGTCATTGTGATACACCCCCCTCTCAGAAAGTGACCACCAGACCAGCCAACATTTCAGTTTTGATTTTAATCCGTAAAACCTGGAAACGTAATTGTTGAGGCTGATTGTTGTGATCCAACAATTAGTTCCAGCTGCAATATTACTCTCCTTCGGTCTTTAATGACCATTGATAACCAATAACTAATTATGAAATGAATCTTTGTCTGTAAATATGCATCACTTCTCACTGTCTTTTGCCAAAACTTATCTGGGATATACTCTATTGACTCTGAAAAGTATAAGCGGTAGAAAATGGATGACTACACTTACCCATTCAACATATTTTGTCCTTATGTACGTATAGGAAGTGGCTGTCTTGTGTTAATCACAATATTATCTCATGTATTTTAGGACATTTTCTTGCAGTCGAGGCAGCTTTGATAGCCGACCAAGACTCTGACGTGACTGCAGATGTGACAGGAATCTTGTTGAGTCCGGCTCTGGAGCACAGCGAGTGGAGCTGCCTTAGGGTGGTCTACCAGATCAGCGGCTCAGGAAGTCTGCAGGTCTTGCAGCGCACGGAGGGACAGAGCTTTGACAGGCCGCTGTGGAGCAGCCATGAACCATCAGACAGCTGGATCATTGCGAGCATGGACCTGCAGAACAGGACGGATCCTTCCCGGGTAAAATTCATCTTATCTAACCCGTATTAAGATCGCCACATGCTTTTTTTGTGTCATGAACATTTTTCCACAGCAGTTATTTGAAGTGGACGGATGAAGCTCGTGCTATAATACTAAACTCTTCCACAAACCCCATTTATATGTTTAGTTTGCGTTACAATGACAACACTGGAACTGTCCAGCCCCATATTTAGTACGGCCCTGTTTCCACAGCACACCATATCTGAGGTTTTTGCCCTCAAGTGACCCAGATCAGATTTTTTTTTTTTTGCCAGACTAAACGCTTCAAATCTGATCTTTTGGCATCAGATCCAGGTCACATCAGGAGCTAGTCCTGAATCCGACTGGAATCTGATCTTTTCAAATGTGACTTCAGTGTAAACGCAATGCGACCTGTAAGCGACCTGAAAGTGACTTTTTCGGTAGTTTTGGGCGAAATGAAAATGCAGTCGCTCTAGCGGAAGTGGATATTTCATCACAACTTCCGTTTTCGGTGAGAAAAGTCTATTTAGGATGACCAAATTTTCGGTGCATCACTTGTCAATACTGGGTAAAAATTTGGCTGTATGTACAAACCCCGTTTCCATATGAGTTGGGAAATTGTGTTAGATCTTAATATAAACAATGATTTGCAAATCATTTTCAACCCATATTCAATTGAATATGCTACAAAGACAACATATTTGATGTTCAAACTGATAAACATTTTTTTCTGTGCAAATAATCATTAACTTTAGAATTTGATGCCGGCAACACGTGACAAAGAAGTTGGAAAAGGCGGCAATAAATACTGATAAAGTTGAGGAATGCTCATCAAACACTTATATGGAACATCTCACCGGTGTGCAGACTAATTGGGAACAGTTGGATGCCATGATTGGGTATAAAAGCAGCTTCCATGAAATGCTAAGTAATTCACAAACAAGGATGGGGCGAGGGTCACCACTTTGTAAGCAAATTGTCGAACAGTTTAAGAACAACATTTCTCAACGAGCTATTGTTATGAATTTTGGGATTTTACCATCGACGGTCCATAAAATCATCAAAAGGTTCAGAGAATCTGGAGAAATCGCTGCACGTAAGCGATGACATTACAGACCTTTGATCCCCTCAGGCGGTACTGCATCAAAAACCGACATCAGTGTGTAAAGGATATCACCACATGGGCTCAGGAACACTTCATAAAACCACTGTCAGTAACTAAAGTTGGTCGCTATGTATGTAAGTTCTAGTTAAAACTCCACTATGCAAAGCGAAAGCCATTTATCAACAACACCCAGGGCGTGACAGAAATTATTTGAGAAGCACCACCTTATTTAAAGGTAATAACATGAAAACTGCTCTATTTCATGCAGTGAAAAGTTAAGCAGAAGTAGGTCAACATGACACATGGACTAATTACGGCCAATAGAAAGTGCATGGAAAGGCGCACACGTAATGTAAACAACGTGTGTGAACAGTAGAGCACGTGTTTATGCTCTTTATCTAGAGGTGGCTCTGGATTTGACAAGGACATGACCTACGAGATGGCGAGCTATGTCTGCTATACTTGTGGGCCCCTGCGTGCATAAACATGAAGTGTTTCCAGGGCATGCATTAGGAGGGAAGAGGTTATGAATACAAACAATCATCCCAACAAATATTTTCACTGAACTGTTTGCTTCTTTTCTTCCGATGCAATGAAAATGTGTTTAGTGTAAACTCTACTTTGTCCAGACCTTGGCTTTGATATGATCTCTCCCCTCTGATGACATCATCGCTTGCTGATATCAAACACGTGTTGTGTGTTAGCTTGTCATTGAAGGTAAACCTGGGCGGAGGGCCGGGAGCAGCGTGGCCGTGTACGAGATCCACATTAGTCCTGGATACTGCCTGGGTGGGTGATGTCACTCCTTCCTCGCTCTCTCACACTCAGACTTTTTCAATCAGTCCGTCAATCATACTGTATTTGGGGGGGGGCACGCTGTAGTTACATTCAATGTGTTGCACAGACTTCATTTTTGAGCTTTGACCTCAATCAGTTTGACTGGTGTAATGTGTTCTCGCCATCTGGTTCTTCTTAGCAGTCAGGAAATCATCAAAGGCATAATGGCATTGAGGTGGTCCAGAAGTGTCATCCGCATGCTAATTTACGTTCATTTAACGGGAGCTCAAAAGAACACAAAACGTCAAAAGCCTGAGGCTAATGGTGGACTGTGTGTTTATGTAGAGTGCGACTATGAAGAGTCTCACCTGTGCGGCTACAATAACCAATGGAACGCCAACGTGAATTGGTATGTGGGGAGTGCTGGAGGCGGCCAACTGCTTGACAACAACCTGCCAGACGACCACACAAACAACAATAGGACGGGTGAGTAAGGAACCCTTGCACGAATACTAGGCTGACCATATTCCGAAATCCCAAAAAGAGCACACATAAAAGTGGGGCAAAAGAGTATTTAGTCAGCCACCGATTGTGCAAGTTCTCCCACTTAAAATGATGACAGAGGTCTGTAATTTTCATCATGGGTACACTTCAACTGTGAGAGACAGAATGTGAAAAAATGTAGGAATTTCAAAGAATTTATTTGTAAATTATGGTGGAAAATAAGTATTTGGTCAACCATTCAAAGCTCTCGCTGATTTTGGCTCAAAATCTCACGATACATGGCCCCATTCATTTCTTCCCTAACATTGATCAATCGTCCTGTCCCCTTAGCAGAAAAACAGCCCCAAAGCATGATGTTTCCACCCCCATGCTGCACAGTAGGTGTGGTGTTCTTGGGATGCAACTCCGTATTCTTCTTCCTCCAAACACGACGAGTTGAGTTTATACCAAAAAGTTCTATTTTGGTTTCATCTGACCACATGACATTCTCCCAATCCTCTGCTGTATCATCCATGTATCCATTTTGGTATAAACTCAACTTGTCGTGTTTGGAGGAAGAAGAATACTGAGTTGCATCCCAAGAACACCATACCTACTGTGAAGCATGGGGGTGGAAACATCATGCCTTGGGGCTGTTTTTCTGCTAAGGGGACAGGACAATTGATCCGTGTTAAGGAAAGAATGAATGGGGCCATGTATCGTGAGATTTTGAGCCAAAACCTCCTTCCATCAGTGAGAGCTTTGAATGGTTGACCAAATACTTATTTTCCACCATAATTTACAAATAAATTATTTAAAATGCCTACAATGTGAATTCCTGGATTTTTTTTCCACATTCTGTATCTCACAGTTGAAGTGTGCCTATGATGAAAATTACAGACCTCTGTCATCATTTTAAGTGGGAGAACTTGCACAATCGGTGGCTGACTAAATACTTTTTTTTCCCCACTGTGAATACGTGCCAAGGCGGGCAGCACACCAAGGTGAAAATTTGCCAATGATACTCGAACTTGCTTTATTAATAGTATAGTTATTTAAATAAAGCAATTTTTCTCCTCTGTTGACAGCAGTGTTGGCGCTAGGAATTTTCAAAACGGGGACCCACTTTTTTGTAAGCTTTTTGAAAATAAATGATAAACGTATGCATTGTCCTGTTATATCTCACATTCTATATAGTGTTTTGGAAAAAGGTTGTCATAAACGTTACTTAAAGGCCTACTGAAATGAGATTTTCTTATTTAAACGGGGATAACAGGTCCATTCTATGTGTCATACTTGATCATTTTGTGATATTGCCATATTTTTGCTGAAAGGATTTAGTAGAGAACATCGACGATAAAGTTTGCACATTTTGGTGCTGATTAAAAAGCCTTGCCTGTACCGGAAGTAGCAGACGATGTGCGCGTGACGTCACGGGTTGTGGAGCTCCTCACATCTGAACATTGTTTACAATCATGGCCACCAGCAGCGAGAGCGATTTGGACCGAGAAAGCGACGATTCCCCCATTAATTTGAGCGAGGATGAAAGGTTTGTGGATGAGGAAAGTGAGAGTGAAGGACTAGAAAAAAAAAAGACTACAGTGGGAGCGATTCAGATGTTATTAGACACATTTACTAGGATATTTCTGGAAAATCCCTTATCTGCTTATTGTGTTACTAGTGTTTTAGTGAGATTATGTGGTCGTACCTGTACAACTTGAAAGTCGGCCCCGCACCTTTCTTCGATCAGCACCAGTCGACGGGTGGTGGCGATGCCCAGCTCTACCCTTCGCAGAGGACCCTCTTCGAAACACGATCTTTCGAAATGATCGCAGCATAATACACTGTACTTTGTGTGTGTGGTCCAATCCAACCGTGTTCGCTTGACCGCTCTGTTCCATAGTAAAGCTTCACCGTCATCTTTCGGGAATGTAAACAGTGAAACACCGGCTGTGTTCATGTTGCTAAAGGCGGCCGCAATTACCGCTTCCCACCTACATCTTTCTTCTTTGACGTCTCCATTAATCATTGAACAAATTGCAAAAGATTCAGCAACACAGTTGATCAGAACACTGTGGAATTATGCGATGTAAACAGACGACTTATAGCTGGGAACGGTGCTGGAACAAAATGTCCTCTACAATGCGTGACGTCACGCGTACGCGTCATCATACCGCGACGTTTCAGCAGGATACTTCGGCGCAAAATTTAAAATTGCAATTTAGTAAACTAAAAAGGCAATATTGGCATGTGTTGCAATGTTAATATTTCATCATTGATGTATAAACTATCAGACTGTGTGGTCGATAGTAGTGGGTTTCAGTAGGCCTTTAATTCATTAAAAATATAATAAAAAAAGAAAACAAATTTGTATGCATATGTAGATGTATTCAGTTATCAATCAATCAATGTTTATTTATACACCCCTAAATCACAAGTGTTTCAAAGGGCTGCACAAGCCACAACGACATCCGCGGATCAGCGCCCACATAAGGGCAAGGAAAAACTCACAGAACCCAGTGGAACGTTATAAAAATTCACTTACTTTCTTCTTTCCTTCATGGATCTAAACTTTACCGCTGCTGGTAGTTTTTTCTAAGTTTTTATTTTATAAGTTTTAGGTGTATTTATTTCAGTATAAAAGTGTAAAAAGTGTTTTGCTTGGGTCATGAAATGATGATAATGGTGTGCCAGGACATACATGCATTTTATATTTAAGGTTTAAATCTCTGGAGTCTACATCAACTTCAGATCTATCCCTCATTTCAAAAAGTTTTAGTTTATTTATGTTGTTTTTATGTTTGATTGTTTTCCACCCTTTTTTGTCAAACAAAACTATGTTTTTAATGGCAAACGCACAAAATATGCAAAATCTTCCACCAAAAATATTTTTCAAAGTGGAATATTTGATGTGAAGTAATTGGAACCTTGGATAGGTCAATAATTCATAATAACATTGATTTTCATTCTATATTATGTTTTGAGCAATGACAGTTTGAAAGGAAAAAAAAACAGCTTGGTTTTATTAGTCAACATTGCAACTTTTTCTAAATAACATTTCACCTTTAAGCTTTTTTATTTCACTTTTGTTATGTTTTTGTTTATTTTAATAGTATTTTTAGAATGTGCCGTGGGCCTTTAAAACATTAGTTGTGGGCCGCAAATGGCCTCCGGGGCACACTTTTGACAGTCCTGCTATAGATAATACAAAATGAAATCTGATAAGCGTAGCCTGGCGACGCATGCGCTTTTATCATAACTCTCTCGCTCTCTCTCTCTGCCCCTCCCTCACGAATGTTGCTGCGTGCGCACACCTTCACAATTTGTTTTGTTTTTAAACCCCTTCTTAACCCTGAAAGTACATTGAAAATACAAGCAACCCTAACTCAAAATGCCGGACATTTGAGGCATTTAAGAAACTCCGCCCGGACAGCCCCGCAAAAGAGGACATGTCCGAGTAAAAGAGGACGTATGGTCAGTCTAACGCAGGGGTCACCAACCTTTTTGAAACAAAGAGCTACTTCTTGGGTACTGATTAATGCGAAGGGCTACCAGTTTGATACACACTTGAATAAATTGTTAGAAATAGCCAATTTGATCAATTTACCTTTAATAAATAAATATATATATATAAAAAATGGGTATTTCTGTCTGTCATTCCGTCATACATTTTTTTTTCCTTTTACAGAAGGTTTTTTTGTAGAGAATAAATGATGAAAAAAAGACTTAATTGAACGGTTTAAAAGGGGAGAAAACACGAAAAAATCTAAATTAAATTTCGAAACATAGCTTATCTTCAATTTCGACTCTTTAAAAATTCAAAATTCAACCCAAAAAAATGTAGGGAAAAACTATCTGATTCGAATCTTTTGGAAAAAATTTAAAAAAATTATTTATGGAACATCATTAGTAATTTTTCCTGATTAAGATTAATTTTAGAATTTTGATGACATGTTTTAAATATGTTAAAATCCAATCTGCACTTTGTTAGAATATATAACAAATTGGACCAAGCTATATTTCTAACAAAGACAAATCTTTATTTCTCATAGATTTTCCAGAACAAAAATTTTAAAAGAATTTCAAAAGACTTTGAAATAAGATTTAAATGTGATTCTACAGATTTTCTAGATTTGCCAGAATATTTTTATTTTATTTTAATCATAATAAGTTTGAAGAAATATTTCACAAATATTCTTCTTCGAAAAAACAGAAGCTAAAATGAACAATTAATTAAAATGTATTTATTATTCTTTACAACAACAAAAAAAAAATGTACTTGAACATTAATTTATATTGTCAGGAAAGAAGAGGAAGGAATTTAAAAGGTAAATAGGTATATGTGTTTAAAAATCCTAAAATCATTGTTAGGGTTGTATTTTTGCTCTAAAATTGTCTTTCTGAAAGTTATAAGAAGCAAATTATAAAGAAATAAATGAATGTATTTAAACAAGTAAAGACCAAGTCTTTAAAATATTTTCTTGGATTTTCAAATTCTTTTTGAGTTTTGTCTCTCTTAGAATAAAAAATGTCTAACAAAGCGAGACCAGCTTGCTAGTAAATAAATCAAATTTAAAAAATAGAGGCAGCTCACTGGTAAGTGCTGCTATTTGAGTTATTTTTAGAACAGACCAGCGGGCGTCTCATCTGGTCCTTACGGGCTACCTGGTGCCTGCGGGCACCTCATTGGTGACCCCTGGTCTAAAGTACAGTAGCATCTCAACTTATGAGCTTTTCGTGTGTCATTTTGCTGGAACCCGGAAAGAATAGCGGCAACTAACCTTGATGTTAATAAATAACAAATGTTGATCAGATTTGTTCCTTAGCCAACATCTGGCAAATCTAAATTTACTTGGTTTAATGTGCCATCATCTGTGCAGCAGGAAATTTACTCCAGCTTTTTTGAACTGGTTATGTTTAACAAAGCCAGGGATTGCCTTGCTTGCTTTGGGCTTCATGTCAGAATAGTCATGTTTGTGACAATAAACATGTCAGAGAAGTCATGTTTGTGAAAAATATTCTTAGAGCAGGACTCGATGAGTAAATACAGTTTGACATTTTAAGTGTCTTCGGTAGCAAAAGACAGTCTACAGTCCTTACCATGAATTGATTAACGTGGACCCAAACTTAAACAAGTAGAAAAACTTATTCGGTGTTACCATTTAATGGTCAATTGTATGGAATATATACTGTACTGTGTAGTCTAATAATTAAAGTTTCAATCAATCAATCCTTCTGTCTTTGCTTACAGTCTTCCCTTAAATCTGGTGTTGTCTTTAATGAGACTTGGGGCCCTATTCTACCACTGGCGCGTCAGCGTTTTTGTTTTTTTTTGCTTGAAATTAGTTTCTCTTATGCGTATTCTCCCATCCAGCCTGCGCACACGTCCACCGTACTTGCCAACTCTCCCTGATTTTCCGGGAGACTCCCGAAATTCAGTGCCTCTCCAGAAAACCTCCCGGGACAAATTTTCTCCCGAAATTCAGGCAGAGCTGGAGGCCACGCCCCCTCCAGCTCCATGCGGACCTGAGTGACGTGTGTAAAGAGTGTGTCTGCCCAATGACGTTATAACTGTAGAATGATTGAGGGCGAGTTCTTGGCTTCTTATGTGGGTTTATTGTGAGGCAGTTTCATTATCGTCCTCCCAGCGCGGCAACAACACACAACAACAGCAGTCCGTTTTCGTCTACCGTAAAGCAGTTCGTCTGCCATAAACAGCAATGTTGTGACTCTCTTAAACAGGACAATACTGCCATCTACTGTACATGCATGTGCTTAGAAAAACAACCCTTAACTCAACAATGAGTAGATGAGTGTTATGTGTGTGTAAATGTGTAAATAATTAAACACTGAAATTCATTTATATATATATATATATATATGTATAATTTAAAATATATATATATATATATATATATATATATATATATATATATATATGAAGTACTTTACTAGGTGAATCTTGCGGTAAATATAGAATAGAATAGAATGTACTTTATAGATCCCAGGTTGGAAATGTAGCACCACAGTTCGCTCACAATAAACAATGATCCATCCATCCATCCATCCATTTCCTACCGCTTATTCCCTTTCGGGGTCGCGGGGGGCGCTGGCGCCTATCTCAGCTACAATCGGGCGGAAGGCAGGGTACACCCTGGACAAGTCGCCACCTCATCGCAGGGCCAACACAGATAGACAGACAACATTCACACTCACATTCACACACTAGGGCCCATTTAGTGTTGCCAATCAACCTATCCCCAGGTGCATGTCAATATATATAATATATTATATATATAATATGTGAATAATATAAATATACTCCGCCCCTCTTAACCACGCCCCCACCCACCACACCTCCACTCGTCCACTGCCTGTCCGGTCTGTTCAATTCTTGTAGTTACGCATATCGAAATTCCGCGTGTAAATATTGATAAACAACATTAAACTGCACCGTAGTTTAAACACTACAATACTGAAATATTGTTCCACTAATCAGAGTTTTTCATAGCTGTCACACAAAGCTCCTGCAACTCCAAACTTCTTTCTCTCTTTTGTCAACTATCTTCTAAGAGAAATAAACAAGTTGTGACCACATACTGTATTGGCAGCTGTTTTTTTTCCAAGTAAAGTATTACAACCGCCTGAACTATGTTCCACCACTCAGCGGCCTTTAGTATTTCCTGCAGGAACTTGGTGGAAACGCAAGGGGTATTTCATTTACTTGGGTAAATTGGAAAGTTCCTACGGTGAAAAAAGGTCAATGGGATCCGGATTCAAATCTCTCCGTTGTTTCAAATTCAGTAAGTGCTGATACACACAGTATTATACAAACAATAACAGTGTCTTCGGTCCTTAGGTCACTTTATGTACGTGGACTCCATCTACTCCAAAACGTTTAAAGAAGTGGCCAAACTGGTGTCCCCAATGACTACCATGCCTATGTCTGGCTGCCTGACGTTTCACTATCAGCGCACGGATGAAGGGGGGAACCTCTTCTCTGTTTACACTCGAGACCGACTGGGTCAATACCAGGAGCTGTGGAGGGTGGGGCCAAGAAACACCAGCAACTGGAGTGGTTCACATGGAGAGTGGATACCTGTGCAGGTGGACCTGAGGGCTCCTTACTCTGTGCAGGTCAGTATAAACATATCATGAACACTTTTAGCATTGTTTTAGTGTCATGAGCTGTAATAATGGTTGGTTGTACCAAAAAGGACATTGGACTAAGACAGGGGTCACCAACCTTTTTGAAACCAAAAGCTACTTCTTGGGTACTGATTAATGCAAAGGGCTACCAGTTTGATACACACTTAAATTAATTGCCAGAAATAGCCAAATTGCTCATTATATATATATATATATATATATATATATAAATGGGTATTTCTGTCTGTCATTCCGTGGTACATTTTTTTCCTTTTATGGAAGGTTTTTTTTGTTTGGAATAATTGATGAAAAAAACACTTAATCGAACGGTTTAAAAGAGGAGAAAACACGAAAAAAAATGACAATTAAATTTTGAAACATAGCTTATCTTCAATTTCGACTCTTTAAAATTCAATATTCAACCAAAAAAAAATGAAGACAAAAACTAGCTAATTCGAGTCTTTTTGAAAAAATTAAAAAAATAATTTATGGAATATCATGAGTAATTTTTCCTGATTAAGATTAATTTTAGAATTTTGATGTCATGTTTTAAATAGGATAATATCTAATCTGCACTGTGTTAGACTATATAACAAATTGGACCAAGCTATATTTCTTACAAAGACAAATCATTATTTTGTCTAGATTTTCCTGAACCAAAATTTTTAAAGGAATTCAAAAGACTTTGAAATAAGATTTAAATTTGATTCTACAGATTTTCTTGATTTGCCAGATTAATTTTTGGGAATTTTAATCATAATAAGTTTGAAGAAATATTTCACAAATATTCTTAGTCGAAAAAACAGACGCTAAAATGAAGAATTAAATTGAAATGTATTTATTATTCTTTACAATAAAAAAAATAAATTTACTTGAACATTGATTTAAATCGTCAGGAAAGAAGAGGAAGGAATTTAAAAGGTAAAAAGGTATATGTGTTTAAAAATCCTAAAATTATCTTTAAGGTTGTATTTTTTCTCTAACATTGTCTTTCTTGTGCTGAAAATTGACATTTTCTTGAAGGAACGCTCCTGACGGAATAAATAAAATAAAGTACTATCTTTCTGAAAGTTATAAGAAGCAAAGTAAAAAAATTAATTAATTTATTTAAACAAGTGAAGACCAAGTCTTTAAAATATTTTCTTGGATTTTCAAATTCTGTTTGAGTTTTGTCTTTCTTAGAATTAAAAATGTCGAGCAAAGGGAAACCAGCTTGCTAATAAATAAATACAATTTAAAAAATAGAGGCAGCTCACTGAAAAGTGCTGCTATTTGAACTATTTTTAGAACAGGCCATGCAGCGGGCGACTCATCTGGTCCTTACGGGCGACCTGGTGCCCGCGGGCACCGCGTTGGTGACTCCTGGACTAAGGAACTTGTGTGTTTTGGCCAGATCATGTTCGAATTTAGTATGTTTATAAGCCAATGTTAATTGTGTAGAACTGATAATCCATTGGGAACTTAGACTTTAAGCTAGAAATGTTTGGATGACAGGAGCTGTAGCAAAAATAAAGTTCTGATCATATTTGGAGGCACAAAACATTTTTTTTAAGGATCCATGAACCTTTATGCGAGTAGAATTCCCAGTGGAAAACATGATGGTTGTCAAAAAACAAACACTCCTGGCTATAGTTTGATGCAGGCTAGAAACCTGGATTAATGAAAAGTAATGTGTGTTGTACCCTTTAGGTGGTTTTCGAGGTGGCCTTCAGTAGCCCGAGAGGTGGGCACGTTGCAATTGATGACATTTCATTTGCACCTGAGTTCTGCAGCTCCGACACAGGTAAGCAAAATCGCTCACTACTTATATTTTAGACAGTCCTATTCCATAAATACTGTATGTAAATGTTGCTTTTACATGAACGGAATGTGAAGTTTGCTTGAAGGATACAGAGGATGTTTGTTCAGATGAGACTGGTCAGATCTTCTAAGGGTACAGGAAGACTTCACACACTGAAGAGATTGATGAATGTAACAATGTACTTACTGTCCTGGAGAATCCTGCATCCTCAGCCAGAACTCTGAAGTTGGTCTTGGATCGCTCTTTCAGCTTGACAATGACCCAAAACATACAGCAAAAGTGTGGTTCAAATAAATGCACATTAAGATTCGGAGTAACCTGACCATTTGTAGCCTGATCCCATAGAACATTTGTGTTAAGGGTCTGAGAGATTGAGTTGCCAAGCAATAGTCTTAAAATCTTCAGGATCTATAGAAAGCAGAAGACCACAAGACAACCACAACCGTCTGACAGGGTCCATCATTTAGGGACATCTTGTTGACCGTCTTTTGAGTAAACTCTTCACATAATTAACTTTGATCTGACATTTTTTTTTTTCATAGAGCCCACCTTTGATCCTTCCATCGCCAACTGTGACTTTGAGTCAGGTTTCTGCCAGTACACCCAGGACCAAGCGACAGGATCATTGTGGAGGAGGGTGGGCGTAAAGCCGAATCTATTTCGAAACGGGGACCACACATCAGGAGCAGGTTGTATTTGAAGTTGACTGGAATTCTAGAACAAAAAAGGGCTTATAAATGTAACTCGCTGAGTTGTATGTCTGAGCTTTTCATAGTCTGGTCATCCATCTGAGCAGAACTTGAAAAACAAACTGATTAAAAAATAAATGTACTTGTAGACAAGTATGAACATCAAATGTGGATAGAATAACCAAAAATCTCGAATAAGTTTCTGTAACAAGCTAAATGAAATGTCTTTGTAGGCAGTAATTGATAGATTACTGTATAAATATGTATAATGGTGATTTAAATAAATGAATCAATGTAACAAACTAAAAGTAATGTTTCTTCTTCACAAAAATACTCAAGTAAAAGTAAAAGGTATGTTGCATTAAAACTACTCTACTGTACAAGAATAGTTTATTTAAAATGTGATTATGTAAATGTAACAACGTGTTATTATTATACACCTGTAGAGAACATTTTTAAGTTGACGTACTTCGGCGTAAAGATGCTAAATAAAATATGAAAAATCAATGTCAAAATAATCCCTCTTGTTTTTGATTTACTTTCAGGGACTTTCTTGTTGGCTCACTCCCAGCTGAACACAGAGTCCAGCTACATCAGTCGCTTAATCAGTCCAACACTGGCGGCCAACATGAAGTACTGCCTGAGATTCTACTTCACTGTCAGGGGTGAGAAGCACGTATTTGATATCTTTGTAGAATTTCAGTCATCCTGGTTGTGATTATCCTTGCAAAGGTTGAATTGAGGCAACTGGACTCTTCTTGTTCCTTAGGGCCCAGGGCCATTAGGAAACCCCCAAGATTACATAGACATTTACTTTGTTTTAATACTAGTTCAGGGTTGTCGCCCGCTGAAGTCGTCAGAGCGGCTTGCGAGACATCAAAAGATAAATAAAATTGGCCCCTGGTGTGTTTTTGCCTATATGTGTTCCGCTATAAATTCATTTTGTGTGATATTGGACAGATTTTGCCATCCAAACAACTTTCCCCACTCATGGTGCAAATGAACTATAACCAACTAATAAAGTCAACATACTCTGTGGACATTATAAAACATGCATATATAATTTACAATTAGACATATAGGCTCCAGCCACCCCTGTGACCCTGAGAGGGAGAAGCTAATTTTGCATTGCGCCAAAAATCACTACATTCTCTATTGCTTGCTAGTGTTACCATATCTGAGTTATTGTGCAGAAATATGGGGAAATAACTACAAAAGTACACTTCATTCATTAGCCGTGTTACAAAAAAGATAAGTTACAATAATACACAATGTTGGATATAGAGAACATTCAAACCCTTTATTTATTGAATCGAAAATACTGAAATTCTACGACATAGTGAATTTGCAACCAGCTAAAATTATGCACAAAGCAAACTATAACCTGCTACTGAAGAACGTGCTATAATTCTTCTCAACTAAAGACAAGAAATATAACCTTAGAGGAAAATGTAATTTAAAACATTTGTATGCACGTACAACACTTAAGACCTCCCAGCCTTTTTGAAACCAAGAGCTACTTCTTGGGTACTGATTAATGCGAAGGGCTACCAGTTTCATACACCTTTAACTCTATGTTATTATTAATAATTAATTATATTTATCTCTGTGGAAACACTGATCATCTTAATGATTTCTCACAATAAATATACATAGAAACAGATAAAAATATCAATATGCAACACTTTATATTTATCCATCCATCCATTTTCTACCGCTTATTCCCTTTCGGGGTTGCGGGGGGCGCTGGCGCCTATCTCAGCTACAATCGGGCGGAAGGCTCTTTATATTTATATTTTCTCTAAGTGCACATTTTTCAAATTTAACATTATCAAATTATCATTTCTAAGACAGTCTTGTGAAATCACAATGTCCCATTTTAACTAGCTAGCCTTTTGATTGATTGATTAAAACTTTTATGAGTAGATTGCACAGTACAGTACATATTCCGTACAATTGACCACTAAATGGTAACACCCGAATAAGTTTTTCAACTTGTTTAAGTCGGGGTCCACGTTAATCAATTCATGGTAACTCACATTTTTTAACAAATCATGAATTACTTTGCACCATGTTTGTACAAATAATAAGTAATGTAAAATACAAAAGTCAAATATCAAATGTTTAAATAAATCATGTCACACTTTGAACTGGACACCAAATCTGTTATCTGTTTCTTTGTCAGTTAGTGCAAGCCTGGCATTGCATGCTGTTAATTGGTGTGTAGTACTCTGCTGTGTAACTTGACCCTGCAGATGTGCATCAGTGAGGCGTGTTCTGTGTTTGTTCTTGATGAAGTTCATGTCAGAAAAGGCTGATTCACAAAGATAAATTGAACCAAACAGGCTTGCAACCTTCATAACTGCTGTGCATACAACACTGTACTTTTCTGTGTCAACAAGGCACCAAAAGTTTGGTGGCTTTAAATTTTAAATTGTCAGGAAAGAAGAGGAAGGAATTTAAAAGGTAAAAAGGTATATGTGTTTAAAAATCCTAAAATCATTTTTAAGGTTGTATTTTTTTCTCTAAAATTGTCTTTCTGAAAGTTATAAGAAGCAAAGTAAAACAATAAATGAATTTATTTGAGGGCTTCACGGGGGCAGAGGGGTTAGTGCGTCTGCCTCACAATACGAAGGTCCTGCAGTCCTGTGTTCAAATCCAGGCTCGGGATCTTTCTGTGTGGAGTTTGCATGTCCTCCCCGTGAATGCGTGGGTTCCCTCCGGGTACTCCGGCTTCCTCCCACTTCCAAAGACATGCACCTGGGGATAGGTTGATTGGCAACACTAAATTGGCCCTAGTGTGTGAATGTGAGTGTGAATGTTGTCTGTCTATCTGTGTTGGCCCTGCGATGAGGTGGCGACTTGTCCAGGGTGTACCCCGCCTTCCGCCCGATTGTAGCTGAGATAGGCGCCAGCACCCCCCGCGACCCCAAAAGGTAATAAGCGGTAGAAAATGGATGGATGGATGGAATTTATTTAAACAAGTGAAGACCAAGTCTTTAAAATATTTTCTTGGGTTTTCAAATTCTATTTGAGTTTTGTCTCTCTTAGAATTAAAATGCCGAGCAAAGCGAGACAAGCTTGCTAGTAAATAAATAAATTTAAAAAAATAGAGGCAGCTCACTGGTAAGTGCTGCTATTTGAGCTATTTTTAGAACAGGCCAGCGGGCGACTCATCTGGTCCTTACGGGCTACCTGGTGCCCGCGGGCACCGCGTTGGTGACCCCTGCATTGGCGTATCAGAATGTGGAATTAAATTATGAAATGGATTGAGCAAATAAATAAACAATGTACTAATATGATCCAATTCTAGAAACTCTTCAAACTTAAAGTGTTTACAAAGTACAAAGAAGAATAACCATGATAAACATTCTGAGTTTATTGATAATCTTATTTATCTCACCATATGAAATACAACTTACTTCACTAATTATTATTTATTTATTTATTTTTGAAAAATATTTCTTATGGAGTGTATTGTGAATAAATCCAGAACATGAAGTGAACAAAAGTGTTAGCCACTGCTATGTAAAGGAAAAGCGGAAGGATTAAAAAAGATCTCCTTCTTCTTACTCGTTTTTCAAACATGTTGAAAAGAGGAACTGGAAATTGTGATGTATCGTGTTGTACATGCATGTATATTCAAAATAAACTCAACTCAAACCCAGAAGACAGTAAGAGGAAGTATAGGTCTGAGATGTGAGGGAGGGTGACAATTGTGTCCTTTGATGAATAAAGAGTTGATATATTGTTACATATTTATTTGTCCAGACAAGAAACTAACATATGTTTTAATTAAGACAGTTGAGGTGTGAGTTTAAGCGTTGCTCAGAGACAAATTATTTTGGTGAAAATGACGCCGACTGGCCAAAGTGTGCAGGAAGTTGCAGGCATTCAACAACGTTGTGAAACTCTGCATAATTTGAAGGGAATGGGTGAATTTTCATGAATTGGCGCCATTGTGACATTGCAAATTCCTGGAGGTACTCTCTATTTCTGTCGTTGCCGGGTGCAAATAAGGGTTTTTGTTGTTGGGGTTGTTGCCTGTGTGACGATCTGTCACTGCTCGTCTAGTTATGTTTCCTTGGTTGGTGTTTATTTCCTGTCAGCGCTCTTGTCTTTGTTCCACTCCCTGCGTGTTTCCCCGAGCGATCGTTTCCCTCACCTGTCCCTGATTGGCAGCCTGGCACACCCGGTTGCAGTTGCCAATCAGGTTGCTATTTATGCCTGCCTCGCCTGTACGTCAGTGCTCGAGGATTAATTATGTTAAGGACCTTTTACCATGAATTAATTTACATGGACCCTGACTCAAACAAGTCGAAAAACTTATTGGGGTGTTACCATTTAGTGGTCAATTGTACGGAATATGTACTGTACTGTGCAATCTACTAATAAACATTTCAATCAATCAATCAATGCTGTATGCATGACTACTCCTCTTATTTTGAGTAGAATAAAAGACTCTTACCTGCACGTCGTCATCCTGTTTCCTGCATCTTGGGGTCACAACTGCCGCAGCCATGCGAGTTCCTGGTCGCAAAACAGCTTGTTAGTGACCATCTTTTGGGGAGTGATGTCAAGAGATTGTTATGAGAAGAACATACTGTCGATCAGGGGTAGGGAACCTATGGCTCTAGAGCCAGATGTGGCTCTTTTGATGACTGCATCTGGCTCTCAGATAAATCTGAGCTGACACTGCTTAACACGATAAGTAATGACTAAGTCCACTTGTAATCAAAATGTTAAAAAATAACGTTCAAAATATTAAACATGCTCATGCATTTGAATCCATCCATCCTTTTTCCTACCGCACTTGTTCAAGAAATTGCCTGATTTATTTATTATTGGTTTTTTTTAGGGCTTGCCCTCCTGGGGGTTCTTCAGACCACCAAGCACCGACATGAAAGCCTGTTTCAGGGTTACGATATTTTTTTATTTTTCAAGAAGTCTTTCAGTTGCTTTCCAGCAATTGTCTTTTTCTCATTTGTTCTCGCGCTCTGGCTCCAGCTCCAACCCTGTCTCTCCTCCCGGCTGCTGCTCATAACAGAGCGACTGGTGATTAGATAACAAGGCCCAAGTGGGCCATCTACGCACCTGTCGCTGATTTCGAGGCCGGTCCTGGCACACCCCGCTTCGCTGCAGGGCCGCAGGCCACGCCACTCCACAGTTAGCTTCAGAATATTAACGTTATTACAAAGAATACGAGACCTATTATACTCTAGTAATGGTGGTCTTACTTAAAAATGCACGTGTTTAGTTGTGTTCAGTGTTGAAAAAAAATGATATGGCTCTTACGGAAATACATTTTAAAATATTTGGATTCTTGGCTCTCTCAGCCAAAAAGGTTACCGACCCCTGCTGTAGATGTATTACACATAGTACATGGGAAAACTTGAGTAATAAAAGTTTTGCATGAAGTTTTTTGGACAAAAAGTGAAAGGTCTTCAACAAAAGTTAGTCCGGTTGCTTCGATTTAACCTTTGCTGACGCATTCCAATTACTCACCAGCCAATAATTACTGCAGGTATCAACCACTCGGGCGTGGCCCTGGCCGTGTATCTGCAGGAGGGCAGCAGCTTGGAAAAGATCTGGACACTGGGGGAGAGGTCCAGGGGAATATGGATAGCAACAGATGTAACCTTCCAGACATCACAAGCTGCTCAGGTCAGGAATGTTTTGAGATGGAGGTTGGGGGGTGGGGGGGGGGGCATCATTTGATTGGCATTGACAACACCCTTTCAAAGGGAAATACACTTTTGTTTGCAGTTAGGGCTCTGCAAACCAAAGTCTTTACATTAGAACACACTTATCTCAACAACACCCACTTTGAATCCAACCGCTTATTTTGTTGTCAGTCAGCCAATCTGAGTGGCGTTGACATCAGCAGCTTCCACTGTGTACCTCTATCATTGTATACTAGATCCACTCGACGTCCGTTTTAAGACACTTGTGATTTAGGGCTATATTAATAAACATTGATTGATTGATATAATGTTTAACAGCCCTTTGTACCTTCACAGATGTGTAAGTTACCCATGCCTTGGGGACTAATTTAACCCCTATAACCGTCCGGATGGTTCTTTTTTCAAAAACCAATTGAATTGTGGACTCGTCTGACCACAGAATACTTTTCTACTTTGCATCAGTCAATCTTAAATGAGCTCTGACCCAGCGAATCGAGTGGTGTTTCTGGGTGTTGTTGATAAATGGCTTTCACGTTGTATAGTAGAGTTTTAACTTTACACAACATGCCAACTTCACTGGTATTGGGTTTTGTACCTCCACAATGCCTCCATCGTGTGAATTCACATTTTTGGTCCTTATAAGGATTCGAATTGCACAAAAACCAGGTGCTATGCAACAGGCAAGAAAAGTGGGTTTTGCCTAATATGACCGCTTTAAGTGTCTTTTCAAAGTCTTTACAACACTCTAAGCTGCTAGTATTTAAATATATTGTGAGAATCTTGAATCCCTCAACACGATAATGTGCAAACACAAAAATTACAACACAAGTGTAAAAGTTGCTTCCAAACAGTTCCTCTGTACACACGTCACCGAAGCCAGTCATGCAGTTTTTAACAAAGGTTTAATGTTCCACAATGAATCTCCTCCCCTGTTCTCGGCCGTTAAAGACAACAGGTGATTAGATTAACGCGTACCACCTGTGAAATCTAATCACCTGTCAGCTGTGTCTCGCAGTCCCCTATCCGATGGCGCTTGTCCTCAGCACCATAGACAGAGGTGATGACCTTTGCTCCTGCAGGCGCGCTGGCCACACCACCCCCCACAACAACACACACACACACTGGGCAACACAAAGAGCAACTTCCTATAAACAAACTGAACTGTTTATAACCATTTCATGGGGAACTCAACATTGTGAAAATACACAATTTTTACATTAAACATTATTACAATGTTAGAATTTAGTTTGAAACGGCTGTTTTGGAGGAAGCAGTTGAACGTTTTTTTTTTTGTGAGACACAAATTTTAACAAGTTACCTTGGCTGTTTAGGTGGTTTTTGTCAGCACCTGCAGGAGTCTGTGGGACTGTGGCTCAGTGGCTTTGGATGACATCAGCATGAGTCTGGGAGACTGTGAGCTCACAGCAGGTAAAAAAAAATATATATATATAAAAATATATATTTCCAAATTGCAAATCTTTACTTTTCTTTCACAAGTCAAACTAATTTCTGCCGAGCTGAGCAGGAACACTCAGTCCAACCAACAAAACTAAATATGTTAACGTTCTTAGCAGTATTCCATTGAGATTAGAATCTCGGTTTCAAGGGACAAACTTTCATACATCAGTGTGAGTTTCAATGGGAGCAAGGTGGGTCAAGTGTCTTGCCCAAGGACACAACGGCAGTGACGAAGATGGCAGAAGATGTATTTGTACCAGCAACCTTCAAGATTCTGGATTATCGCTCTACCATCCGAGCTGCGTTTGTATTGAAGTTGTATTTTTGTGCTGCAGGGTTGACGTCATCAATCCCAGGTTGGTGTGACTTTGAAGCAGGATTGTGCGACTACACTCAGGACAGGCAGCATGATGCTGCTGACTGGGAACGCCGGAGGGGACCAACCCCGACCTCTTACACTGGACCCAGGGGAGATCACACTACTGGACTTGGTGAGACACAAACACGTTCTTAATCCTCTCTGTAATTAGTGCCTTCCTTAAAATGCTAATGCTGCAGAATAACATTGCAATGTCAGCACATTGGCGGTCAGTGGATGTGATGCAGAACAAATACCGTATTTTCCGGACCATAGGGCGCACCAGATTATAAGGCGCCCTGCCGATGAATGGTCTATTTTTTTAAATATTTTTTCATATATAAGGATTATAAGGCGCATTAAAGGAGTCATAGTATTATTATTTGTTTCTAAATGGAAAACCCTTCCTTGTGGTCTACATAACATGTAATGGTGGTTCTTTGGTCAAAATGTTGCATAGATTACGTTTTACAGATCATCTTCAAGCCGCTTTGTGACAGTCGCTTCCGGATGCGCCGTTTTGAGGGCGGTATTATTTACGTGGCTCAACTTCGGCAGCGTCTTCTCCCCGTCATTTTTGTTGTAACGGTGTAGCGTGCAAGGACGGGAGTGGAAGAAGTGTCAAAAGATGGAGTTAACTGTTTTAATGACATTCAGACTTTACTTAAATCATACGGAAACAACACGAGAAATGTGTCTTGTGAAAAAACGTCCGACCGGAACTCTCGACTAACTAAAGTTCCTTGGGTGAATAATGTAAACTCACTACACCGGTATGTTTTAGCACTTTCATGGCAAGTTTACTGACAGATATAACTGCTTTATATTAGAAATGGCAACAGCGGAGGATGAATGTCCCATAACACGAAGATAGCGAAACATAAGACGCTTGACGACACAGACTACAAATAGCGGTTGCGCGCAAATTTTCGGGATTTATGCAGATCACAAATACAGATCAGCAGGTACCAGAAGGTAAGCAAAGTTGCTTTTGCATAATATTACGAAACACAATGCCAGATAATATGTCTTACCTAATACGCACACCATAATAATACTCGTATGTTGAAGCAAAGTACAATCCATCAAGCGGTGCGGAGTCATAGCTTACCAGAGTCGTACTAAAACATTTTGATAGATTTTTGAGCGCCGTGTGTAATGTTCTATATTTTCAATGGAACATATAAAATGTTAGTGTTGTTTACCTGAGTCATATTGCCCAATAGTTCAGTCTACACTTATCTCTTATGTTTGACTGCCATCTACAGGTCACACTTATCATTACACCATGTACTAAATAAATAGCTTTGAGGTCGGTAAGCAAAATCAGAATTAATTCGTACATTAGGAGCACCGGGTTATAAGGCGCACTATCGAGTTTTGAGGGGAAAAAAGGATTTGAAAAAAAATGACTGTAATATCGGAACCATGGAGCGCACCCACCAAATTTAAGAAGCAAATCTATTTTTATATATATTAGCCGCACCGGACCATAAGCCGCAGACATATACACTGGTACGAAATATTTTGCTTGTGTTTATTTACATACCTTTATTATTTCCAAATGGTGTCTGTAACACAGCAGTAAAACGGTGGATCATACAAACAGAAATCATCGTCTCCAATTAGCTAAACAGACTCCACAACTTCATGATGACATTTTGGTGAATTGACTAAACAGAAACAATACAAAAAGAATGTATTGTAAGTTAACTATACTAGAGCACAGACACTCATGAACGTGTTAGCATATTTGCTAATGGTAATGACGCTAGCTTGATTACATTACAATACCACGTACAAATATGCATGAAAACACTCCCTACAGACATCAGACATGGGACGGTTTAGTAAGTATGAATTGTTTTAGTTGTATTGTAAAATCTATAAACGTTGCTTGTAGTGATGAATGAAGAATACTTTTGACCCGAAACACTATGGACGGTCTTACTTCCAGTCATAGCATGAAACACGAAGTACATTTTTCAACCCGGAGCATCTGCCGTAAGCGGTCTCATCCAAAAGATGGCGCCGTAGCACAAACAATAATACACCTTCTCAGTGTCTTGGTTAGTGTAATATAAAAACAGTTTGTTCAACACAAAACATTATGGTCTTTTGCAAAGAAAAATCCATAAACCAGCCAGTAGATGGTAGATTGGCTGATTAGAAACTTGAGGGTTCTGGGTTCGAATCCAGTTTCTGTCATCTTAGCCGTTGACATTGTGTCCTTGGGCAAGACACTTCGACCAACTTGCTCCCAGTGCCTCCCACACTGGTGTAAATGTAGCTTAAATTTAGATAATGGGTTTAATGTAAAGCACTATTTAAAAAATAAATAATTTGTAATATATTGCAATTCCCAGTCGATTTTTTTCCAGCCTTCTTAGTGCTAAGTGAGCACATTGCTAAGAAATCAAGGTTAACAAACACTTCCTGTCATGATGCGCATATGGGATCAGTGACTAACTTTTCCATGCCATGATTTGATTGACAGGTTATTATCTGTACATGGAAGCGTCCCCGATGTTGCCCGGTCAGACCGTCCGCCTGCTGTCTCCTCCTGTCCGAGGTTCTAAGGACGTGCAGTGTTTGGGTTTCTTCTACAACATGCTTGGTTCAAACACAGGCCAGCTCAGCGTGCGGCTGCAAAACAACAAGCGGGAAGTTTTGCTGTGGCAGCGGAAAGGCGAGCAAAGTGTTGCCTGGTTGAAAGCCGTGGTGGAATATCAGAGCGATGACCAACATCAGGTAAGAACTCAACTTTGTTTAATTGGCGTTAAGCTGACCAATAGTCAACATAAGCAACTATAAGAACTTTCTATTCTGTCTGTTTTCAACAAACGTCAGACATTTATGAAGTTTGTTTGCTTCTACATTCTCATTTTCATGTTCAAACTGGATCAAGTTAACTAAAATTGAAGGATTAAATCAGGAGCTTAGCCTTTGAGTGAGGGTCACGCCACACTTGACATTTCCCCATTCACTACTTTATATATATTCTTTTATAATGATAAACTTTTAGCTGAGCCAGAAGGCAAAGCTCTCGGTCTACAGAGCTATCTACATTCCTACTCTCACCTATGGTCATGAAGTGTGTGTCCTGACCGGAAGAATAAGATCGCGGATACAAGCGGCCGAAATGAGTTTCCTCAGAAAGGTGGCTGGCATCTGCCTAAGAGATAAGGTGAGAAATTCAGTCACCCGAGAGAAACTCGGAGTAGAGCCGCTTCTCCTTCGCTTGGAAAGGAACCAGCTTAGGTGGTTCGGGCATCTCGTGCGGATGCCTCACGAGCGTCTCCCTAGGGAGGTCCTCGCTGCACGTCCCACTGGGAGGAGACCCCGCGGCAGGCCAAGGACCTGATGGGGGGATTACATCTCCTCTCTGGCCTGGGAACGCTTCGAGATTACCCAGGAGGAAGTTGCTAATGTTGCTTCTGGAGAGGGAAGTCTGGGGGTCTCTGCTTGAGCTCTCCTGTCCAAAGGCAAAACCCAGTAACTCAATTTTGGTCAAAACTGAGCTGATAATAATGTTGGAGTTCCTAGGTGATATGCTTTACATTAGTGTATGCGACATTGTAATTTGTTCCGTAAGTAAGCTGTTACGCGCATGGCAGGACCTAGCAACTACCACATAACCGCGTAGATACAACAGAAAAACCTAGTATCTCAAGGGACCAATCGGAGCTTCTTTGTCAGTCGCCTTATTGTCTTTAATGAGACATTTGCAGGAATGGGGGCCGACGGTCAACCTGATTATGTGATATTATGGCACGAGGGGATATTTGGAAGATTGGCCCAGGTTTAGTTACAAGCACCTTCATTAAATGTATTGTTCTTGATTCTTCCCCTTGCATACTCTTTTGGGCAGAAAACTGTGGAGGTCAAAATAAAAACTGGACGCTGTACACGGCTCTTGCCCAATGTGCAAACGCAGAATGGGGCCCACCTGAGTTTGTGATAAAATATCTGGAGAAAGGGCACACGTTCATGAGAGCAGATTCAATCCATGGCTCAAACGGCAACAAAATGAAAGCTCAAGAAAACATCTATACGTTTGATGACTTTGTAAGTCTTTGTAAGACAGCATCAAGATAGATTGGTTTTCCTTTGTTTTCTCAAAATCAGCTAGAAGTGAGTTACTAGGTTTTGCCTTTGGACGGGAGAGCTGTTGTCCCCACGACCCGATTCTGGATAAGCGGTTGAAGATGGATGGATGGATCTTTTTTCCACGCGACATGTCGTATTGATTGACAGAAAGAACCAAACCCAGACCAATTCATAAAGTATTGTGCCTGAATCTAACCAACCACGGAAGGCATGACAAAATGTAAACCAATCAGAAGCAACCTAAGGTGGGTATTGGCGTCTCTTTCTTTTACACACACACACACACTTGGCGGCTTTCTCGCTAAATTTAGTATCTTTACAACTCTTATTAGTGGTGCAAGACAAGGATGTATACTATCAACCCTTTTATTTAACATAAAGTCCTGGTCAAAAGTTTACATACTTTAAAGAAACATAATGTCATGGCTGTCTTGAGTTTCCAATAATTTATACAACTCTTATTTTTTTGTGATAGATTGGAGCACATACTTGTTGGTCACAAAAAACATTCATGAAGTTTGGTTCTTTTATGGATTTATTATGGGTCTACTGAAAATGTGAGCAAATCTGCTGGGTCAAAAGTATACATAGAGCAATGTTAATATTTGGTTACAAGTTTCACTGCAATAAGGCGCTTTTGGTAGCCATCCACAAGCTTCTGGTTGAATTTTTGACCACTCCTCTTGACAAAATTGGTGCAGTTCAGCTAAATTTGTTGGTTTTCTGACATGGACTTGTTTCTTCAGCCAGGCAGGACTTTGGGAAGGCCATTCTAAAACCTTTATTCTAGCCTGATTTAGCCATTCTTTAAACTCTGTGCAAAGCTGCCGCCTTTCTGCCTTGGTTGAAATGTAAATGTTTCATCACTGTCTTGCTTAAAAAAACAACAACTATCGTTCATGCTAACGAGCCAGTCACTAGATTTGGTTAGTTCGTGAATAAATAAACCTTCAGTCTTTTGATCAATTTTGATACCATTTAGCAATGTAGAACAAAGCAAAAAATACAACTAAGAATTATCAGAAGAAATGTAATCATAATTTGCAGTTTTTAATCACATTTTATGTCTCACACTACGTTATTATAGTCTCCTAAAGTGTCCATTGTAATCAATTATGCAAATTAGCCAAAGATATCATTGAGCGACTTCTAGCAACTTTTATGACAACCAATAGCTTCTTACCTTACTGAGGAGTTGGCAACGCTGGAAGGTGGAGAGAGATCAGGTCAGATTGAGGACAGAGTTGTCGAAGTGACACAAAAGAGAAAACAGTGGAGATGATTTTCATATCCAGGCCACAGTGCAGGAAGACCCTGTGAAGTTGAGAACATCAGTCTTATGGTATACATCTATGTTAAAACAAGCTAAATCGATGTTAAAAAAAAAAGGCAACTTTTATTTCAAACACATCATGCCACTTAAGTCTCACTATTGTCATTTTCTGTAACTTGGCAGCCCTGTGATTACTTTTTATTTGTGTTGTTCCAGATTGTGCTCGAAGCCACCAGAGGTTCATCGGTCAGAAGTGACATCGCCATCGATGACATCATCTTGGAGAGTGGACCCTGTTCAGGTGAACTTCCTGTTTCCAAAACAGTTGATTTCAAACTGGGGAGAATTTACTGATGGTCATGTGATCAGTCATCTTAAAGGGGAAATGCACTTTTTTTTTTGTTCACAATCATGAAAAACATGACAGTGGATGTATATTTTTTTAATGCATTCTAAATATTAAATACATTTGATCAAAAGTCCGCTTACAATGGAGCCTATGGGAGCCTGGCTATAGAGCTGCCTAAAAAAAAATCCAAACACCTCCATTGAGATTTATATAGAATAGAATAGAATAGAATATATCTTTATTGTCATTGTACATTGTCCAACGAAATTGTATGCAAACTAATTTAGTGCAAAAATCATACATAAAAACATAGGAACATAGATAAATAGATAAAAATACATAAAAAATACCAAGCATACAGCTCACTTGCACAGTCATTATTGTTATCTTGTGTTCAGCGACACTATTGCTCTCGGGTAAAAAGTGTTTTTAAAACGGTTAGTCCGGCATTTTATTGTCCTGTATCTCCTGCCTGAGGGCATCAGTTCAAAAAGTTTATATATACATGATGTAAGTATATATGTAATGTAGTAACGGGCACATTTAAAATAACATGTCATATTTTCGTATTTTGATCATTTTAAGCATACACGGCACATTAATTTCAAAAACGCATCACAATTTGGGCTTATTTTCCTTCATCGCTGATTATTACTCACTGCAGACCTTATGAGAGCCAACAAACATGATAAAACATCACTTACTGTACAAGGTCTGCTGTCATTAGGATGCTGACTGCTGGGATGTTCATATATTCCCATTTAGATTAAGAATGACTCATAATCCTCGCCAAGAAAAGGAAGGTGGAACCAAGCGTCTTTTTGCTTCGTCCTCACCAGTTCCAGGTCCTAAATTGGCTGTCAAAGTGTACCAACTCAGCCATCTACTTTTCAGGGGAGAGGCATGATTTATGATCGACAATAAACTTACAGGGAAGCGAGGAAGCAGCAGACCACTCGATGTAAACATAAAGACACACAGTCGTGATCCCTGTGCCGCTATAAATAGTTTGTCTGCGTTAGCACTTAAAAATAACAATATCACTAATACTTGCTTAATATTCAAGTTACGAAATGTAAACTGTTGGTGGTTTTTAAATGGTAATTTATCTGATTTTATGGGCGGAATAGTGGGGATTCTATTGGCTGCGCTGTAATCCGACTTTAATTTACGTTTATTCAATATTTAGAATGCATTAAAACAAATCTGTTGTTATGTCTTTCATTATTATTGTGAGGGATAGGCAAAATTCCCAAAAAAAAGTGCAATTCCTTTTTAACCGCAAAACTAACTTGCAACTTGTCGGCAGGTAAATCAGACCTTTTTTAAAATCCCAAACTTTAAAATCACAAACATTTAAAAGGAAGGTTGGAGTTAAAATGATGAAAAATATATTACAAAAATATATAAATGTTTTTACTGACACTTTTGATGTTAATTCCTTCTACTGCTGCAATTATAATTGTATTTAAAATGATGCAAGTTAAACAATCTCCCACAAAATTTATATTTTAGGAATACATTACAACTTTGTCATAAAAAAGTAGATGAGATGTGTTTTCTGGATATATAAAACTACACCCAAGCAAGAGTCCGGTGGTGAGCTGCTGAGCAGGTAGTGTGAAGGCTAAAATAATAATAATAATATATTGACCTTTGGGTACAATATTTATTGTATTGTACAGTGGAATCCATTTATGTTGACTGAATAATGTAAACATAAGCCAGCATAACTGAGACATAACTTGCTAATGCTGTTATATTGGTCATTACACAATCATTAAAATTATTAGTAATGAGGGTTGTCTCGATACCAATATTTTGGTACTGTTACCTAAATGTATTTTGATGCTTTTTTAAATACAGCAGACCACCCAAAAAATTGCATTATTGGCTAAATTTTAACAACAAATTGTAGGGTATATTAAACATATGTTTCTTATTGCAATCAAAGAACAAATTTGTCCTTAAATAAAATAGTAAACATACAAGACAACTTGTCTTTTATTAGTAAGTAAGCAAGTTAACAAAGGCTCCTAAATTGTCTCATGACATATGCAGTAACATCCATCCATCCATTTTCTACCGCTTATTCCCTTGTGGGGTCGCGGGGGGCGCTGGCGCCTATCTCAGCTACAATCGGGCGGAAGGCGGGGTACACCCTGGACAAGTCGCCACCTCATCACTTCCAAAGACTAAAGACATGCACCTGGGGATAGGTTGCAGTAACATATTGTGTCAATTCTCCTTTTGTCCAAATTATAAAGGACAAGCTGTAAAATGGAATATTAATCCACTTTTTCATTTACAGTTAATATCTGGTTATTTTCTGTTTTAACGTGTTCTATCTACATGTCTCTGCTCGTAAAGCCAGCAATGTCACGACATGACGTCATGACCGGGAACCGGTACTTTTCAAACCGTTTTTGATTCATTAGTACCGGGATACTATACTAGTACCGGTATACCGTACAACCCTATTAGGAATTACAAAACAAAACACATTTTTGATTTAGTAATAATAGAAGTATTATTATTAAGGCGCTTCTCGAAGTACCAAAAATTGGGACCAATAAAAATGTTACAAAAGAAACAAAAAAACAACAGATAGCTAAAATGAAAGTGGAGAGGGAACATGAGGCCATGTTGCAAAGATCAGGAGGTGGTAAGTTCCGAACAGGTTGTGTACTTGTACTTAGTCTCCCAAAATTATGTCCATCCATCCATCCATTTTTGTACCGCATATTCCCTTTTTGGGATCGCGGGGGGCGCTGGTGCCTATCTCAGTTACAATCGGGCGGAAGGCAGGGTACACCCTGGACAAGTCGCCACCAAATTATGTCCTAAGTTCCAAATATGTCTGTGAAAAGTATAAAAGTGGGTGACATTGTTATCACCAGGAAACATGAGATCACCTACCTAGGTTCCATTCTAGAGGCTAATCTTTCCTGTGATAAAATGGCAACCAAGGTGATCAAAAAGCTCAACCAAAGAACGAGATTCCTCTACAGAATCTCCTCTCTGGTCAACAAAAGCACCTTGAGGATTCTAGCGGGAACTCTCATTCAACCCTTCTTCGATTACGCTTGCACCTGCTGGTACCCCAGCACCTCCAAAACCCTCAAATCTAGACTCCAAACATCCCAGAATAAGCTAATCCGGTTACTTTTAGACCTCCACCCCAGATCACACCTCAATCCAACCCACTTCTCCAAAGTGGGCTGGCTCAGGGTGGAGGACAGAGTAAAACAACTTGCACTGAGCCTAGTCTATAAAATCCGCTACACCTCCTTGATACCGAAGTACATGTCAAACTACTTCCTTAACGTAAATGACCGCCATAACCACAACACCAGGGGGAGCTCCACAAACCACGTTAAACCCAGATTTCGATCTAACAAAGGTCTTAACTCATTCTCTTTCTATGCCACATCAATGTGGAATGCACTCCCAACTGGTATAAAAGTAAGTGCATCTCTATATTCCTTCAAAACCGCTCTAAAACAACACCTCCAGGCAACTTCAACACTTTACTAATAGCCTCCTCCATTCACATCCTATCTCCCCGGATTATAAACAACTCAAATGTACTTCTAATGTATATACTTGTTCTTATGCTATCTGAACTCACTATGTTCTCTGCTGGCTGTACATATCCTACTAAGTAAGACCTACACTGTTTCAATGTCCACATTTCTCTGTTGATGCAATTGTTGATGACTGAAGTTCTGATATCAGCCAAAATTCCTCATCCCACCCCCCGGATTGTAAATAATGTAAATAATTTAATGTACATACTATGATGATTAACTTGTGTGATGACTGTATTATGTTGATAGTATATATTTGTACCATGAATTGATTAACGTGGACCCCGACTTAAACAAGTTGAAAAACTTATTGGGGTGTTACCATTTAGTCGTCAATTGTACGGAATATGTACTGTACTGTGCAATCTACTAATAAAAGTATCAATCAATCAATCAAAATATGAGGGGCAGGGGTCTGGACCCCATGGTGGACAGACGAAAACAAGGGAAAGTAGAATGGATGGACATTGAGAATCTTAGAGAACAGGAGAGGGGCCAACATGGAGCAGATGGGAACGATATGATTGTGTGAAGTTGTGGATAGAGGTGTCTCGATATAATATTTTCAGTTCCGATACGATACCGATATTGGAGACATGTGTGTTGGCTGATATCTATATTAACCTGATACAATGTCTGCAAAAATCATAACGCAAACTTTATGTACTGTTGTGGAATGTTACAAAATGTCTGATTGTGTGATGTTAGTCAAACAGGAAACAATGGTAGGTATGAAAAAGGAGTGTTAATTTGCTTTTGGCGACACCTAGTGTTCACAATCATTAACTTAACTCATGACGCAGTAAATTGAATGATGTGGACATGTAGATATGATCCTGCCTGTGTTAATATGCAACTTTAAGTATTTGAAAAAAGCAATGTTTTACACTGCAATATTGTTTAATTTAGGACTCTTATTCCTTATGTGCTTAGCCGTTGTGTAGTTTTTATCTCCTAGTTACTTTCGGACTAAAATACAAGACCAACCTTGTTTGCTTATTGGAGGACATTTTGGCCTTGTTCACACTGCAGGTCAATTCCGATTTTTTCACCCATATGCGACCTGTATCGGGTATTTTCATGCCAGAGTGAACAGTGCAATTGCGAATTCTTCATATTCGACCCAGGCCTCTTTCGTACGTGGAAATAAAGCTGATATATATGCGTTGGGTGCTCGAACGCTCTCACGCTTAGGTCGCATTCATCTGACCGGAACGTCATCAAAAAGCAACAAGTGACAAAATTATTCCCCAAAATAGATGGTTACAAAATAAATAGTTGACAATTTAGCAGAAAACGGATGAAAATGTTTCAGGAACTCACATGAAAGTTCCACCACTACTGCTCTTCAAACCTGCCAGAGCCCAAAAATGTGTCCTCTTTCTTTCTAATCTTTTATGCGCAATCATTTGGTTCAGAAAAAGTTGACTTTGATTACACAAAATACTTGAAATTGCCACAAATGCGCCAGTACTTAAATTGACTGAAGTTGAAGCCATGTTTACTTCTGTAAACACTGCAGTGTGTGCGACGTTAAGTCCACATGCGGGTCAGATTGCATTCACATTAGAAATCACTTTTTTTTTTTTGCAATGTGAACGGCCACTAAATAGATCGGATTTGACTAAAAAATCTGAATTGGACTTCCGACCCTGCAGTTTGAACGTAGCTTTAGATCAGACCTGGGCAAATTATGGCCTGGGGGCCGCATGCAGCCCATTAAGCTTTTCAATCTGGACCGACATTCCCAAATATTTTTTTTAGATCTTTCAGATCAAAACTGTATGATTTGCAGTGATGTTTTCATATGAGCGTAAGTCTTGAACTATACAAAGTATTTCAATGGTTGGAATCTGCGCTTTTGCATGATATACTAGTTACTATGGTAATCTACGTCACAGCAGCTCAGACGAGGCACCAAGCAGTGTGGGCGGGGAGCGTTTCCACAGAGTCTTTACAGAGCGGCCAGTCTGAAATGTGGGTGTCAGGGACAAACGCGAAATGACTTTTTTACAACAAAGTTCTGAAGCTTAGTGATGTATCAGATATATATTTAGATTGTAGTTTTTTTTGCCCTTTGTGTTCATATTTTGCTGTGTTTGTTACATTTTTGTTGCGTTCCGCTTGATTGAAATGTCGCTCGAGAGGCAGTGTGACGTTCATGTGTTGTCAACATTGTGTTTTATTGTTCATAGTTAATATTGTAAATCCCACATTTTTTATTTTTATGTACATTGTGGGTGTCTCATTTAGTAAAAAATTAAAAATTCCATTCCGTTTTTTAAGGTTGTCTGTCATAAGGTTTTTAGCATTCAATCAGACATTATTGTGAGGTTTTGTATTAGTGTTCCTGAAAAATAGATTTACTGGCCCCAAGACCAATTTCCCCTCCAATTTTTCATGTGTGAGCAAACGCCAAAACTCCTTGAGCATTCAGTGGCGCACACGTGAGCGACGGCAGACGTGCACACTGTTATGCGCTTATCTTTTTATTAGATTTTGTGCGCGGCCTAGATTTGCCGTGCGCACAGGACGCGTGAGCAGTGTGCGATTGCACAGGCACGTACCTTACAGGGAACGTTGCTCAAGACACATTTTTTTATCAAAACTTGGCCACTCAAGTCAAAATAATTGCCTAGGCCTGTTTTAGATGTTAACTGGCTCTCCAGCTTTGCGCAACTAAAAAACACTGCAGGACAGCTCGTATCTGAGACGTTAGATGCAGCCGATATCATCCGATACCTTTTTTTTTTTGCTGATATCGTACTGATAGTCAATATCAATACCGACCCGGAATATCCCTTGCCTAGGTTTTATAATTTGTAGGCTGAGGTAAGTGTGTAAGAATTGTAGTCATGTGTAATATTCGCTAAAAAAAAAAGTGTTCAGGAAGTCAAATCTGCTGCAGCATCTGATGTTTTGTTTCCATCACAGCTGCAGAGACGAAAGCTCCTGTGGGAACATTCAACGAGATCGAGTAGAAGAAAACATAATTGGGCTTGAACTCTTTTTTTTTCTTCTTCTTTTTCTTTTGGACTCCAAAGACATTTCGACTGCCCACGCGACCACATGATCAGTTTTTATGTCTTTTTATAAAGCACCTTTGTACTTTTCTCTGTGCTAAAACAAAAACTCTGTTTATCCTCACAAGTACGTGCATTAGATTAATGCTTATTAAAGCTACTGTTTTCTCACTGGTGTGTTTTCACTGTTTTATAGACTTAGACAAACTTTAATGATCCACAAGGGAAATTGTTCCAAAAAAGCAGCATGATTAAAGTCACCCGAAATTAAAACGAGGCCACCGGGGTGTTTGGTCTGTTGCCAATGGAATTCGAATTCCAACAGCCAGAAGTTCGATGTCTGGCATACAAACACACTCCCATACAGTAATATGTCCAGGATTACACTACCTCTCGTTCACCAAGATCGCAATCCCACCGCCTTTTTTCTTACCGCTCAGGAGTGTGTCTCTATCTGCACGTGAGTTTGTGAAGCTGGGTCGAGACGCGCTGTGGTCCGGAAAGTCTGCGTAGTTGTTGGTTGTAAGTAGTAGTAGAATCACTGAAAATGTTAAAAGTGTTAAAAATGTGGAAAAAAAAAACTACACGCATATTACAGAACACAGATAAGAAGGAATATAAACAGATTTATTCAAATAAAGTTATTTGGAAAAACATTTCAAATGGTCGCACGGACAGGTCACATGATACATGTTCCATCGTTTAAATACTTCATAGACTCCATCTGCTGCGTCAGAGCTAGAACGTCCTGGAATCCCGTGCTCAGCCCAGACATGTGCTGGAAGTACGCTTCCTTCTCCAACTGCACCGACAAGTTATTCACCCCAGCGTCTTTCAAAATAGCAGTCACCTGCAAGAGGAGTTGGAATGAAGGTGAACGTATGGATAAATTGATAAGTTTGCCTTCAAGTTCAACTCACTTTTTGCCACAATTCAGCATGACATCATGAACACAACCTAAGTGAGGTAGTGTTCCATCTCAGAGGGAACAACCATAATTTCCAATAACTCTGGTCTCAGATTCGAAGGTCCTAACCACCCCAAGAATAGGTGACGTTCAAACCTTGATGAAGTTATCAAGATCACATCAACCAATCAAATAGCAGAGACAAGATCCCCCAAAACCAGCAAAGTGAGCGTTCAAACTTTGAAAAACCAAACAAAATGCAGCATGAAACGCAATCAAATGTCTTGTTTACGCCCATGGGTTGGACACGTTTGCATGAACTCTCCGGCACTGATCCAGTGTTTAATGAAACCAAGGAAAGTCACACTGACCTCTGATCTTTGGCACGCAGGAAACATTTGTACTTTATTGAAAACTTCTTGAAAAGAGAGACCAAGGTATTTGGAGCGGAATATTCTAAATGGCCAACTGAATTATTGTCACATACTTTGTGGATTGTAATTACAATTGGATATGGTTTAATGCACACTTGCCAACCTTGAGACCTCCGATTTGGGGAGGTGGGGGGGCGTATAATTCACCAACTCGAGTATTTCATATATATTTCATATATACTATATATATATATATTTTTTTTTTTTATATATATATATATATATATATATATTTATGTATGAAATACTTGACTTTCAGTGAATTCTAGCTATTTATATTTATTTTATTATATATATAAATAAAATAAATAGTTGAATTTCAGACGGCACCTATCAAATACACAGTAATAAAAACACAGTTGTTTTACTAACTGTACTGTGCTTGCTGGTTACTAAAAAAAACAACACTTACCTTTCACTATTTGATTAACCTTTGTTCTGCCATTTTCGTATTGGCGAGCGATCTCCGAATCCGGGAACATCCTTCACGGATTTGTTGTAGATATCCACAAATGAGAACGGGATGTTGCTTCCAGCTATCAACATAGCTATTTTTGTCTCAGCATAAGATACACCATCGGCTCTCCATTTTGCGAGGTGGGCCATAATACTGGGTTGTGAACGATGCTGCGGACGCTTTGTGCTTCGCTGACTGACTGTTCATGGCTGAGTATATCCGTTCACCCACCGCGTGTTCAATGGAGAAGTCTGTTCTACAAAATTTATAGGCAAAATACCCATTCCTCTCGAACTCTCCTGGATAAACTGAAATTGTTTCCATTTGTTTTGGAACTTGCAAGCGTATTTCTTAATTTTGCTCGTCGAAAGTGTAATATATTGGGTTGGAGTCAATAACCAGGCGACGTGATGAAGTTACGTCTCTTTACTCTGGGCTTCAGAACAGGCTCTAATGCATGTTCCTTGACTGCACTTAAATGTAGAATATATTTACATTCTATTCTATGTACTGTAGATGGCAGTATTGTCCTGTTTAGGAGGGTCACAACATTGAATCAGGTCTGCATAGAGCTGGAGGGGGCGTGGCCTCCAGCACCGCCTGAATTTCGGGAGATTTTCGGGAGAACATTTGTACCGGGAGGTTTTCGGGAGAGGCGCTGAATTTCGGGAGTCTCCCGGAAAATCCGGGAGGGTTGGCAAGTATTGTTTAATGGATACAATGAAACACAATTAAGCATATAAAGTCAACTTGTTTTTCCAATCAAGGGTACTTAATGTGTAACATAAAAAACTGCCTTCTTTTTAATGACATATGACTAAGATTTGAAGGTGCATTAACTCTGTCATACATAAAGTATAAAATTAAGTTTGCCATAGTGTATCAATAAAAGCAACAAACAATAAAACATTGGAGTTTTAATAAATTGAACAATTATTATTGTATTGCTGCTTTGACTGATGAATAAATGTATTTATATCTCCCATGAAATGTATACAGCATGTGAGAAGGTATTTACCTGCTGAATGATGCGCTGCTCCACCACATCCGACATGACCTGCAGGTGGATCGTTCCTGCCACCACGCTGGCTGAATGTCTCCAGAAATGAGGGTCTCGATAGGACAAAACTCCTTCAATCTTTTCAATCTGGAAAAGCAACAGAGCGAATGAGGTGAAGGAGTCCCGTATACGCTAGTCACAAGTTCTAATGGAGTCGAGTCGGGGTGTAACGACTGATCGATGTATCGATTTATATTCCTAGATTTCACGTATATCGATCTGTGTTCGGAAAAAAAAATGTGCCTTGGCTCAAAAAAGGTTGAAAAACACTGTTTTAGGGAATGTATGACCGGTAGGAGACCACGGGAAAGACTCAGGACACGTTGGGGAGATTATGGCCATGATTTACTAACAGCCAAACACCACACGCTAAACAGCGGGTGCAAAAAATAAAATAGTGTGTACTATTTATGGTCGTGTTGCGTGTGATCTACTAAAACTGCGCGTACAATAAAAAAGTGGTGCAAACCGCCTTATTTAAAAGAGGCTTTTGCATGCATATTGGCTTTTACCACGGAGACAATCGTTTTCCTTACATTGATATTATCATGCTTTTACCTGTGTGCAATGTGTTAAACCAGCAGCACACATTTATGATCTGTAACACTTTCTGAATCGCAATCTATACAACACACTGACACTTCATTCTGTGCGCGAGGCTGTGTACCGCATCACCAACACATTTGTGTGTCTGGAAGACTCAGACGCAACAAAATTCACAATGTAGGAAAATATATTATAGTGGTATATTTTCTAAAAAAACAAATAAAACAAACGACATTTGAAAAAAAACTAAAGACACCAAAACGCATCAGTTGATTTAATTTTATTCCGTCTTACAAATTATCTAGCAGCTATAAAATTATTAATGGGAATTATATACCCAATGCGTTTGATATTTTATATTTTCGGACCATCCAAAATGTTGAGACACATGTAGGGCGAAGGATTCCTGTCTGTCCATCATCAGTACTCAGTACTCGCAAAACGGGGATGAGCTTTGATAAACCAATGATATTAGAATTTTGTCCTTCCAGTATTATTTTGATGTGAGCATATATTTCGCATTTCAATGAAGACGGAGACGCAAAATGGATTGCGAGCCTTATTCTGCTCACTTAAAAGATGCAATCCACTTTGCACAGTTTTTAGTAGATGAGCTTGTGTGCTATCAAGTTTGCACGTGTTTAAGTACACGCAAACCTTTAAGAAATTAAGCCTTATGTCTCCCAGCAGTGGATCCCCTGGGAGGAGCTGGACAAAGGGGTTGGGTAAAGGGAAGTCTGGGCTTCTCTGCTTAGTCTGCTGCCACTGTGACCGAATAAGCGGAAGATGATAGATGATGGACACTTAAAATTGTTGTGCTGGGCTTACAGCTCATTGGCACATTTTCATTTTGGCCCTAAGAGAAAAAAAAAATTGGGCACCCCTGCTAGAGTCGCAACCTCTAATGGAATCCAGTATACTCTCTAGTCACAACCTCTAATGGAATCCAGTATACTCTCTTGTCACAACTTCTAATGGAGTCCAATATATTCGCGAGTCCCAACTTCTATTGGAGTCCAGTATAGTCTCTAGTCACAGCTTCTAATGGAGTCCAGTATACTCTCTAGTCACAACTTCTAATGGAGTCCAGTATACTCTCTAGTCACAACTTCTAATGGAGTCCAGTATACTCTCTAGTTACAACTTCTACTGGAGTCCAGTATACTCTCTAGTCACAACTTCTACTGGAGTCCAGTACACTCTCTAGTCACAACTTCTAATGGAGTCCAGTATACTCTCTAGTCCCAACTTCTAATGGAGTCCAGTATACTCTCTAGTCACAACTTCTAATGGAGTCCAGTATACTCTCTAGTCACAACTTCTAATGGAGTCCAGTATATTCTCTAATCACAACTTCTAATGGAGTCCAGTATACTCTCTAATCACAACTTCTGATGGGGTCCGGTATATTCGCGAGTCACAACTTCTAATGGAGTCCAGTATACTATCTAGTCACAACTTCTAATGGAGTCCAGTATACTCTCTAGTCACAACTTCTAATGGAGTCCAGTATACTCTCAAGTCACAACTTCTAATGGAGTCCAGTATACTCTCTAGTCACAACTTCTAATGGAGTCCAGTATACTCTCTAGTCACAACTTCTAATGGAGTCCAGTATACTCTCTAGTTACAACCTCTACTGGAGTCCAGTATACTCTCTAGTCACAACTTCTAATGGAGTCCAGTATACTCTCTAGTCACAACTTCCAATGGAGTCCAGTATACTCTGTAGTCACAACTTTTTATGGAGTCCAGTATACTCTCTAGTCACAACTTCGAATGGGGTCCGGTATATTCGCGAGTCACAACTTCTAATGGAGTCCAGTATACTCTCAAGTCACAACTTCTAATGAAGTCCAGTATACTCTCTAGTCAGAACTTCTAATGGAGTCCAGTATACTCTCTAGTCACTCTAGTCACAACTTCTAATGGAGTCCAGTATATTCTCTAATCACAACTTATAATGGGGTCTGGTATATTCGCGAGTCACAACTTCTAATGGAGTCCATTATACTCTCTAGTCACAACTTCTAATGGAGTCCAGTATATTCTCTAATCACAACTTATAATGGGGTCTGGTATATTCGCGAGTCACAACTTCTAATGGAGTCCAGTATACTCTCTAGTCACTCTAGTCACAACTTCTAATGGAGTCCAGTATATTCTCTAATCACAACTTATAATGCGGTCTGGTATTTTCGCGAGTCAAGACTTCTAATGGAGTCCAGTATACTCTGTAGTCACAACTTCTTATGAAGTCCAGTGTACACGAGTCACAACTTCTAATGGGCTGACGGAGTCTCTTGTTCTCACCTTCTCAAGAGCATTGTTCAGGTCCTTCTCATGCTCAGGAGGAGTTCTCAGCAGTAGAACCTCACAAGCGTCTTTGAGCAGAGGGATCACACTGAGGAAGATGAGTGTGGCGATGAAGAGGGAGCAGATGGGGTCAGCGATCAACCAGCCAAACTGACGGATGAGGATGGTGGAGATAATGACGCCAACGCTGCCCAACGTGTCAGCCAGGACATGAAGGTAGACGCCTGAGAAGACGACAGGAACAATAATTACATTTTGCTTCTGGATACGCAAATGTTATTTAATATACACAGTTCCACCACCTCTCATGTTGGCATTCATGCCCCCTGAACTGTGGGAATGTCCATGTCCGCCATGTCCGTGTCCGCCATGAGCGTGGCCTCCATGAGCGTGGCCGTGGCCTCCGTGGCTGTGCTCGCCATGGGAGTGTCCATGGTGTGAATTTCCGTGGTCGTGCGTGGAGCAACTTTTTCCACCGTGGGAGTGAGCGTGGCTGAAGGCGCAGATTCCCACAAGGTTGACCAACAAGCCGCCAACAGACACGGGCTATAAGAAACACCAAGCAAAAAAATATAACAGATAAATAAATAACACCAAGCAGAGGTCAGACTGTTTACAATATAGGAGGTGTTTACGTCTAAGCCTCTAAGAGTAATTGTTTATGTCAACCTAAATGCAACTAATTTAATAAATGATAATAAAAGATTTGTTAGGCTACAGCACATTATTCTTCTCTATTTGTGCATTATTTTTTGGGGGGTTTAAGTATTTAGCAGAGCTGGTGCAGTCATTTTTTACTCCAATTAAAACTAATCGCAGACATTACAAACTTTGGTAGAATCCAAGTTATTAATGCCATGCTTTTATTTTGAAGCATACTTGAAAGTGAACAGAAAGTCCCTGTTTGCAGAGTAAGTAGACTGTAGTTATCCGCCTGTCCATGTTGTATGTTACTTATCTTTCTCTTATTGTCTTTATGTCCCTCTATCCCCCGTGGTTGCTACTCCTTGCTTACAGAGGTTTGGCCAGCAAGAGCACTATTGTACTTCCACAATTTCTGCTGGTTATTGTTGGTAGTGAGGCTGATAACGGCGAGGCTGGAGAGGACCATTACTGTTGTTGCAGTCATTAAGTGACTATAATGTGGTTTATACAACTGTTGTTGTGACAATTGTCCCTTGTCTTATTTCATGTCTCTATCTGTCTTTACTCTATCAATCCACTACTCTGTCTCTCTATCTCAACACAACTGGTCGAGACCCCAAAGAGCCTAGCTAAGTTCTGTCTGATTATTTTCCTTAAGGGTAGTTTTTCCTCGCCTCCGTCGCTGTGCTTAGTCATGTGGTGATCAATTGGTTGTCTTTAAAGTTTGTTGATCCATGTTTAAAGTAGCTACAACTTCTTATGTAAATTGGCGCTATAAAAACAAACTTGAATATAATTGAATCACACTACTTAGTGATAATAACGAACGGATAAAGTAAATAAAGGGCTAGAATTGATGTTACTATTATTGATACTTTTGACTAAATGTTACTAATTAATTTTGTGATTAGTGTCCGCCCTGAGATCGGTTGGGAGTTCAAACCCCGGCCGAGTCATACTAAAGACTATAAAAAAATGGGACCAATTACCTCCCTGCTTGGCACTCAGCATCAAGGGTTGGAATTGGGGGTTAAATCACCATAAATGATTCCCGGGCGCGGCACAGCTGCTGCCCACTGCTCCCCTCACTTCCCAGGGGGTGATCAAGGGGATGGGTCAAATGCAGAGGACAAATTTCACCACACCTAGTGTGTGTGTTACAATCATTGGTACTTTAACTTTTTAACATTCACCTGGGGATAGGTTGATTGGCAACACTAAATTGGCCCTAGTGTGTGAATGTGAGCGTGAATGTTGTCTATCTGTGTTGCCCTGCAATGACTTGGTCAGGGTGTACCCTGCTTTTTGCCCAAGTGCATCTGGGATAGGCTCCAGCTCCCCCGCAACCCCGAAAGGGACAAGCGGTACAAAATGAATGGATGGATGGATGGTCTTGAAGGTACCTTCTTATTGTATAATACTAAGATATTCAAATAATACAGTAAAACGCAGCTGATAGCTAGCTGGCAACTAGCACGCTAATCGCTAGCGGTCAATTAGTGTATTAATTACTAGTTGGCAACTACAGCACTAATTGCTTGCAGGCAAATAAAGCGCTAATCTCTAGATATCGACTGCTAACATGAATAGAGAAATATAAGAGTTTATTCAAGTTTTTGATTTAAAGCTGCAAGGTACAGTGAGTAGGGTGGTCACGTCACAGCAATTTATAAACTACGCAGGATGGAACGATATTGAACATATCGTTGTTTTGCCGTTTCAAAATCTTATCAAGGGCTTCACGGTGGAAGAGGCGCTGGTGCGTCTGCCTCACAATAAGAAGTTCCTGCAGTCCTGGGTTCAAATCCAGGCTCGGGATCTTTCTGTGTGGAGTTTGCATGTTCTCCCCGTGAATGCGTGGGTTCCCTCCGGGTACTCCGGCTTCCTCCCACTTCCAAAGACATGCACCTGGGGATAGGTTGATTGGCAACACTAAATTGGCCCTAGTGTTTGAATGTGAGTGTGAATGTTGTCTGTCTATCTGTGTTGGCCCTGCGATGAGGTGGCGACTTGTCCAGGGTGTACCCCGCCTTCCGCCCGATTGTAGCTGAGATAGGCGCCAGCGCCCCCCGCGACCTCAAAAGGGAATAAGCGGTAGAAAATGGATGGATGGACAATCTTATCAATAACGACGTGACTCGTGACGGTATCAAACAAAAATGGATGAGTGTAGTTTTTTTCTGGCACTTTTGCTTTGGCGGTTCTGAAAAATGGTTATCTTTTGATCTGCCTTTGCTATGCCCATTCTCTTCACTGCGACCCTTGCCTGCCTAGGCTTCTCAGATAAACAACAACAAAAACTTTTCAAATGAATATGGCGCCTCCGCCCCGACTAAAAGACTCCTGAGTGATGCAATGCTTTAGTCAGCGGCTGCATTTGGCTATTGGTGAACGACTACAGCTTTATTTACACAAACATCAATTTGCTTGAGAATGTATCTCTTCTTGTAGCGACTTTATCACTAATCTCATCTGTTTGTTGTTCACAAAGTTATAAGCTACTTAGCACCCCAGCTTGTGATAGCTCTTCTCTGCTGCTCGTTAGGTGGGTCAAATTGCGAAACCTCGTCTTGAAAGTGCCTCTCCCCACAGCCTGTGCAAATTAGGCTACTGCAGTATAGCGGCTGGGTGGCTGAAAAGCAGTTTTAAACTTAACAGCCAGCGGCTTTCACTGCAGTATGCGAATAGAAGCTCCACTTATCCCCGCACACAACTGTGAGGCTATAAACCTAACGTTAATGAACAAAATGAATGAAAACTGCTTTGACATAGTAACGGCTAACTAATTACCCTGTAAAATAAACAACACATTACTGCTTACAACACAGATTATCTGTGGGTTTTTTTTTTAAATACCGGTATATACCGTATACCGCCATTCGCACTAAAAAGGCCATGATATCAGTTTTGGTCCATATCACCCAGCCTAGCGTAAGTAATAAAAAACTATAATTATTTGACACTTGTTTGTATTGACAAAAGTGGTTTTAGAATGCAATACCTCAGAATGTCTTGCAGGTATGGAAAATTGACAAAATGTTTTCTTTGTATATTGTTCAGTTATGGACACAAGCTTGTGTCCGATGTTATTGTGTAACTGCTTGCTTCTAGTAGCCTATTACGTGTAACTTTTGTAAATAACTTGACTAACATACAAGAAAAGACTAACCATGTGTGCTTGTTGGAGGACATTTAGATGTTAACTGGCTTTGCACAAGTAAAATGCACTGCAGGACTGCTTCTAACAGAGATTGTATCACACATTTGACAAGCAAGCAGATATCATCTGATACTTGCTTATATTCGACCATGATTATCGGCTTGGTACACCTCTAATAAGACAGTCCATAAAAAAACACGCTATTAAAATCTAAGATGTTTCCATTGTGTATATTTTTTTAGACTAAACCTTGGTTGCTTACTGAATCAATTTCTGTGCGAGGCTCGATACGTTTTATATTGTGGGAATGGGCATCAATGCTGAACATGTACACAAAACATTCAAGCTGGCTGAGTGGAAATAAAAATGACTGCGTGGAGATTTGTCTCTGCACATTGTTGAGGAAATATCTAATAAATGCAACAATGGAACAACAACACCAGCGTGTTTGTGAAGAAGCTTTCACAAGAAGATGGGAAAGCACTTGACTCACAGTCAGCATGTCTGTGTTTATGTTAGGAGGGTCCAATAAACGGGTGACAGACTCCATGAAGACAAAGAAAGCGATGACCATCAGAAACAGGCCATTGATGAACCCAGAAAGGATTTCTACACGACCATACCTAGAGAGACAAGCACAGATTATCAATTCATGTACATTGAGTTTGAAAAATAACTCCACATTTTTACCCATAGGAGAATATCCTGGTGGCTTTCCAGCGTGTCATGAGGGCGGCAAATAGGCCGAGGACTAAAGCGGAGCAGTCAAACAACATGTGGAAGCCATCAGAGATCAGTCCAAGACTGTTTGTCCAAACGCCATAAAAGAGCTCAACAAAGGTGAACGCCTGGAACACAAAGATTCTCACGTAAACAATTCTGACAGCAGAGTGTCAACTTCACTTAATTATTCAAGACTAAAGAAAAACACATCCACTGCATAAATAGAGCCAATTGTTGTAAGGCCTGATGTTTCGTATGACAACATGTATGAATCCACACATCAACATACCAAGTTGAGACACAGGAAGTAGAAGATCTGTCTTGAGTCGTACTCCTCCAGGATCTGTTTCAAGGAGTCTTTGATGAAGCGTGGAAGCGACTGGGATGTGTGCTGCAAGGCGTCACCCATGAAGTTGTACAACGGTGTCCCTTCAGGGGAGTAACCCACTAAGGTGCCCTTGTGACCTTTTTTTGATGGTGATGACAGAATACTGGACGCTGCACGGGAAGAATAAAGACAGCAACTCTTCAAAGCGCTGCCAGAGCACCAACCTCACATGTAAATATACCTTAACAAGGAAATGTGGCCCATAATTTCACTGTTTTCAGGATTTTACATGTATACATGTTCACTAAGATATTAGTGATTATATACTTTAAAATGGAGTGAAAATTATGTTTTTAAAAAACATTTTCTCATCAAACAGATTTTTAAACTATTAACAACAGCAGCATATTTAAAATGTTACTTAAACTACTATATTTCAAGGTTTTAGGGCAACACTGTATAAAGTATTTGGGGTGAAAAAAAAGTGTCAGATGATATCAGATGCTAGCTTCCACATGTTTACCTTTTTTAAATAATTTGACTAAAATACAAGAAAACACCAACATTGTGTGCTCATTGGAGGACATTTAGATGTTGACTGGTTGTCTAACTTTGCACAGGGAACCACGCTGCCGGTACCGGGGATTATTTCACACATTTTACATGTAAGCACATATAAAACCATACATTTTTTGTTGATATCGGACTGGTATCAATATAAATAATAAATCGGGACGCCATTATTAAAAAATGTTTGATTTATTCACTGCAGCACATTATAAAAACTAAACTTTATCAGTTTTTTCTGGATTAAAAGGAGGTACTTTTTTCCTATGTTAAAAATATTAACCCTGCAGTATTTTTCTTTGCTAACAAGCACAATGTTTTGTATTCAACAAATAATTTTCATGAAACACAGACAAACACTGAAAAGGTGTGTCATGGTGCGTGCTATGGTGCCATTTTTTGAACGAGTTCACTCCTCCTGGGTAAAAAAATTACTTCCCGTTTCACGCCTGGACCCGGAACATACTGTTTATCCCGTTTCGTCTACTAGTCGTCTATAGCGTTTCTGCTGGAAGTGATTCTTCATTTATCTCTCCAAGGAACATTTGTAAGTTTTACAATACAACTAAAATAATTCACACTTACTGAACCGTCCCATGTGTGATGTCTGTAGGAGTGTTTTCATGCATTTTTGCACGTGCAATTGTAATGTAATCAAGCTACAGTCGTTAGTATTAGCAAATACGCTAACACGTTTACATGTGTCTGTGTTAGTATTATTAACTTACAAAAGCATTCTTTTTATATTGTTTCAGTTTAATAAATTTACTAAAACGTCACAGTGGAGTTATTAACTCTGTTTAGCAGATTGTAAAGCTGGCTACCGCAGCTAACAGCTCTATGACGATGACTTCTGTTTTGCTTGATCAGCCGTTTTACTGCCATATGACATAAGATATGTAAATAAAAATTTACAAAATCTTACGCATCAGTATATTTAAAAAAAAGAAAGTTGTTATTATACAGTAATATTTAAATACCAGTGCTCTATATCAGTGGTCCCCAACCACCGGGCCAATTGGTACCGGGCCACAGAATAATTTTTTATGATTTTTTTTAATTTTCTTAAAAAAAACATTTTTTTAATTAAATTAACATTAAAAAACACAAAATACACTTACAATTAGTGCACCAACCCAAAAAAACTCCCTTTTTCATAACAAAAAACACAAAAACAAAACAAAAAACACAAAAACAAAACAAAAAAAACAAACACAAAAATAATCCTTGACCGGTCCGCAGCTACAAAAAGGTTGGGGACCACTGCTCTATATATCCCGGAAATTATGATAACTAAAAAAATTACAAAAGTTGAAAAAATAAAGCATCAGGATCAATGTTATGTGATAAAGTTGAGATGTTAACAATCATTATTATTATTATTAGTTCTATTTAATTATTTCTATACATTTATTTTAATATATTCATAATTACTAATCAATAAAATATATAATAATTTGTCAGCAATCTAGAATGACATGATGTGTCCTCTTTATATAATTATATATGTCAGTGTATCATATGTGTAACCTTTTAGCGTATCTAAATTTAGTTCAAGTCTGACAATCAAATCACAAGGTTTTTTTTTAGCCTACTGTGTAACCTTTAGACACGCCTACTTTATGGGAACAAGTTGTGTGTGAAATAAATAAAGTAGAAAAGAAGAACTCATTAGAATGTCTTTGTTCAGGATCAAGTGTACTACTTACACATGATGAAGAAGATGGCACTGACCAGCACCCCTCCAGAGAGCACATGTTCTGTGCTGCTCTCCTGGGGCGGTTTGCTCATAGAGCGCAACTGGTCTGTCAGCGGGTGGGTCCAAAAGTTGGCGAGTAGCAGGGAGCTGGAGAAGAGAGCGATGGCGCCGTATCGGGCGCACCGCTGCACCTCCATTTTTGCACTGCAGATGGCCTCCACGTAAAACTGGAGGATGACTACGGAGAGGATGATCATGACGAAAGGCAGGATGAGAGAGGACCACGACTCTACTTTACTCTGCTCAGATGGAAAGAGAGAGAGAGAGATCCACAAAAATAGAAACGGTTTGCAATGTCACTTTAAAGGAAGCAGGTAAAAGTAGAGATGTCCTGATCAACATTTTTGGCCTACTATCCCAATCTGATTTCGAGTCCCGATCCAATACTTTGAAAATAGATTATAGAAGTGAAAATTTTAATTGCAAGTAACTAAGTAAACACAATAACACATTTTAAAAGGCTTATCTTATTAAATGTAGAACATGTTAGTATTGTTGAAATTAGATAACATATTACATTTGTGGTGTTGAATGCTACATACATTTTTTAAACAGAACAAAATGTCTCGTCCACAATAACTAAGAAAAAACTACTACTGGCTTCCATTTAGATAATTTGGGTTTTGCCCAGAAAGCCTTCCTTTACCCAGAGACTTACTCTCTGAGTTTGTAAACAATAACACAAACGATCAAAACATTATCAAAGTTTCCCCGAGACTGCTAAGATTCCTGTGGCGGTGGGCCGTGGTTATGAGCGGGGTCACCATGACGTCATCAAATAATTTGCAATATTTTCTCTGATGATATATTATATTTCTTTAAAAGGGCTAAAACATATTAAAGGCTTCATCTTTTCTCCTCCAAAGATATTGCTGGGTATTGTGGTCAAACAGCTCAATTTTTGTTTCATCTGACCACAGAACTTTCCTCCAGAAGGTCTTATCTTTGTCCATGTAATGTCAGATGAAACAAAAATTGAGCTGTTTGGCCACAATACCTGGAGTATTATGTTTAGGGCCTGTTTTGTTGCCAATGGAACTGGTGCTTTACAGAGAGTAAATGGTACAACAAAAATTAAAGAATACCTCCAAATTCTTCAGGACAACCTAAAATCATCAGCCCGGAGGTTGGGTCTTGGGCGCAGTTGGGTGTTCCAACAGGACAACGACCCCAAATACACGTCAAAAGTGGTAAAGGAATGGCTGAATCAGGTTAGAATTAAGGTTTTAGTATGGCCTTCCCAAAGTCCTGACTTCAACGTGTGGACAATGCTGAATAAAAAAAGTCCATGTCAGAAAATCAACAAATTTAGCTGAACTGCCTCCATTCTATCAAGAGGACTGGTAAAAAAATAATAAGCTACTGTGTGTATATATATATATATATATATATATATATATATAAATATATATATACACACATCCAAATCGTGTGATTTGGACTTGATGTCAGTTTTTCTCACATTTGCAAACACACCATTGTCTGGGGAAGCACGGAGACGAAAGAGTTTGCACGGGAGATAAAACCTTTTGTGCCATTTGTTATCCTAAAATTGGTAATAAAATTTAAAAATAGCGTCAGAGTTGGTGTGATTTCTTCTGGGGGCTACAATATTTTATATTATGTACTTATTTGTTTTAAGTAAGAAAAAAAAACAACAACATATTTTTAAGGTGTGGCGGTAATAAAACTGCCAAGGCGGCACGCCACATTCAACTACATTAAGGGGAAACCCTGAGGATTTTGTAATAACAAGAACATTGATGTAAGCACTCTAGTATCAGTTAAATACGCGAACCATACTAGGTATCGATAGTATTGACACTTGGATCGCTCACCCCTACTTAACATTGAAGCTTTAGCAGTTAGCTTTTTTTGTGTCATCACGCTGTGTGTGTGTGTGTGTGTGTGTGCGTGTGTGTGTGTGTGTGTGTGTGTGTGTGTGTGTGTGTGTGTGTGTGGCATGCTTAGCAATTCATGCAACTCCTGGATATGTGTAACAAGAATATGAAAATGTAATTATGTTTCCCAGAGAGGGCATCATTTTTAAAGGAATAAAACCATATCAGTACAATCTTTAGTACGTAAACACTGGTACACAGCTGTGATAACAAATTGGCTGGTCTCTGGAGCTTTTAGCCGATCGCCGATCAGTTAATAAAGGCAAATATCGACCATTATCTCTGTGTAAAAGTCCTATTTGAATGTAAACTGCTCATTGTGTTTGTGATTTCAATTCCTCGTGACTAAGTGCTTCATTCTCTGCACTTACTTCAGTGGTGACTGACAGCACTATGACCCAGGGCAGCAGCACCACAGCAGACACCAGGTTGTCCAGAGCAAACAGGCGCTTGGATCCTCCGAGCTCCACTGAGAGCTTCCTGGAGGCTGTGTGGAAACCCACCTTCAGGCACAGAGACACCACCAGCAGCACAACACCACCCTGATGAGAAGAATTGATGAGTTTACAAAAGTAACTAAGCTTTTTTCAATCACACCAAACTTACTTTGTGATCTGCGACCCCTAAAAATGCGATGCCGGTGTAGAGGAAGTGAGTTAGCGCACTGTCGTGATGCCCCTCGGCTAATGACAGCAGTCAAGGATCACACATAACCATAATACAGTCATCACTGATCGTCAAGTCATGAAGGATACGATGCTCTGCCATCTTGGCCATGAGATCATCATTATCGAAGAGGAGTAGGCAGATTACTGCGATGATGAAGAGAGCTGCGCCTCTGGTCTGGAAGACAAATTCAATGGTCATTAATGTTTTCAAGTTATGTTAGCAGCAAATATGAACCGTGAAGACATTTCTAGTATAGTGCATCACGCACATCAAACACATCAAAAAAATAAATATATATAATAACTTAGATTTATATCATAATAATAACTAGAGGTAGGAATCTTTGGCCACCTCATGATTCGATTACGATTCAGGAGCTACGATTGGATTAAAAATACATTATTGATGCATCTTTAATTTATGTATATTGATGCAGTTCTACATTTCTTTTTGTTTCACTAAATGAGCGTTTATCACTTGCAACTTTAAAAAAAAACAATTAATTTGGTATAAAAAACTGTTAAATTAATTCCCACTCATTAAATTAATGAAAATGATGTGCAAAACTGGAACATAAGTGCCCAATAGTAAAGGAGCTAGTCATAGCTCTCGTTAAGGTGGTCTGCATTACTTTATTTACAAAAAATAAATCAATTATCGATTGTTGACGTTTACTAATCGATTCTATAATCGCCCATGTCCAAATTCCGATGCATTTAAAAATCTATTATTTCCCTGCCTCTAATAATAACTGCATTTATTACTGATAAAGTCAAAAGTCATTCATTCATTAATCATTTATCATTAATTTTATTAGATATGCTCCTGAAGAAATGATCATTTGTGTTTTGTAGGAATATGTAACCATATGAAAATTTCATATCACGTTTATCGTGACCAGAATTATTATTATTATTATCGCTGCAATGTTCAATGTGCCCAAAAAGTACTTTATCAAAACTCGGATAGTCTGATGATGATATATTTTTTCTTTATGGCACGATGCAAAGTTTGACTGTTTGAGGTGTTTAATTCTTGATACCATGTGACACGCATAAGATACAAAGAAGGCATTTTGACGTGGATGCAATGGACAGAACTACAAAAATTAGATTGTAATGAGAGAAAACCAGAGAGACCACTGGTATGTCCAATAATTACGATTGTTGGTGCTAAGATACAGTTGGATATTAACACTATTTTGATAGTTATTTACTAAGCATTGAATGGTTACTGCTCATAGTGTTTGATGCTATCCCTCTTTAGTTTAAGGTTATCAACCTATCCAGAAAAGCTCTTGTAATAGATGTGGTGTAAAATAAGGAACAAAATCTCCTGGAGTTGAGCTGATAAAGCGTACTCTACAATCTTCAGTCTTTTCAAGTGCGGGTGAAGAAAAGTCCCAAAGAACTTGATACCTACTATCTTGCCTGTTAGTGTTTCTTATGTTTCACCTGCAGTGTTTTAGTCTGTTATCTGTTTCATGCCTAAGTTTGTATTGTTTTAAATGATAACTTTGTACTATAGCACTTCAAGATTTAGTTAAATGAGAAGTACGTAATAAATCAGCGGTCCTTAAATGCACCGTAAAAACACCTCTGTCTCTTTTCTACTGAGTATGGAATGATGACTATGTTTGAGAGAGAACAACTTGTGAGTTCAAAGTGCAAAATTTAATATCTTACCTCAAACAGCAATATGTTTATATAAGTTTAAAATGGGGTATGTCGATTCTTAATTGGGAAATAAATTATTGTCTCTTGTTTTCATTTTAGCATTTGAGCTTGTCGTTTGTTAAGACGGGAGGATACTGTCACGGCGTGGCGCAGTGGGAGAGTGGCCGTGCGCAACCCGAGGGTGACTGGTTCAAATCCCACCTAGAACCAACCTCGTCACGTCCGTTGTGTCCTGAGCAAGACACTTCACCCTTGCTCCTGATGGGTGCTGGTTGGCGCCTTGCATGGCAGCTCCCTCCATCAGTGTGTGAATGTGTGTGTGAATGGGTAAATGTGGAAGTAGTGTCAAAGCGCTTTGAGTACCTTGAAGGTAGAAAAGCGCTATACAAGTACAACCCATTTATTTATTAATAGAATACATATTTATCCATCCATTTTCTACCGCTTATTCCCTTTTGGGGTCGCGGGGGGGCGCTGGCGCCTATCTCAGCTACAATCGGGCGGAAGCATATTTACTCGTTACTAATTTATTTCCCTTTGTTATTTTAAGGTATATTTAATGTTGTGTTTTGGTCGTTGAATAAATATTAATGTTTTCAAATCAATGAACAATTTTGCTTTTTAATTATGATTTCAATATACCTGTGTGAAGTTGGCTCCCCTTATCACTGCAAATATTAAAATAACCCTGCTATTTGTTTGTGCTACAGCACGTTTGTGGTGTAAACATTTTTGTTTGTATCGTTACGGTTTTTACATTTTCTGATTAGTGACATCATCCAGCCAACATTTTTTTGTCTAACTATTATAGTTTTTATCTTATTAACTTTTAATGATTCAAAACCGGCCCCCCCACCTTGGCAAAACGTCCCCGAAATTGTCCCATTTGTGTGTGCAGCAAACATTTTTGTTTGATCATTATAGTTTTATGTTATTAACGCTTTATAGTTTTAATGTTAATATTGTGTTATTATTCATAACCAGCCCCATTACATAAAAACTGTAATAAAGAACGGAAATTTTCCAGCACAGACTTTGCACAAACGAATGGGACAACATTAGGGAATATTTAGACAAGGTTAGAGGACTGGTTATGAATAATAAAACACTAATAACTTAAGAACTATAATAATTAGAAAAAAAATGTGCAGCTCGAATGTAGTGCAAACGTTGGGACATGTTTGGTTTGATTTTGACAACATGGGGGGCTGGATGACAAAACCAGTCATAAAATGTATTTTACAATCATTCAAAACGGTAACGGCACATACAAAAAATTTACAGCAAAACAAACACAAACGTAGCACAAACGAATGACAGTGCTATTTTCAATATTTGTAATGACAAAGGAGGCCAACTTCACACAGGTTTTCAATATCAATCAAAATAATCGTGATTATTATGTTTGCCGTAATGCATTAATGTAAGCTAAATGACGACAACACTTGACCAAACATGTCTGTTGCAGCACAATCTGTAAATGCTGACTCTTTACCTTAGATGGTCCTCCTCCTGAACTGGTAAAAAGGACGCAGAGGAGTGCGATCACCACCACGTCACTGTGCTCGAAAAGTAATAACGCCCTGTAAAAGAAACCCAACAGACCATAATGACACATTTAAAGAGGCGCTATTATGCAAAACCAATTCACCCTACCTATTGTTGGTACCTGCTTATGTGTATTCGGGATCTGCTAATGTCCCGAATATTTTAAACAAAATCATGAATGCATGGCGGAGATATTTATAAAAAAACATCTTTGCCTTCCTTTATATTTCTGCTAATGATTGGAATTTGCCCCATTAGTTGTTCTCATTGTTGTCAGCGGATTATCCATACATTGAACAAATTTACCGAAAGTGTTTTGCCTCAGTCCACCATTGTAGTCAATAAACTACTTCTTTTTCTCTATCCTCTTATTGTGGGGCAGACCGGCTCGTAAATCCACATGCATCCTCCACTGTTACCATTTCCAATACCAAGTAGCTTACAGTTGTAACTTATATCTTACATATAAATTACAACATGGATGACGGGTAGGAGACCCTGTTCATGAACCACGTAAATAAGACAACGCATCCTGAATAGACGGTCAGAAAGCAGCCTTAAAACAGTCCGTGAAACAATCGATACACATTTTTGACCAAATAACCACTATTAAATGTTATGTAGACCACAAGTAAGTGTTTTAAATGCAGAACAAAATGATAATATGGACCCTTTAAGGCAGGGGTGTCAAACATACGGCCCACGGGCCGGATCAGGCCCGCGAACAGGTTTTATGCGGCCCGCGGGTTAAATTTGCTTAGTATAAAAATGAGCCGAAATGTTTCAATCAATTAAACTGCTGTTCTAAATGTGTCCATTAGATGTCGCAATAGCAATTATTTGTATTTTTGTAGATTATGCTATATATGTAAAAAAAAAAAAACATGTTAGTGCATCAATCAAGTAAAATGAGCAAACTACATAAATAACATCCTGTAATTTGATTTTGATATTATTTTTTTCATCTTGATAGATTGAAGATTAACACCAATGAGTTGACTGATGAATATTATCACATCATTCATTCAGAAAGTATAAATACGGACAAATAAAGATAGAATACTATTAACATGTAAGTGAAAAAAAACAAAAAAACATTATGATTTGTAAATTTGTTCTACTTTTAAACAAAGAAAACAATCTGAAGTTGTCTTTATTGTTAAGTTATCATGCCGTGATTTTACCAGTCCGGCTCACTTGGGAGTAAATTTTTTTCCATGTGGCCCCTGACCTAAAATGAGTTTGACACCCCTGCTTTAAGGGCTTCCGAACAAGAGCATGGACAATCGATAAAAAGGATAACACATTTTCTCTAAAGCCATGTTTATATGTATGAAGACATGTAAAATTTACCTCAGTGGTCCACAGAGAGTCAGACCAAAAAAGCCCAGCAGGGATATGATGCAGCTGAAAACAGCATGCTTTAGTAACTTTATCCACTGGAAAGACAAAACATTTCAAAGAAATAAGTTAACCATCATGACACCACATGTGAAAAAAGGAAAGCGTAATCTAGCACAAATGAAAAACCCAAACCAACCTGTCTTTTTGAGATGACTTTTCCAGAACTAAATGGTTTTTGAAAGAAAAGTAGAACAACAGCAGACCTAGGAATAATAGCAGATACATTTCAACACACAGTCATTGTTTGTCTTTAGTCATTGACTGAAGAGTACATGAACATTCTAACAGAAACTTCCAGTATGATTGACAACATGGAAGAATGTTGCCTCCAAACCAAAACTAGATTCTAATCTTAAAGACTGGACCATTTCCAAGGGACAATGGATAGTTAGTCATGTCTCAAGTACACTATCAAAATTAAGTGTCCATCCATTCATCCATTTTAAGCAGGGAAGCCCAGACTTCCCTCTCCACAGCCCTTCCGTGGCATTCCCAGGCCAGCTGGGAGACATAGTCTTCCCAACGTGTCCTGGGTCTTGCTCGTGGCCTCCTACCGGTCGGACGTGCCCTAAACACCTTCCTAGGGAGGCGTTCGGGTGGCATCCTGACCAGATGCCCGAACCACCTCATCTGGCTTCTCTCCATGTGAAGGAACAGCGGCTTTACTTTGAGCTCCTCTTGGATGACAGAAATTCTCACCCTATCTCTAAGGGAGAGTCCCGCCACCCGGCGTGATCTTGTCCTTTAGGTCATAACCCAAAGCTCATGACCATAGGTGAGGATGGGAACGTAGATCGACCGGTAAATCGAGAGCTTTGCCTTATGGCTCAGCTCCTTCTTCACCACAACGGATCGATAAGCGTCTGCATTACTGTAGACGCCGCACCGATCCGCCTGTTGATCTCACGATCCACATTTCCCTCACTCGTGGACAAGACTCTGAGGTACTTGAACTCCTCCACATGGGGCAAGATCTCTTCCCCAACCCGAAGATGGCCCTCCACCTTTTTCCGGGTGAGAACCTTCGACTCGGACTTGGGGGTGCTGATTCTCATCCCAGTCGCTTCACACTCGACTGCGAGCTAAAGATCCTGGCCAGATGAAGCAATCAGGACCACATCCTCTGCAAAAAGCCGAGACCTAATCCTGAAGCCACCAAACCAGATCCCCTCAACACCCTGACTGCACTTAGAAATTCTGTCTATAAAAATGATGAACAGAATTGGTGACAAAGGGCAGCCTTGGCGGAGTCCAACTCTCATTGGAAACGGCTCCGACTTACTGCCGGCAATGCGGACCAAGATTTAGTCTATGACTTAGATTGGTCGGATTTAGTCTTAGACTTAAGAATGGTCAGATCTGGTCTCTGACTTAGATTGGTTGGATTTAGTCTTAAAATAAGATTGGTCAGCTTTAGTCTCATACTTATATTGGTCAGATGTAGTCTTAAATTAGTCCGATTTAGTCTATGACAAGAGCTAGTCTTAGATTGGTCAGATGTAGTTTTAGACTTAGATTGGTCAGGTATGTTCTATGACTTAGATTGGTCAGATATAGTCTATTACTTAAATTGGTCTATGACTTAGATTGGTTAGATCTAGTCTTGGATTTAGATTGGTCAGATCTAGTCTATGACTTAAATTGGTCAGATGTAGATTTAGACTAAGATTGTTCAGATCGGGTCTCCGACTTAGATTGATTAGATCTAGACTTAGAATTAAATTGGTCAGATTTAGTCTTAGATTGTTCATATCTAGTCTATGAGTTGGATTGGTCAGATCTAGTCTTAGACTTAGATTGGTCAGATGTAGATATAGACTTAGATTGGTCAGATGTAGATTTATACTTAGATTGGTCAACTCTGGTCTATGACAGATTGGTTAGCTCTAGTCTTAGACTTAGATTGGTCAGATTTAGTCTCCGACTTAAATTGGTCAGATGTAGTCTTAGATTGGTCAGATTTAGTCTATGACTTAGATTGGTCAGATGTCGTTTTAGACTTAGATTGGTCAGATCTGGTCTAAGACTTACATTGGTTGGATCTAGTCTTAAGACTAAGATTGGTTAGATCTACTCTTAAGAGTTAGATTGGTTAGATCTAGTCTTAAGACTTACATTGGTTAGATCTAGTCTGTGACTTAGATTGGTCAGATCTGGTCGGTGGTTAGATCTAGTCTGTGACTTAAACTGGTCGAATCTAGTCTGTGAGTTAGATTGGTCAGATCTAGTCGGTGGTTGGATCTAGTCTGTGACTTAGATTGGTCAGATCAAGTCTGTGACTAGATCTAGTCTAGGACACTGATCATACATGGAGCGGACAGCCACAATCAGACAGTCCGATACCCCATACTCTCTGAGCACTCCTCACAGGACTTCCCAGGGGACACGGTAATTTTAATTAATTGCTCTTTCAACGAGTAATACTCACCCTAACTTCAATATGAAGATAAACTGTACAATGTGAACCACTTTAAGGATGTCGTATGATTCAAAGATTCCCAGGGCCTTGAGGATCTTGGAGACAACTAGCAACACGATGTACCTAGTTAACCTGCAGATGAAAACAAAATACAAGTATGACCTTCAAATATAATCAAAATAAATCAAGGACTTGTTTACTTCAAATTAGAGATGTCCGATAATATGGGACTGCCGCTATTATCGGACAATAAATGCTTTAAAAATGTAATATTGGAAATTATCGGTATCGGTTTCAAAAAGTAAAATGTATGACTTTTTAAAACGCCGCAGTACGGTACATGGACGTAGGGAGAAGTACAAAGCAGTTGCGTCTCCCAGTCACTCTTGCCAACCCTCCCGATTTTCCCGGAAGACTCCTAAATTTCAGTGTCCCTCCCGTAAATCTCCCGGGGCAACCATCTTTCTGAATTTCTCCGGATTTCCAGCCAGACAACAATATTAGGGGCCTTAAAGCCAATGCCTTTGTGTGTCGGCCCAATCACATAATATCTACGATTTTTCACACATCTTAGTGAATGCAAGGTATGCTTAGTCAACAGCCATACAGGTCACACTGAGGGTGGCCGTACAAACAACTTTAACACTGTTACAAATATGCGTCACACTGTGAACCCACACCAAACAAGAATGACAAACACATTTCGGGAGAACATCCGCACCGCAACATAAACACAACCGAACAAATAGCCAGAACTCCTTGCAGCACTAACTCTTCATGGACGCTACAATATACACCCCCTCTACCTCCTACCCCCCCCAACTCAACCCCGCCCACCTCAACCTCCCCATGCTCCCTCAGGGAGAGCATGTCCCAAATTCCAAGCTGCTGTTTTGAGGCATGTTGGCATTGTTTTTTCCATAACTTGAGTTGATTTATTTTGTAAAACCTTGTTACATTGTTTAATGCATCTCAACCTGCCACTTCGGAGGTTCTTGGGCCGCAAATATTTCAGTGTTGTGTAACTACATGAGCGTACAAAAATTAAACCAATGCACTCCACAAATATACAGAACAATTCAGCACAATATGACAAATACCTTGTTCAGCTAGCCAAATGTTCTTGCTGCTGCTGATGGCTCAAAGTCTTTTGCATGTCTGCAACCCCAAATACTACATCAAAATCTCAACAGACTCCGGCTTATTAGTGATTCCTAGAGCCCAAAAAAAGTCTGCGGGCTATAGAGCGTTTTCCGTTCGGGCTCGAGTACTCTGGAATGCCCTCCCGGTAACAGTTCGAGATGCTACCTCAGTAGAAGCATTTAAGTCTCACCTTAAAACTCATCTGTATACTCTAGCCTTTAAATAGACCTCCTTTTTAGACCAGTTGATCTGCCGCTTCTTTTCTTTCTCCTATGTCCCCCCTTCCCTTGTGGAAGGGGGGACATAGGGACCTCGGACTACGTTAAGGTAACGTGTGGAGTTCCCCAGGGTTCGGTCCTTGGCCCTGCACTCTTCAGCATCTACATGCTGCCGCTAGGTGACATTATACGCAAATACGGTATTAGCTTTCACTGTTATGCTGATGACACCCAACTCTACATGCCCCTAAAGCTGACCAACACGCCGGATTGTAGTCAGCTGGAGGCGTGTCTTAATGAAATTAAACAATGGATGTCTGCTAACTTTTTGCAACTCAACGCCAAAAAAACGGAAATGCTGATTATCGGTCCTGCTAGACACCGAACTCTATTTAATAATACAACTCTAACATTTGACAACCAAACAATTAAACAAGGCGACACGGTAAAGAATCTGGGTATTATCTTCGACCCAACTCTCTCCTTTGAGGCACACATTAAAAGCGTTACTAAAACGGCCTTCTTTCATCTCCGTAACATCGCTAAAATTCGCTCCATTCTGTCCACTAAAGACGCTGAGATCATTATCCATGCGTTTGTTACGTCTCGCCTCGACTACTGTAACGTATTATTTTCGGGTCTCCCCATGTCTAGCATTAAAAGATTACAGTTGGTACAAAATGCGGCTGCTAGACTTTTGACAAGAACAAGAAAGTTTGATCACATTACGCCTGTACTGGCTCACCTGCACTGGCTTCCTGTGCACTTAAGATGTGACTTTAAGGTTTTACTACTTACGTATAAAATACTACACGGTCTAGCTCCATCTTATCTTGCCGATTGTATTGTACCATATGTCCCGGCAAGAAATCTGCGTTCAAAGGACTCCGGCTTATTAGTGATTCCCAAAGCCCAAAAAAAGTCTGCGGGCTATAGAGCATTTTCCGTTCGGGCTCCAGTACTCTGGAATGCCCTCCCGGTAACAGTTCGCGATGCCACCTCAGTAGAAGCATTTAAGTCTCACCTTAAAACTCATTTGTATACTCTAGCCTTTAAATAGACTCCCTTTTTAGACCAGTTGATCTGCCGTTTCTTTTCTTTTTCTTCTATGTCCCTCTGTGTATCGGCTGGGGACATCTCTGCGCTGCTGGTCCGCTACCCTTGGGATGGTTTCCTGCTGGCTCCGCTGTGAACGGGACTCTCGCTGCTGTGTCTTGGATCCTCTTTGGACTGGACTCTCGCGACTGTGTTGTATCCATTGTGGATTGAACTTTCACAGTATCATGTTAGACCTGCTCGACATCCATTGCTTTCCTCCTCTCTAAGGTTCTCATAGTCATCATTGTCACCGACGTCCCACTGGGTCATTATTGTCACCAATGTCCCACTGGGTGTGAGTTTTCCTTGCCCTTATGTGGGCCTACCGAGGATGTCGTGGTGGTTTGTGCAGCCCTTTGAGACACTAGTGATTTAGGGCTATATAAGTAAACATTGATTGATTGATTGATTGATTGGGGTCCGGTCCGATGACCATGGATGAAGTACTGGCTGTCCAGAGTCGAGACCCAGGATGGACCGCTCGTCGGGACCCAGGATGGACCGCTCGCCTGTATCGGTTGGGGACATCTCTACGCTGCTGATCCGCCTCAAATTGAGATGGTTTCCTGTGGGCGGGACTCTCGCTGCTGTCTTGGATCCGCTTGAACTGAACTCTCGCGGCTGTGTTGGAGCCACTATGGATTGAACTTTCACAGTATCATGTTAGACCCGCTCGACATCCATTGCTTTCGGTCCCCTAGAGGGGGGGGGGGGGGTTGCCCACATCTGAGGTCCTCTCCAAGGTTTCTCATAGTCAGCATTGTCACTGGCGTCCCACTGGATGTGAATTCTCCCTGCCCACTGGGTATGAGTTTTCCTTGCCCTTTTGTGAGTTCTTCCGAGGATGTTGTAGTCGTAATGATTTGTGCAGTCCTTTGAGACATTTGTGATTTGGGGCTATATAAATAAACATTGATTGATTGAATCTCGCGAGAATAGCGGTGTGACAAAGGAAATAAATTGCCCCTTTTATAGTAAACCAAATGTGTCTTATTTACAAAAAATATAACATGACTTCACAACCATAATAATTTTCAACAAAAAATGTTAACCCTTAAAACAAAAAATATTAAGTGTCAGTTTTCAACAACACTTACAGGCATATTAATGTGTTAATTCCACGACTGTATATTTTGGTATCGGTAATTAAGAGTTGGACAATATCGGAACATCGGCCAAAAAAAAGCCATTATCGGACATCTCTACTTCAAATCATGCCACATGATCAAATTAATAAAACAAAGTTAGTTTCTGAGGACAAATACTGTACCTTGAATTAGGAACTTCAACCATTCCCAGTTTACTCCCAGAGAGAACATTGCTGCTGTATTTCTCCTCCATTTTACCTTCCCATGTACGCTTTATACCATTACTGCTATCTGCAATATCAACGTCACCTGTAACTTATTTACAGTAGATGGTTGTCATTAAAATACTTTCATAATTGTCGTTTTCTACTATCTTGGAGGGCAAATAGACTTATGGAGAAGCCTTGTTGCTCTGGAGCTTAGCAACGAGCTAACACGCTAACTAACCATCTGGCTTGACTCTAGTTGCTGTTTTTTATCCACTCTCAACACCTTGACGCTTTTTTTCCAAATCGTCTATTACGTACTACAACTGTTTAAGATAAATAAATAACATGCCAAGCAAGTAATATGACATTAAATAGAGCAAAATCCTTTTTAAAAAGGACCGAGCGGAGAACACTTCCGGACAAGATAAACAATCCACGTCACTGTTTTCTTTTTCTTAGGTTTAAAGGCGGGCAGCAACCGTCACTTCAAAGACGCATACTACCATCTAGTGTCCAAAATTGTGAACTACAGAACCTACTTTATTAAATGCCTACTACTACTGACCATGCAGTCTGATAGTTTATATATCAATGATGAAATATTAACATTGCAACACATGCCAATACGGCATTTTTAGTTTACTAAAGTGGGATTTTAAATTTCCCGGGAGTTTTTTCTTGAAAACGTTGTGTAATGATGACCAGTACGCGTGACGTCACGGGCTGTTAGGATTAGGAAATATGAGCGCTGCACACACACACAGCTAAAAGTGGTCTGCTTTAACCGCATAATTACACAGTATTTTGGAGATGTGTGTTGCTGAATCTTTTGCAATTTGTTCAATTAATATTGGCTCCGCCTCTCCATAGCTTCTAATGAGGTATCATCTATAACTGTTACCGGGAGGGCACTTTGTATTGAAGCAGCTTGTTCTGGCATTATTTGATGTTATACATTTATTGGATAATGATTTCATACCTCTACATATTTAAATCTGTTTAACTAAAAGTAAAAACTTAGATAGGGAACCAAATCTACCAACAGAACTAAATCTGCCGCCAACTATGCTAGTTAAATACAGGAGCTGGTCATATTATTAGAATATCATGAAAAAGTTGATTTATTTCATTAATTCAACTTAGAAAGTCAAACTTGTAGAATGTATACATTCATTCCAAACAGACTGATACATTTCAAGTGTTTTTTGCCAAAAAGGAGATGATTATAGCTGACAACCAATGCAAACCCTAAATTCAACATCTCAGAAAATTTAAATATGGTGAAAAGGTCAGATATTTAAGACACCTGGTGCCACACTCTAATTAGCTAACTGACTCAAAACACCTGGAAAAGCCTTTAAATGGTCTCTCGTTTTGATTCTGTATGACACACAATCATGGGGAAGACTGCTGACTTGACAACTGTCCAAAATATGACCATTGATACTTTAAAGGAGGGCAAGACACAAAAAGTAATTGCCAAAGAGGTTGGATTTTCCCAGAGCTTTGTGTCCTAGCACATTAATAGAGAGGCGAAGGGAAGACAAAGATGTGGTAGAAAAAAATGTACAAGCAAGAGGGATAACCGCGCCCTGGAGAGGATTGTCAAACAAAACCGATTAAAAAATGTGGGGGAGATCCACAAAGAGTGGACTGCAGCTGGGGTCAGTGCTTCAAGAACCACCACGCACCGACGTACGCAAGATATGGGCTTCAGCTGTCGCATTCCTTGTGTAAAGCCACTCTTGAATAAGAGACAACGTCAAAAGCGTCTCGCCTGGGCTGGGCTCACAACAAAAAGGACTGGACTGCTGCTGAGTGGTCCAAAGTTATGTTTTCACATGAAAGTAAAGTTTGTGTCTCCTTTGGAAATCAAGGTCCCAGAGTCTGGAGGAAGACAGGAGAGGCACAGAATCCACGTTGCCTGAAGTCCAGTGTCAAATTTCCACAATCGGTAATGGTCTGGGGTGCCATGTCATCTGCTGGTGTTGGTCCACTGTGTTTCCTAAGGTCTACAGTCAATGCAGCAGTCTACCAGGAAGTTTTAGAACACTTTATGCTGCCTGCCGCAGACCAATTTTATGGAGGTGAAGATTTCATTTTCCAACATGACTTGGGACCTGCACACAGTGCCAAATCTACCAGTACCTGGTTTAAGGACCATGGTATCCCTGTTCTTGATTGGCCTGCAAACTCACCTGACCTTAACCCCATAGAAACCCTATGGGGTATTGTGAAGCGGAAGATGCGAGATGCCAGACCCAACAATGCTGAAGAGCTGAAGGCCATTATTAGAGCAACCTGGGCTCTCATAACACCTGAGGAGTGCAACAGACTGGTGGACTCCATACCACGCCGTATTGCTGCAGCAATTCAGGCAAAAGGAGCTGCAACTAAGTATTGATTGCCGTACATGCTGAAACTTTCCATGTTCATACTTTTCAGTTGGCCTACATTTCTAAAAAATATTTTTAGGTACTAGTCGTAACTAATGTTCTAATTTTCTAAGATACTGAATTTGGGATTTTCAGTAATTGTCAGTACTAATCATCAAAATTTAAAGAAATAAACATTTCAAATATATCACTATGTGTGTAATGAATTGATATAATATGTAAGTTTCATGTTCTGAATATAATTACTGAAATAAATCAACTTTTTCATGATATTCTAATAATATGAACAGCACCTGTAGTCCTGCTCCATACTGTATTGAGAAACATGTAAATGACTGTACTGTTCAGTGCCACAAAACAATGACAACAGACAAAATTAAAATTAGCATGATCTAAAATTATTGTTTTTCAGAATTATAGTTGGAAGAAGGAATGAAGTCATTGACATAAAAGTTTTTATTCAGGTGACAATTTTTTGTCGATAGTATATGGACTGATGCATCATACTGTATACAAATGTTTATACATATGATTACTTCGAAAAAGCTATCATGTTCATTCTGTATCTGTTTGGTCTTGTGTTAAATGTGAACATTGTGTTGAAGTTATGCAGCCTCTAATATTGTTTCTGTATATGAATAACAATTGCTGAATTCCATGATGTCATTTAACGACACGGCACCCGCTCTTGTTTGATGTTCCTCAGTGAGGTCCACACAGTCCAAGCAGGATGTTCTCAAAATGATTTTTGGTGTCTTTCTGCAAAACAAACAAGTGTTTACACGCCTGCTACAAATACTGTAGTATGATTTAATTATTGAAATGTTACCAGTATGTCCTCCTGCAGTGTTCTGTCGTACATGGCTCTGTACTCTTCTAAGATCTTCTTCAAGTCGATTTCAGAGCGGCTCACCAGCACCCTGATCAGCGTATCTTCACACGTGCCATGACGCTGATAGAACACAATGTTCATTATTCATCATTCATAATCATAGAACCACACGCCACTAATGTTTATATGAGTTCTACAGAATGTACCTCCATAGCCCGATGAAGCTTCTCAGCGAAGAATGCAGGTGTGCTCCATGCACATTTTACTTGATGGAGAAGAAACACAACATATTGTAGTTTTTACATCATAAAATCACAAATATATCTTGTTTTCCGCACATCCCATGTGACCTATATCCATCTAAAACCGCTGCTTAATAGACAGGGCCAATCCAAATCAGTATCCGGATCAGGAATATGTGTAAATGGTAAATAAAAACAGAATACAATGATTTGCAAATCCTTTTCAACCTATATTCAATTGAATAGACTGCAAAGACAAGATATTTAACGTTCGAACTGGAAAATGTTTTTGTTTTTTTTGCAGATATTAGCTCATTTGGAATTTAATGCCTGCAGCATGTTTCAAAAAAGCTGGCACAAGTGGCAAAAAAGACTGAGAAAGTTGAGGAGTGCTTATCAGACACTTATTTGGAACATTCCACAGGGTGAACTGGCTAATTGGGAACAGGCGGGTGCCATGATTGGGTATAAAAGCAGCTTCCTTTAAATGCTCAGTCATTCCCAAACAAGGACGGGGTGAGTGAACCACTTTGTGAGGAAATGCATGAGCAAATTGTCCAACAGTTTAAGAACAACATTTCTCAATGAAAAATTGCAAGGAATTTAGGGATTTCACCATCTACGGTTTGTAATATCATCAAAAGGTTCAGAGAATCTGGAGAAAGGCTGAAAACCAACATTTAATGCCCGTGACCTTGAATCCCTCAGGAGGTACTGCATCAAAAACCGACATCAGTGTATAAAGGATATCACCACATGGGCTCAGGAACACTTCAGAAAACCACTGTCAATAGCTACAGTTTGTTGTTACATCTGTAAGTGCAAGTTAAAACTGTACTATGCAAAGAGAAAGCCATTTATCAACAACACCCAGAAACGCTGCCAGCTTCGCAGCTTTGCATCAGTCCATCTAAGATGGACTGATGCAAAGTGGAAAAGTGTTGTGTGGTCTGACGAGTACACATATCAAATTGTTTTTGAAAACTGTGGAAGTCGTGTCCTCCGGAACAAAGAGGAAAATAACCATCTGGATTGTTATAGGTGCAAAGTTGAAAAGCCAGCATTTGTGATGGTATGGGGGTGTATTAGTGCCCAAGGCATGGGTAACTTACACACCTGTGAAGGCACCATAAATGCTGAAAAGTACATACAGGTTTTGGAGCAACATGTTGCCATCCAAGCAACGTTATCATTGACACCCCTGCTTATTTCAGCAAGACAATGCCAAGCCATGTGTTACAACAGCGTGGCTTCACAGTAAAAGAGTGTGGGTACTAGACTGGCCTGGTGTGTAATCCAGACCTGCCTTCCATTGAAAATGTGTTGCGCGTTATGAAGCGTAAAATACAAAAATGGAGACCCTGGACTGTTGAACAACTTAAGCTGTACATCAAGCAAGAATTGGAAAGAATTCCACCTGAAAAGTTTCAAAAATTGGTCTCCTCAGTTCTCAAATGTTTAATGAGTGTTGTTAAAAGGAAAGGCCATGTAACACAGTGGTAAAATTGCCCCTGTGCCAACTTTTTTGCAATGTGTTGGTGCCATTAAATTCTAAGTTAATGATTATTTGCAAAAAAAACGTTTCTCAATTTAAACATTAAATATATTGTCTTTGCAGTCTATGCAATTGAATATAAATTGAATAGGATTTGCAAATCATTGTCGTCAGTTTTTTTTTTACGAATCACACAACGTGCCAACTTCACTGGTTTTGGGTTTGGTAGTCCGATTCCAACCTGCAGATGTCTCTGATACCATGCACCATGCCTGTGTTTTAATGTTTGCTGAAATGATTTCAAGATTCCAAGGGTGCTTCTATGCTCAGGTGGCTGGCTGCAAACTTTGGAATGGATTCCAAGAACAATATCGTGTCCAAATCAAGACGCAGAAAAATAAGACACGCCTCAGTTCAGTAAATCCATTCCACAGTTTACAGCCAGCGAGCAGGCGAACAAATTTATGAGAAGGGTTGCAGCTAACCAGCTTTTCATCAACAAATGTTTGCCATATGGAAATACTAAACTTAAGTCACTAAATTATTGTTTAATCAGGACACACCTGTCCCTGATTGATTGATTGATTGATTGATTGATTGATACTTTTATTAGTAGATTGCACAGTTCAGTACATATTCCTTACAATTGACCACTAAATGGTAACACCCGAATAAGTTTTTCAACTTGTTTAAGTCGGGGTCCACGTTAATCAATTCATGGTAGTTAATTCATGGTTGCCAATCAGGTTCCTTCTTATACCCTTTCATTTGAACAGGGCTGTATCCTCATTGTGTGCAAGTTTTTAATTTGTACTTAATATATTACGTTTTTACTTTGCACGTGGCCTGCTTTCTCTGCGTCTTGGGGTCACTTGTCAAAAAATGTCAGTTTAAAAATGAGGCTAATCTTGTCATTAAGTGATCTATTTTTTTTGTTTATGTCTGTTCTGTGTTTGTTTCCACTCATGGCTTTAAAGAAAATGTGCGTTAACTCGTTAGTATATGTGTAACTTTGGCAGCCCTGTTTTCAACTGTTGTTTTTTCTCCAAATTCAGCTTGAAAAAAAAAAAGGTGTGTTGATGCTCACCAATATCAATGAGGCAATCTTCAATGTCTCCTCTCAGCTCGACGTTCAGGGCTTTAGGTAACGTCATGTCACTGACACACGCGTACCTTTGGAACGCTAAATAAGCAACACGCAGGAAATAAATCAATCAATTAATGTTTACTTAAATGGCCCTAAATCACGAGTGTCTCAAAGGGCTGCACAAGCCACAACAACGACATCCTCGGCTCAGATCCCACATTAGGGCAAAGAAAAACTCACAACCCTATGGGATGACAATGAGAAACCTTGGAGGGACACTGCACATTATTATTGTATTATGCGTCAGTTCCATTGCATGTTCCACCTGTTCCTCAAGATGGGTGTGGTTTTACCTGCCTAGACCGCTGAGTCAAACAACAAGAGACAGACTGTTTTCAGTGACTCACGTACTTTTAGAGAGTTGTGGTCCGCTGCGTGTGGTCAGAATGTCGATGAAAGCAGAGACATTGACTCCTTTTGTGTTCTCACCAGCTTCAAAAAGACTCTGCAGATGCACAACATAAAAGTCATAATTGTGTGAATGCTTCAAAGCGTTCACAAATATGGTTTTAGACACCAAAATTCATCTATTTATTATTCAACATTTTCTTCTCCTGATTTTGGCACGCTCTACCGTCCACGTTTTTCATCTGATTTCTGTCAGTTTGAATAGTATTGAGCACCTTTGGAATTTTCTTCAAATAAGAGTGAATATTCAGAGAAGATATATTTCATTTTACACAAATTACCTCTGCATCCTCGTGGGCTTTATCCATGTCCACTTTTGTGTTTTCATCTTTGTTTGCTCTCAACATGGCCAGAAGAGCTGTGGTAAAATCACCTTTGGTTTCGTCCTTGATAACGTCCTCCAGGTCTTTATTATAGTCTGAGAGAAAATATCATAGTGAGAAGTCAAATCATGATTGCAGTCTTTGAGATACAACTCTCCACACACCGAAGAAAATGTCACATAGTAAACTTTCATTTCGATGTCCCGCCCTTTACCGTTTGACCAATAAGAAAGTCTGTGAGTGTGTCACATCCAGGTTGCCAGTTACACACCACCTTCTTTGTCTGGCTACTGCCACTGGTAAAGTTACTAAACATGTAAGATACAACTCTCTACACACCATAGAAAATGTCCCATAGAGAGTAGTAAACTTTCATTTCGATGTCCTGCCCTTTGCCGTTTGACCAATAAGAAAGTCTGTGAGTGTTTCACATCCACGTTGCCAGTTACGCACCACCTTCTTTGTCTGGCTACTGCCACTGGTAAAGTTACTCAATATGTAAGACTTTAGTAAACCTAAAAGGCATTGTTACGATACTCAACTTATTCATGACAAAACCAGGAACAAAACAAGGATTTATATCGGGGATGCCTTTGAAAGCTGGAGATGATTGAAGGCGGAGTAGATTTTTTCATCTGACGCCAAACTTGCTCATTTCCTCTTTGATAGTAGGGCTGGGCGATATGGCCTTTTTTAACATCTTGATATTTTTAGACCATGTCATAATACACGATATATATCTCGATATTTGGTTGGTTAAAATGTCTAACCTGCTTTAAAGGCCTTCTTAAGATCCCGAATCTGTTCATTTGACCTCGTTGCCAGAACTTCCACCAGGACATCTTCATCCGTGCCTAGTCCCTGTTGCAATAAAGTGAAATATGATTTATCTGTATTTGAAGGTATACATATATTATGCATATGATGCTCTTGTTTACCAAAAAAATAAATATAATTTTTGGCGCATTTTGAAAGTACATAAATATAAGGGTCTTTTTGCTGGACACAAAAGGAAAAAGAGGCTGATAAAATTACTAATAAAAGGAGGCTGGTACAACACTGCTAAATACCTTTGTTGCACTTCTGAGCAAAAATGCATCAAAGTGTGCTGGAGTCATCAACAAGGCCAAAGAGATGTCCTCCAAATCTGACCTGAGAGCAGACTTCAGAGCCCGACTCAGTGACTGCAACACATCAACACGACTTTAGAGTCAATCAAGACCACACAATCAAGGCACACAGAAGCAGCATGGTTTTTGATTGATTGATCGATTGATTGATTGAAATTTGTATTAGTAAAAATGCACAGTACAGTACATATTCTGTACAATTGACCACTAAATGGTAACACCCGAATAAGTCGGGGTCCACGTAAATCAATTCATGGTACGGTATGGGTAGACAGTTTGATCCAAATATTAATAGTATTGATAACAAGGGAATAAGGTTTTCCCGATACCAATAATTGGGTACCGGGACCAAAATGGATATCGAAAAAAAGCCAACTACAAAAAATTTCAATATTGGCTTTATTTGAACAGAAACTCCTACAATACAAAGAAATATATGTTTCCTTTTGCACTAAACAATTTTAGAAGGTTCAAATATAAGTTAAAGGGCATTAAACAGATTGGACTTTTCTTGTTGCACTCAAAAAACAATTTACAATCTTCCATATTACATATAGTCTGCCATAATTAAAGATTAGGTTAGAACAGGGGTCTCAAATTCAATTTACCAGGGGTCACTGTATGCAAAAACTGGGTAAGGCAGGGCCGCAAGAAAATATTTCTTTAAAAAAATCTAACATGTACTTTTTAATGAATTCATCTTCTTTGAATGGCTATCCCGCCCTAGCAAAATACTTGCCAACCCTTCCGATTTTTGGGGGAGACTCCCGAATTTCAGTGCCCGTCCAACAGTCTCCCGGGGCAACCATTCTCCCAAACTTTGTCCCGATTTTCACCCGGACGACAATACCAAGGGTGTGCCGTGGTAGCACTGTCTTTAACGTCCTCTACAACCTGACGTCGCGTGCGCTTTTTCACCTTATAAATAGCGTGCCAGCCTAACCACATATTGTATCAGGCTTCGGCAGATTCACGTAAGTGACTGCAAGACATACTGGATCAACAGCCATACAGGTCACACTGAGGGTGGCCGTATAAACAACTTTAAAACTGTTACAAATATGCCTGCTCTATACTGTACTGAGAAACATGTAAATGACTATACTGTTCAGTGCCACAAAACAATGACAACAGACAAAAAGGAAATTAGCATGATCTAAAATTCTTGTTTTTCAGAATTATAGTTGGAAGAAGGAATGAAGTCATCGACATAAATGTTTTTATTCAGGAGACAATTTTTTGTCAATAGTATATGGACTGATGCATCATACTGTATACAAACGTTTGTACATATGATTACACACTGTGAACCCACACCAAACAAGAATGACAAACACATTTCGGGAGAAAATCCGCATCGTAACATCAACATAACACAACAGGACAAATACCCAGAACACCTAGCAGCCCTCACTATTCCGGGCTACATTTTACACCCCCGCTACCACCAAACCCAAACCCCGCCCACCTCAACCGATGCACAGTTGTGTGGCGCATATTTGTAACAATGTTAAACATGTTTATACGGCCACCCTCAGTGTGACCTGTATGGCTGTTGATCAAGTATGTCTTGCAGTCACTTACGCGTGTACAGACATCAACTATAACATGCGACTGGATTGGCACGCTGTATATACAGGTTGTAGAGGGCGATAAAGACAGTGCCAGGGTGAAAATCTGCAAACGTTCGAGAGAATGAATGCCCTGTAATTTGAGACTCTCCCGCATAAATCAGGAGGGTTGGCAAGTATGACGCTGTCAAGCGCCATTAATATAAAGCTCGCGGGCCGCACTAACATTACATTTTTATATTAAGGTGCAGGCTGCTGAATAACCTCTCGCGGGTCACGGGTCCGAGACCCCTGGGTTAGAATATAAAAGAAAGCTTTATTAACATTATATTAAATGCTTCATGATTTATGGTTGCCTCTCCTGGTATGTGCTTTAAGAAAAATATTCGTAAGTACTAAAAACAAAAACTATGGATTAATGTACATAGACAAGCCATGTAGCAGGTAAAACACACATCTGTTAAAGATAAAACACAAATTGTAGCAATTTGTTATGAAATTCAGTCCTTTCACTTGCATTAGCTGACTGCTAATTGAGCGGTTTTAACTCTGCTAATATTAGCCATCAATCCAAGCTGCTGTGTGCGCGTCTACGTACAGCAGGGGCGCTCACACTTTTTCTGCAGGCGAGCTACTTTTCAATTGACCAAGTCGAGGAGATCTGCCTCATTCCTATTTATGATTTATATTTATTTATTTATGAGAGAGACATTTTTGTTAACAAGTTAATGGTGTTTAATGATAATACAAGCGTGTTTAACACACATAGATTCCTTTCTTTCATGAAGACAAGAATATAAGTTGGTGTATTTGATTCTGATGACTTGCATTGATTGGAATTAGACAGTGGTGCTGATACCGTCCGCATTTTCAAATGGAGGGAAAAAAAAAAAGTCCTCCTTTCTGTCCAATACCACATGAAAGTGGTTGGATTTGGCATCTCATTTGTCCAACTTGCATACTCGTTTTTAAACACTTTGTTATGAGAGTAGCATATGTGTGTGGCCCTTTAATGTCTGGCAGCAGGTGAGTGACGTCAGTGACTGTGCGGGTGGGCAAGCAAGTGAGAAAGCGGTCGCTGAGGGCGGGGGAGAAATACATTGGCATCAAACTCTGTAGCTTGCTAGCTTGTGCACGCTAGCTTTCTGAGACTCTTATTTTGTTAGTACAGGCAGGATGAAACAGGTCTTTTATGGTGAAGACAGGAACTGTGCTGTCGGTCTTTAGAGTTTTGACAGTAGGTACGGAGTCTCTAGAAATAAAATGTGTTTCTCTGCGTCCGCCCTGTTAGTGATTTTTTTCTTGAATATGAGCTCGCAGCAGCCAGCGTCATCTCACAAGAGCCTCGGGTGCCGAGAATGTCAAACAACTGACGAAAGTGAAGTCTTGGTATGATTGATGATTGCTCATTTTTATGTCTATTTTTTAATGCCTGGCTTGAGATCGACTGACACACCCTCCGAGATCGACCAGTCGATCGCGATCGACGTAATGGGCACCCCTGACGTACAGTATCTACACTCATAATTCGATTAAGATGAAAAGTTAGCAGCAAAATTCTTCAATAATCTTTAATTTTTTTCACGGAAAAAGCACATGTATTGGTGTGACACTGGTCCGGGGTTTACTTGCCACAGATTGGTACCAACTTCTGTAGCATAATCCCACCCCTATGTTAGACCGCTTTGTCTTTTTACATCACATCAATCCTTCATTATCCATGATTGAGCTCATCGTTTCTGGTTAATTCATGCTTTTTGAGAAATATTTAACTGTGTGATGTCCTAAAGGCTGAGTAACAATATGTTTGTCATTCAAACTTTCCAATCAAATACTGACTGACAGGACAAGTCAGTGCATTAAGTTAAGTTAAAGTTAAAGTACGACTGACAGTCACACACACACATGAGGTGTGGTGAAATTACCCTATGCATTTGACCCAGCCCCTTGTTTCACCCTCTGGGAGCTGAGGGGAGCAGGGAGCAGCAGCGGTGGCAACGCTCAGGACTCATTTTGGTGATTTAACCCCAAATTCTAAGCCTTGATGCTGAGTGCCAAACAGGGAGGTAATTGGTCCCATTTTTATAATCTTTGGTATGACTCGACCTACCGATCTCAGGGCGGACAACTAACACGGACGCGCGCAATTTTCCAGGACTTATGCAGATCCCAAATACAGATCAGCAGGTAACAGAAGGTAAGAAAAGTTGCTTTTGCATACCATAATAATAAAGTTGAAGTACATGAAGCGGTGCGGCTTCGTAGCTTACCAAAGTCGTACTAAAACATTTTGACAGATTTTTGAGCGCCTTGTATAATGTTCTATATTTTCAATGCGACATATAAAATGTTGGTGTTGTTTATTTGAGCCATATTAAATGATAAATGATAAATGGGTTGTATTTGTATAGCGCTTTTCTACCTTCAAGGTACTCAAAGCGCTTTCACACTACTTTCACATTTACCCATTCACACACTGACGGAGGGAACTGCCATGCAATGCGCTAACCAGCACCCATCAGGAGCAAGGGTGAAGCGTCTTGCTCAGGACACAACAGACGTGACGAGGTTGGTACTAGGTGGGGATTGAACCAGGGACCCTCGGATTGCTCACGGCCACTATTCCACTACGCCAAAACCGTCCCTATATTGCCATCATATGGCAGTCTACATAGAGCTTTTATGTTTGACTGCCATCTACTGGTCACACTTATCATTACACCAAGTTCCCAATAAAATTGCTTCGAGGTCAGTAAGCAAAATCAGAATTATTTTGTACATTAGGCGCATTATCGAGTTTTGAGGGGAAAAAAATATTTTAAGTGCGCCTTATAGTCCGGAAAATGGGGTAAATACTTTTTTGTGCAAAGTAACAATTTTATGTCAATGAAAAACATACATTTGAAAACTTTTCTGACTGCCTTACAATAAAAACATACATTTGAAAACTTTTCTGAATACCTCATAAGACCAACACTAACACTGTGTTACAAGAGTTTTAGTAATTGTCATTATATTATCAGTAATGGAGCAGAAAAGGGCTTGGAATATATCTGTGGTTAAATTCCATATGAAACGCCATGTCATTCTTTAATCGACAGTTACCATGCACTCTTTCATGCACAGTGTATGATCTGCATATAGAAAGGGCGACCCTGCTCGTGCTGTGGTCCACAAAGTTGACTCTTACGCGGCTAAATATCCTGATCAGTGCTTGTGATGGACAGCTAATCAGAAACTTGAACAGTCTTAAGAAAAGGAATGTTGAAACAGTCAACAGGTGTACTGTAGATAAAGACTCACCTCTCCAGTGGTGGCCTCATAGACAGCTTTTATCTTCTGTCTCTGCTCATTGTTTCTTTTGACCAGGACTGAAATGATCACATCCTCGTCTACCCCTAAAGTGTCAGAAAATTAAAATCTTTGAAGAAAACAACTTTTCTAGCCATTCAAACTTTATTAATGACAACTCAACAAAAACAACAATGAGCTCAAAGGCATCATGCAAAAATGAATCCCTGTATCAGTGATTCCAAACGACCATGCCGCGGCACCAACATTTCCATTTAATCATTTAATTTCTTATTATATATATTACATCTATTTTTAAAGGAATATTTTCTACCTTAACCGAATGAAACACATTGGGAGTCCTTTCTTTGGACTTTGTTCTGCTTGAGGAACCAAACAAAATGCATCCACCCTCTGGTTACATCTTTGCAAATACACGTGCATAGAATAAGCTTTAGTTTCGATGGCGAGAGGAGGTGCCAGGTACGAGTGTATGTGCGTCAAAAACACACACACCTAGATTTATTTTACATTACTCTGCATGGGAAGGGTGGGAGAATGGAAAAAAGCACTAAAGAGTGGATCCATCGAGTGCAAACTCACCGGACTTTGTAGAGCTTGGTCTTCTCTCCAGTGCTGATATCGCTAATGTTTATACTTGATAAGTTGTTCAACTTAAATTCTAGTCTCCTCGCTTTATTCAGACAGTGAAATCAAATAGTGTTATAATATGTTTTTTAGTACAATAAAGGTTGTGAAACACATCTAAGTTATGGTATAGTAAAAGTTGACTGGGGAACACTGGACTCATTTTGGGCCTTTCATCTAAAATGCGTCTTCACTTCTAAATTTGAGGTGTGGCGTCTGCCTGTCAGGAACACAAAGGCCAAATAGGGACTCTTCAAACCTGAAACTTAGAGGTAAAGAAACCTTTTGTTGAAACATCAACAAACAAGACGAGTCCACTTGCCCCCATTTATCCTCAGCTGATTAAAATGATCCACACAGATGGCTGACATGCTGAAAATATAGAATTTATTTTTGCTTTGAAAGTCCCTTGCAAGTGAAAATTATGGTATGTGTTAATTGCGATCAATCGCAGCAAATTTTAAACGAGACCCCAATATTTTCACACAAATACAATTTTACTTTACAGGAACATTTTTTTAAATGTTTTACTTGATTGCATGCATTTATTTAACCAATTAGCCAATGAACAGACCTGGCAGAATGCATTGACCTGATCAATGACCAAATAACAAGAACACCGTTCAGGTAACCGCGGTTAAGGTAAAGGAGCATGTGAGCTTGTGAGATTATCTGCCTTTTTTACACAATTAACGTACTAATTAATTACCCAAAAATGATGAACAGTTAAGTGTAACGATTAGGGCTGTTGAGGTAATTCATGATTAATCAAAAAAATATTGCATTAATCTTGTATATGCGCAGAAATTACGCAATTTATTTTGCCTGTACATGCTCCTTTACCTCAGCTACCGATGGTTCTATTTTGGCTGTCCGGGTTGCTATATATATATATATATATATATATATATATATATATATATATATATATATACACTGTATATATTTATACACACACTATATACATATACATATACATATATATATATATATATATATATATATATATATATATATATATATATATATATATATATATATATATATATATCTCCACCCATTTTCTACCGCTTATTTCCTTCGGGTCGCGGGGGGTGCCTGAGCCTATCTCAGCTACAATCGGGCGGAAGGCGGTTTACACCCTGCTGGACAAGTCACCACCTCATCACAGGGCCAACACAGATAGACAGACAACATTCACGCTCACATTCACACACTAGGGCCAATTTAGTGTTGCCAATCAACCTATCCCCAAGTGCATGTCTTTGGAAGTGGGAGGAAGCCGGATATACAGTATATATGTATATATAGTACAGGCCAAAGGTTTGAACACAACTTTTCTTTATTTTAATGACTATTCACATTGTAGATTGTCAATGAAGGCATGAAAACTATTGACACCTGTGAAGTGAAAACCCTTTCAGGTGACGACCTCTTTAAGCTCATCGAGAGAATGCCAAGAGTGTGTAAAACAGTAACCAGAGCAAAGGGTGGCTATTTTAAAGAAACTAGAATATAAAACATGTTTTCAGTTCTTTCACCTTTTTTTGTCAAGTAAATAACTCCACATGTGTTCATTCATAGTTTTGATGCCTTCAGTGACAATCTACAATGTAAATAGTCATGGAAATAAAGAAAGCACATTGAATGAGAAGGTGTGTCCAAACTTTTGGCCTTTACTGTGTATTTATATATGTGTGTCTCAATACTTGCCAACCTTGAGACCTCCGATTTTGGGAAGTGGGGGTAGCGGGGCGTGGTCGGGGGTGGGGTAGAGGCGTGGTTGGGGGCGTGGTTAAGAGGGGAGGAGTATAGAACAGGATGTTGCTTCCAGCTATCAGCATAGCCATCTTTGTCTCAGCATAAGATACACCATCGGGTCTTCATTTCGCCAGGTGGCCCGTAATACTGGGTTGTGAACGATGCTGCGCTGCGGACGCTTTGTGCTTCGCTGACCGTTCATGACTGAGTTTATCCGCTCGGCCACCGTGTTCAATGGAGAAGTCTGTTCTACAAAATTTACAGGCAACTTCCCCTTCGAACTCTCCTGGATAAACTGAAATTCTTGTTTCCATTCGTTTTTGAACTTGCAAGCGTATTTCCTCATTTTGCTCGTCGATATTGGGTTGGAGTCAATAACCAGGCGACGTGATGAAGTTACGTCTCTTTACTGTGGGCTTCAGAACAGACTCCCTAATGCATGTTCCTTGACTGCACTTAAATATTGAATATATGTCGAATATATTTATATTATTCATATATTATATATATAATATATTTTATACATTATATTATTTATTATTATTGTTTATTCTGAGCGAACTGTGGTGCTGAATTTCCCCCAGCGATCAATAAAGTACATTCTATTCTATTCTATGTACAGTAGATGGCAGTATTGTCCTGTTTAAGAGGGTCACAACATTGCTGAGTCAGGTCCACATGGAGCTGGAGGGGGCGTGGCCTCCAGCTCCGCCTGAATTTCGGGTTTTCGGGAGAGGCTCTGAATTTCGGGAGTCTCCCGGAAAATCCGGGAGGGTTGGCAAGTATGGTCAGTACAAAGATGAGTAAAGCGACTCCGACTGGTGTGCTCACTGCCAAATGTCACTTAAAAAAAACACCCTGACTGTACTTAATAATATTAAACTGTTAAAAGGTTTCAAGCAAATAATTGACATGCGTTCAAGCAGAACATTTTAAAAAGTGTTCCTGGATGACATTCTGACAATGAAATTGCTCTGTGTCTGGGTCTTTTTTAAATAAAATTAAATCATATATGCGACTACTTTCCTGTGATAATCATAATTAATCTGAGTTCAGAAAATATTATCATTTGACAGCACTAATAATATATATATTTTTAAATGCTGATCTTTGTAACATACAGTAAGTAAACTGAATTGCAACACTGAGTAAAAAGGGTATACATGTTCCAAGCAGAAATTGAGCGATTTAGATTGACCATACTGTACCTTTACTATTTATGGCGCTCTGGAGAACCGCAGCATCTTTGCTGGCATTGAAGTTCGGATAAGGTGCAACTGTGCCATGAAACACAGGCGTCATCTTCCCTCCCACCTAAAACACAGACACCTTTGTTTTCCCAAATGCAAATCATCATGCACATTAATCCTGTTGAACCACAGGACAGACAAGAAAATGGGAGGTGGTAGAAAGCAGGAGCAGTTTTCCGCTCATTTACATAAATACCAGTCAAAACTAGAAAAGCAACTAAATTGTGTGAAAAACGTGTCTCTCATTCCATGCGTTATCCAAGAAGACGACAGTACGTACTTTAATGGAGTCCTTGTCGGGGTCTCTGTCATGGATTATATTTTGGTAGAATTTCTTGAAGAAAGACATATTTTCTGGGCAAGTTGGTCAAATCTGGAAGAAAAAAAAGTCTCAATGAATCTAAATAATTCTGTTTAAGATCCACCAGTCTCACCTGAGCTGCTGATGACAATCTTCAAACTGCTGCATAGGTGAGTATTTGCAGTATTTAAGGACTTTTTACAGTCTCCACCCACCAGAACAAACCATGCAGGTTTTCCTGTCGACTGCAGGAGTTCAACCTTTGTAAAGGACACACCCAACGATCAAGTCACAAGCACCTCTGACTGGTCCGGTGACTTCTGTTTAGGCTTGTACTGTAAATAAAAGCTTCACCCTTTTATCAAACAATTATTGACACAAACCTGGAGTGAAGAGGAACATCTCAAATCCACTTTTATAACTTACTGGCAATAGAAGCATAATTTAAACGGCGTTCTTAGACGTAAACAAAAAAAAAAATGTGCTGTTGTTTTATGTGGCTCAACCGGACTGTCCACATTTTTCCCCATTGTGTTGTCCAGAGTCAATACAGCTAAAGTGGGAAACAAATTTAAATTAACTACAGTTGTGGTCAAAAGTTTACATACACTTGTAAAGAACATAATGTTTTGGCTGTCTTGAGTTTCCAATAATTTATACATCTCTTATTTTTTTGTGATAGAGTGATTGGAGCACAAATTTGTTGGTCACAAAAAACATTCATGAAGTTTGGTTCTTTTATGAATTTATTATGGTTCGACTGAAAATGTGACCAAATCTGCTGGGTCAAAAGTATACATACAGCAATGTTAATATTTGGTTACATGTCCCTTGGCAAGTTTCGCTGCAATAAGGCGGTTTTGGTAGCCATCCAAAAGCTTCTGGCTGAATTTTTGACCACTACCCTTGACAAAATTGGTGCAATTCAGCTAAATTTGTTGGTTTTCTGACATGGACTTGTTTATTCAGCATTGGCCACACTTTTAAGTCAGGACTTTGGGAAGGCCATTCTAAAACCTTCATTCTAGCACGATTTAGCCATTCCTTTACCACTTTTGTCGTGAGTTTGGGGTCATTGTCTTGTTGGAACACCCAACTGACTCAACCTCCGGGCTGATGATTTTAGGTTGTCCTAAAGAATTTGGAGGTAATCCTCATTTTTCCTTGTCCCATTTACTCTGTGTAAAGCAGAGGATAGCTGAATGGTTAAACAGCTAGCTTTCAATCAAAGGGGACTGGGTTCAAATCCCAGTCAGATCGATTGGTAACTAGGAAAGCTTTAGCTGGTGGAGTTAATCTTTTATATCATAGTTTGCTGAGACAGGTTCTCAATTAAATATGTCATTGGGGCCCGAAATCTCCCTAAAAGAAGACCAAGGATGGCTGGGTGGTCAAAACAACTATCTCCCAATTAAAAAGGACCTCGTTCAAATCCCAGTTATGTCGATCGGTAACTAGAAACGATCCAGTGGGAGGAGTTGAAGTTTTATATCATTGTTTACTGAGACAGGTTCTCAATTAAATATGTCATTGGGACCCAAAATCTCCCCTTAACAGGGCCTAGGTTAGCTGAGTGGTTAAAGCAGTTATCTCCCAATCAAGGCGAATTGGGTTCAAATCCCATTCAAGTCGATCGGTAAAAAGAAAATATTCAGTGGGAGGACTTAAAGGTTTATATCATTATTTACTGAGATAGGTTCTTAAATATAATTGTAATGGAGGAAAGAAATCTCATCTGAAGAAGACCAAGGATAGCTAAACGGTTAAAAAGCTAGCTCCTAATCAAAGGGGACTGGGTTCAATTCCCAGTCGAATCGGTCAGTAACTAGGAAAGCTTCAGCTTGTGGAGTTATATCATAGGTTACTCAGACAGGTTCTCAATTAAATAGGTCATTGGGGCCCGAAATCTCCCTATAAGAAGACCAAGGATGGCTGAGTGTTCAAAACAGCTATCTCCCAATCAAGGAGGACTGGGTTCAAATCCCAGTCAGTTTGATTAGTAATTAGGAAAGACCCAGTAGAAGGAGTTAAAAATGTATATCATAGTTTAATAAGACAGGTTCTCAATTAAATATCCATCCATCCATTTTCTACCGCTTATTCCCTTTGGGGTTGCGGGGGGCGCTGGTGCCTCTCTCAGCTACAATCGGGCGGAAGGCGGCGTACACCTTGGACAAGTCGCCACCTCATCGCAGTCAATCAAATATGTCATTGTAAATAAATGATAAATGGGTTGTACTTGTACAGCGCTTTTCTACCTTCAAGGTACTCAAAGCGCTTTGACACTACTTCCACATTTGACATTGTGTAGCATCTGACTGCTAAAGATGAAAATAAACATTGTTTGATGAATTTGTAGAATGAAAACCTTTATCAGAGACATGTAAGAGACACAAATAAGACAGTGTTGACAAAACGTTGTACTTGCTGACCAAGGATTAACAAACATGATGTCACTGTACCAGTATGACCATATTCCTTTGTAGTCGTTTATGCCTATAATTGCACTCAAAATTAATAACTGGAAATTACATTTATTCACAACCCTTACAAATGTGGATTTGTTTGTAATAAACCAACCAAGCAGGCAAAAACTACCCAATGTTGACTAATCCTTTTTAACCTATATTCAATTGAATAGACTGCAAAGAAAAGATACTTAAGCAAAAATAGGAAATAATTCCACCTGAGAAGCTTAAAAAATTGGTCTCCTCAGTTCCCAAACGTTTACGGAGTGTTGTTAAAAGGAAATGCCATGTAACACAGTGGTAAAAATGCCCGTGTGCCAACTTTTTTGCAATGTGTTGCTGCCATTAAATTCTAAATAAATGATTTGCAAAAAAAGACATACGTTTCTCAGTTGGAACAGTAAATATCTTGTCTTTGCAGCCTATTGAATTCAATATAAGTTGAAAATGATTAGCAAATCATTGTGTTTTGTTTTTATTCACAAATTACACATTGTGCCAACTTCACTGGTTTTGGGTTTTGTATACAGTGCCTTACTTTTAACTGTTGTGATTTGTTGCAATGTGCCTCCAACTATGAAGAAGTCCCTTCGCGTGTGTGCAAAGATTATCCCTGTTTCAACCATAGACCTTTACAAAAAGATGGATTTTCCACAGAAAAAAAAATACTTTTATTGGCAGGCTCAGCAAATACAATTTATGACAATGGAGGAGACAATGAAACAGTTAATAATAACTGTACGTCAGAAATGTCTGATTGATATGTTGAGTTGTGTAGCTAGCTTAGCCTTCCACTGTAAGACAATAGCATCCCAACCTCCGGCAAAATAATGAATGATTTTCCTCAAAACTACTTTTACTTGGATCATTGTCTACTATGCTTGGCAGTGGACCAGTTAGTAATATAATCCCTTACTACGCTTGCGATGTAGCTTGTTGCATGGTTTACTGTATAGCCTGATTACAAGTGTTCAAAACAGCAGCAGTGAACGTATTAACATGATATAGAATAGAAAATCATTTTATTCTCAATACACACACGTATGTGTCCAGGATTCAGCATTGGAGAAAGACTAGGTAGATTTTGACTTCAGCCAATTTCGGACCGGGCTTCCTTATTTCTTTCTGTCGCATTGTCCCCTCACTCCTTGAGCCAACAACAAACCATATGGAGCCGCTGGTTTGATTGATTGATTGAGACTTTTATTCATAGATTGCACAGTACAGTACATATTCCTTACAATTGACCACTAAATGGTAACACCCGAATACGTCTTTTAACTTGTTTAAGTCGAAGTCCACGTTAATCAATTCATGGTCCCGCTATATCATCCGAGATGTTGTGTTGTGGTGAAAGTCAAGTAAAAATTAGACGGTGGGAATCACCGGTGTCCAAATTCCATACAATCTTAGCAAAACAAAAAGAACTACCAAACATAGCTGTGGGGCGGGGACGAAAGTTTAGTCAGCCGTGGTAAAGAGGGGTTCATTTGCATCAACCTAATAAGCCTCTCAAAACGAACAGTTTTTAGAAGAAACCTGAAAGTATCCTACAGAAAATGTCTTACAGCAAAATCAATGCAAAATTCAAAACAAAGAACCATCATTACATGTTACGTAGACCAAAATGTTTTAAAAACAGAAAAACTAATCTCTTGACCAACCTTTTAAAGGAACTGCCTTTAAGAGGTTTAAATTCAATTTGTTGGTAAAGAGCAATCTGTATATGCAGAAGACAACCGTGACGCTTGGACCAATACTGTTCAGTCCTTACATCATAGGTGTCAAACTCTGGCCCGCGGGCCAAATCTGGCCCGCCGTGTAATTTAATTTGGCCCTTGAGGCAATATCAATCTCCTCTCTGAGCTGCAACCTTATCGTGGTAGAGGAGTTTGCGTGTCCCAATGATCCTAGGAGCTATGTTGTCCGGGGGCATAAAGCCCCCTGGTAGGGTCTCCCAAGGCAAACAGGTTCTAGGTGAGGGATCAGACAAAGAGCAGCTCGAAGACCTTTATGAAGATGAAAAACCATGGACCCAGATTTCCCTCGCCCGGACGCGGGTCACCGGGGCCCCCCTCTGGAGCCAGGCCCGGAGGTGGGGCACGATGGCGAGCGCCTGGTGGCCGGGCCTGTTCCCATGGGGCTCGGCCGGGCACAGCCCGAAGAGGCAACGTGGGTCACCCCTCCAATGGGCTCACCACCCATAGCAGGGGCCATAGAGGTCGGGTGCATTGTGAGCTGGGCGACAGCCGAAGGCAGGGCACTTGGCGGTCCGATCCTCGGCTACAGAAGCTAGCTCTTGGGACGTGGAACGTCACGTCACTGGGGGGGAAAGAGCCTGAGCTAGTGCGCGAAGTCGAGAAATTCCGGCTGGATATAGTCGGACTCACTTCGACGCACAGCAAGGGCTCTGGAACCACTTCTCTCGAGAGGGATTGGACCCTCTTCCACTCTGGCGTTGCCGGCAGTGAGAGGCGACGGGCTGGGGTGGCAATTCTTGTTTCCCCCCGGCTCAAAGCCTGTACGTTGGAGTTCAACCCGGTGGACGAAAGGGTAGCCTCCCCCCGCCTTCGGGTGGGGGGACGGGTCCTGACTGTTGTTTGTGCTTATGCACCAAACAGCTGTTCAGAGTACCCACCCTTTTTGGGAACACTCGAGGGAGTACTGGAAAGTGCTCCCCCGGGTGATTCCCTTGTCCTACTGGGAGACTTCAACGCTCACGTTGGCAACGACAGTGAAACCTGGAGAGGCGTGATTGGGAAGAATGGCCGCCCGGATCTGAACCCGAGTGGTGTTTTGTTATTGGACTTTTGTGCTCGTCACAGTTTGTCCATAACAAACACCATGTTCAAACATAAGGGTGTCCATATGTGCACTTGGCACCAGGACACCCTAGGCCGCGGTTCCATGTTCGACTTTGTAGTTGTGTCATCGGATTTGCGGCCTCATGTTTTGGACACTCGGGTGAAGAGAGGGGCGGAGCTTTCTACCGATCACCACCTGGTGGTGAGTTGGCTGCGATGGTGGGGGAGGATGCCGGACAGACCTGGGAGGCCCAAACGCATTGTGAGGGTCTGCTGGGAACGTCTGGCAGAGTCTCCTGTCAGACAAAGTTTCAATTCCCACCTCCGGAAGAACTTTGAACATGTCACGAGGGAGGTGCTGGACATTGAGTCCGAGTGGACCATGTTCCGCACCTCTATTGTCGAGGCGGCAGATCGGAGCTGTGGCCGCAAGGTAGTTGGTGCCTGTCGGGGCGGCAATACTAAAACCCCTTGGTGGACACCAGCGGTGAGGGATGCCGTCAAGCTGAAGAAGGAGTCCTATCGGGTCCTTTTGGCTCATAGGACTCCGGAGGCAGTGGACAGGTACCGACAGGCCAAGCGGTGTGCAGCTTCAGCGGTCGCGGAGGCAAAAACTCGGACATGGGAAGAGTTCGGGGAAGCCATGGAAAACGACTTCCGGACGGCTTCGAAGCGATTCTGGACCACCGTCCGCCGCCTCAGGAAGGGGAAGCAGTGCACTATCAACACCGTGTATGGTGCGGATGGTGTTCTGCTGACCTCGACTGCGGATGTTGTGGATAGGTGGAAGGAATACTTCGAAGACCTCCTCAACCCCACCAACACGTCTTCCTATGAGGAAGCAGTGCCTGGGGAATCTGTGGTGGACTCTCCTATTTGTGGGGCTGAGGTCGCTGAGGTAGTTAAAAAGCTCCTTGGTGGCAAGGCCCCAGGGGTGGACGAGATCCGCCCGGAGTTCCTTAAGCCTCTGGATGCTGTGGGGCTGTTTTGGTTGACAAGACTTTGCAGCATCGCGTGGACATCGGGGGCGGTACCTCTGGATTGGCAGACCGGGGTGGTGGTTCCTCTCTTTAAGAAGGGGGACCGGCGAGTGTGTTCCAACTATCGTGGGATCACACTCCTCAGCCTTCCCGGTAAGGTTTATTCAGGTGTACTGGAGAGGAGGCTACGTCGGATAGTCGAACCTCGGATTCAGGAGGAACAGTGTGGTTTTCGTCCTGGTCGTGGAACTGTGGAGCAGCTCTATACTCTCGGCAGGGTTCTTGAGGGTGCATGGGAGTTTGCCCAACCAGTCTACATGTGCTTTGTGGACTTGGAGAAGGCATTCGACCGTGTCCCTCGGGAAGTCCTGTGGGGAGTGCTCAGAGAGTATGGGGTATCGGACTGTCTTATTGTGGCGGTCCGTTCCCTGTACGATCAGTGCCAGAGCTTGGTTCGCATTGCCGGCAGTAAGTCGAACACATTTCCAGTGAGGGTTGGACTCCTCCAAGGCTGTCCTTTGTCACCGATTCTGTTCATAACTTTTATGGACAGAATTTCTAGGCGCAGTCAAGGCGTTGAGGGGTTCCGGTTTGGTAACCGCAGGATTAGGTCTCTGCTTTTTGCAGATGATGTGGTCCTGATGGCTTCATCTGACCGGGATCTTCAGCTCTCGCTGGATCGGTTCGCAGCCGAGTGTGAAGCGACCGGAATGAGAATCAGCACCTCCAAGTCCGAGTCCATGGTTCTCGCCCGGAAAAGGGTAGAGTGCCATCTCCGGGTTGGGGAGGAGACCCTGCCCCAAGTGGAGGAGTTCAAGTACCTAGGAGTCTTGTTCACGAGTGAGGGAAGAGTGGATCGTGAGATCGACAGGCGGATCGGTGCGGCGTCTTCAGTAATGCGGACGTTGTACCGATCCGTTGTGGTGAAGAAGGAGCTGAGCCGGAAGGCAAAGCTCTCAATTTACCGGTCGATCTACGTTCCCATCCTCACCTATGGTCATGAACTTTGGGTCATGACCGAAAGGATAAGATCACGGGTACAAGCGGCCGAAATGAGTTTCCTCCGCCGTGTGGCGGGGCTCTCCCTTAGAGATAGGGTGAGAAGCTCTGCCATCCGGGAGGGACTCAAAGTAAAGCCGCTGCTCCTCCACATCGAGAGGAGCCAGATGAGGTGGTTCGGGCATCTGGTCAGGATGCCACCTGAACGCCTCCCGAGGGAGGTGTTTAGGGCACGTCCAACCGGTAGGAGGCCACGGGGAAGACCCAGGACACGTTGGGAAGACTATGTCTCCCGGCTAGCCTGGGAACGCCTCGGGATCCCCCGGGAAGAGCTAGACGAAGTGGCTGGGGAGAGGGAAGTCTGGGTTTCCCTGCTTAGGCTGTTGCCCCCGCGACCCGACCTCGGATAAGCGGAAGATGATGGATGGATGGATGGGCAATATCAATTTAGCATTAGAGCTGGCCCGCCGGTGTTATACAGCGCTGGTGCCGCTGTAACACCGCATTCACCGCTAATACTCATACTTGCCAACCCTCCTAATTTTCCCGGTAGACTCCCGGAGTCCAGTGTCCCTCCCGAAAATATCCCGGGGCAACCATTCTCCTGAATTTCTACCGATTTCCACCTGGACAACTATATTGGGGCCGTGCATTTAAGGCACTGCCTTTAGCGTTCTCTACAACCTGTCGTCACGTCCGCTTTTCCTCCATACTAACAGTGTGTCACATAATATTTGTGGCTTTTACACACACACACACACACGCACAAGTGAATGCCATGCATACTTGGTCAACAGCCCTACAGGTCACACTGAGGGTGGCTGTATAAACAACTTTAGCACTGTTACAAATATGCGCCACACTGTGAACCCACACCAAACAAGAATGACAAACACATTTCGGGTGAACATCCGCACCGTAACACAACAGAACAAATACCCAGAATCCCTTGCAGCACTAACTCTTCCGGGAAACTTCCAGCAAACTGACCAATAATTAACGTTTTATTCCTGCATTTTCTCTTGCTACTTCAAGGCTTGAATGTGTGGTTCATTCATTATAGTTATTTTATTTTCAAATTTATTATTAGCCTGTGGAAAAAATTTGATATTTACCTCATAAGATTGCAAATAGAAAAAAAAGGCGTAAAATGTTTATTTCAATTTTATTTGATATGCCATTGATATTTTTTTAATTATTATTATTATTATTTGAAACTGGATTTTGTATGTCACTAAAGTTATATAAGCCTTGCTTGTTTAATATTTAATGCAAAACTTGTTTGGGTCCCTATTAAAAGGTTCATTTGTTCAACCTTGGCCCGCAGCTTTGTTCCGTTTAAAATTTTTGCCCACTCTGTATTTGAGTTTGACACCCCTGCCTTACATGTTATTTTTAGGCCATTGGCCACCAAAGATTTGGATCCCAAGGCCCCTCCCTGATCCCGGCCATGAACAAAAAGGCAGGATCTACTCCCAAATTGTATTTCTACAATGTGCCGCGAGTCATTGTAAAAATCGAGCACCTTGGTCACGTTTTGGAAACTCTTGTCTGTGCAGGTCTTCATAGTATATAGTTTCAACGATTCACAGAGCCATGCACAGCTTGAGGATTTTTTCCAAAAGTGCCTGTTACACAAAGAAGGTTTGCAGGACAAGAAGGTGTAGTGTTAGCCAGAACTTTGACACAGAAGTATTATCCAAGTTTCCCTGACTGAAATTAAAAACTGAAACCAACAAAATGCAACTAAATGCGTTATTGGAGTGCAGAGTTTATTACTTTGCATTCAAATGTCTAAACATGTGCTGAGTACAGAGGTTAAGTGTATGTTACCAGGTCTGTTGGTCACTTTCTGGGAAGGCGATGATTATGCATTTATTTTTCTTAATATTTTTGGGATATACCAATAAAGTTCCAAAGATCTACTGGTTGATCGTGATGAACGGATTGGAGACACTTGCTTCTTTCATTAAGTATTCTTGTTCATTTCTACACAACTTCATCAATGAAACACAATGGAATTATCATAAATCCAAACTGTAGGTGCGTAATCAATATATCAAGTACTGGATGATTGTTAACTTGTTAACTTACTTAAACAGAAAATATACTCCTTTGCTACGAGCACTGCACACATTCTGTATTTAAATGTAATTCATAATTAGGGCTGAACATTTTCAAGACAGAAACAGATGTAACTATTCATGGATTTCAGTCATATATTATTTACAGTTACACTGTAACGATTAAAAATATTTTTCTCCAGATTTTTTGAACTTGAAACAATCCTATCTAATATGGTTATTAGAAATGGTCATCCAGATTTATTTTTAAAATCCTTGTCTAAATTTTTAATTTGGATGAGAACAACAATAAATGTAGTTGTAACAACAAATATGGTTGTTGAGCCTATGGTGATAGTTACTGTGTCATATTCTAGGAGGGGCTCCTCTCCCGCGGCCTCGACCAGGACCGGATATTGGTTGCCGTCCTCGTGGGGCTCGGGTTACTGGCTCATGGGGAGCAGGTTTAGATGACGCAAGGGTCACATCTTTCTGCAGGTGAACGCCTTTTCCAGCTGTACCTGGTTTTGTTTTGGTCGGCTTTGCATTGGAAGGCTTTTCTGTTTAACGGAGCAAAGAAGGCGGTACTTTAATTAAAAAAATAAAAATAATAATACCTAACGTAAATGACACATTCGCATTTATTTTTAATAATCACTGATGATCGTTAAATCCAGTGTTTACTGACCAGGCTCTGGTGGTGGAGGAGGAGGTGCCAGAGAACTGTTTGGTAGCAGATCCTCCAAATCTTTCATGACCTGGTTGGTGCTGTCTGTGTTGTTCCTTCGGTTCTTCTCTTCATCGCGAGCCTGGTCAGAATGGTGATCGCCAGAAAAGAGGGGTGAATGATTTAAGAAATCATATGAAGAGAGAGGACGTGTAACTTTGCTGTGGTTGAAGGAGGTAATTGGACTCTTCTTGGTTGTGGAAGATGTTCCGTCAAAAAAAAAAAAATAGTTATTTTAAGTGTTAACCAAAATCCCTCTCTAAGACAAGAATATGTAATTTTATGTATTCCAAATTCATAAACGCTAGCAAGAAGCAGCCAACAATGCAGTTTTTATTTTCACAATAGAGCACCTTTGAAATGTCCAAAAACCTCAAACATTTACATTCCATCCATCCATCCATTTTCTACCGCTTATTCCCTTTTGGGGTCGCGGGGGGCGCTGGCGCCTATCTCAGCTACACCCTGGACAAGTCGCCACCTCATCGCAGGGCCAACACAGATAGACAGACAACATTCACACTCACATTCACACACTAGGGCCAATTTAGTGTTGCCAATCAACCTATCCCCAGGTGCATGTTTTTGGAAGTGGGAGGAAGCCGGAGTACCCGGAGGGAACCCACGCATTCACGGGGAGAACATGCAAACTCCACACAGAAAGATCCCGAGCCTGGATTTGAACCCAGGACTGCAGGAACTTCGTATTGTGAGGCAGACGCACTAACCCCTCTGCCACCGTGAAGCCCCATTCTGTAAGTATATATGCAATGTAGTAACAGGCACATTCCTAATATTAACAGTATTCATTTGAAGCAAGTCATTATTTGACTTAGTAAGTCATTATTTTGACTTAGTAAATTTCTAAGTCAAAATATTGATTTACTAAGTCATATTAATGATATACTTAGTACCACAGGTAACTAGTGAAGTGTGAAGTAAATTATATTTATATAGCGCTTTTCTCTAGTGACTCAAAGCGCTTTTACATATTGAAACCAAATATCTACGTTACATTTAAACCAATGTTGGTGGCACTGGGAGCAGGTGGGTAAAGTGTCTTGCCCAAGGACACAACGGCAATGACTAGGATGGTGGAAGCGGGGATCGAACCTGAAACCCTCAAGTTGCTGGCACGGCCACTCTACCAACTGAGCGAAAAAATATCAAAATCGTACATCACCATTCAGCAAATGGATATTATTTTGAAAAGCAAAATATTTTTATATATCATAATATTATTTGGTAATTCTTTAATAAATATGTGTTCAATGTAATCAGAGTCTGTGGTTTATTGACGACCCCCCGGCTGTGGTGGCAGCGATGAAGTAGAGACGTGATGGCGACAGGCCGAGTTACACTGAAGATAGAAACAGGAGGTGAAATGTGGTGTTCTTGTCCATGGCTGCTTTGTCAGAGAAACTAGGAATGATTTTCCCCAAAAACAACATACCGATACACACCAGACGCACCACTAACACCGTCCGACAAAAGCTGATCCTCCCTTGGGACAAAATACAAACAATATTCATTATTGAAATCTCCATTTACCATCTGCATCTTCTTCTTCAGATCCAAGTTGGAGTTTTTGTAGGCTTCTGAAACCGAGTTCAAATAGTAGATGGCCAGTCTGAAAAGGAAAGTGTTTTCGGCAAAGATCAAGCCTTATTGTACAAAAATAAATTCAATGTGCGTTTCTAATGCGTTGTTTCTATGTCTGTACTCACACCATGAGCAAAACAGCCGGTATGATGAGACCTGGGTTGGCGACATAACTGAACAATGTCCCAATGAAGGCTGGCAGGTCCAGTGTGATGGTTTCAATGATGACATCAAACATCTTCGCTTTACCACTACAAACAGCAACAGGAATATATCTGAATATCAACATTTGCTTAATCAGACGAGTGTCGTTACCTGAAGGGTCCACAATCAAACGAGGGCGACAGGGTCATGATGGTGTAGACAACAGGCAACAAACTGAGGAAGAGGATGAGGAGGAGCAGACCCATGTAGAAGTTGTTGGACTTGGAGGCCTTAAAGACCCTCTCATGGGGGACGTTGGTGGCCATCACAGCCCAACACTGATAGTACATGGAGGTGAGCAGGCGCAGCACGTTGATCCCGACCAGACCGGGAGCATAAAACGCTCCCATCCTAAAGGATTTCATCGTTCACTTACTTTGATATCTTCTCTGTGACAAATCATCAATAAAGCAAGGAAAGGTACTACAGTGGAAGCCGTTTATGTTGACGCCATAGGACAGGGGTCGGTAACCCGCGGCTCCGGAGTCGCATGCGGCTCTTTGATCACTCTGTTGTGGCTCAGCTGCAAACTTGCAGACCTTCCCGAATTTACCAGGAGATTTCTGATCTCAGTGCCTTTCCCTAAAATTGTCTGAGGTTTGCATATTGCGACTTTTAATCTGACAGCAACATTGAGGGCGGTCGGAGATGGTAAAACCATAACATCTTCTAATACATGTAGCTGTGCCCACTGTTACACAACACTGTGAGCGTGCGGGCTGGGCAGGTATTGTGTGAAACCGTTATTACAATCCTCAAGCGATTGCAAGGCATACTTGTTCAAAAGCCATGCAGGTTACACTGAGGGTTGTGATATAAACAACTTTAACACTCTTACTAATATGCGCCACACTGTGAACCCACACCAAACAAGAATGACAAACACATTTCGGGAAAACATCCGCACTGTACCACAACATAAACACAACATAACAAATACCCAGAATCTCATGCAACCCTGACTCTTCCAGGCTATATTATACGCCCCGCCCCCCCAACTTCGCCCACCTCAACCAATGCAAGAGGGGACGGGGGGGGTGGGGTGTATATTGTAGCCTGGAAGAGTCAGGGTTGCATGAGATTCTGGGTATTTGTTATGTTGTGTTTATGTTGTGTTACAGTGCAGATGTTTTTCCGAAATATATTTGTCATTCTGGTTTGGTGTGGGTTCACAGTGTGGCGAATATTTGTAAAAGTGTTAAAGTTGTTTAAATTAGCACCCTCAGTGTGACCTGTATGGCTGTTGACCAAGAATGTCTTGCAATCGCATTTGTGCGTCTGCAAAGGCCACATACAAGACGTGACCTGACTGGTAAGCTGTATGCACAAGTTGTGGAGGGCACTAAAGACAGTGCAATCGTGGCACGCCCTTATTTCTGTTGATTGGGTTTTGCTCAGCACAAGTCCGAGGGAATAGTCACTCGGTAACCCGCTAGTCTCCCGGTCAAATCGGGAGGAATTGAATGTGTGGTGCTAAGGGGTATTCATATAAAACTCACTGGGCGCACTAACATCAAATCTTCATATTTAATTGCGGGCCGCGTGTCTGAGAACCCTGGTTTATACATAGAACAAAGCAAAACAAAAACTCTCTATATAGTGTTATTTCATTATAAATTTCAAGAGTCTTGTGGCTCCCATTATTTTATTTATTTTGTGAAACGGGTCAAAATGGCTCCTTGAGTGGTATAGGTTGCCGACCCCTGCCATAGGACATCAGGAGCGGATGTACTTGTGACTTTGGACAGAGACAGAAGCAAAAGAGTGGATGATAAAGGTTGTTTACATCATTTTTCTCCATTTGTACATATTTAAATTTAGATTCTTCCGTTTTCATATAACTTATACTCTTGTCTCAGCTGCTGTGGTAAATTAGTTTTATTTCGTTGGCTAACACACTTAAAAAATCAAGTGTTTGTTGGTTACTGTGATAGGTTACTACCATGAGCTAATGTAACAAAATGTTGTTCTTATCTGTACGGTAAAGTTCAAATTCAAATGACAATAAAAGGAAGTCTAAGTCTCTTAATGCATTTATTTTAAAGCTGACTTTGCACTGAGCAGGAAATCACTGTGTACATGTATAAGTAGAAGGTAGTTGTTGTGGTTTCATGCTGCTCAGCGATTATGATGAAGTTAACAATACAACAACAGATGTTGACTTAAACAAACCCTTTCTCGTGGTAATAACCTCTTAGGCCAGGGGGCGGGAACCTTTTTGGCTGAGAGAGCCAAGAAGCCAAATATTTTAAAATGTATTTACGTAAGAGCCATATAATATATTTTTAAAACTGAACACAACTAATAGTGTGCATTTTTAATTAAGACCAACATTTCTAGAGTATAATAAGTCCCTTATTCTTTGTAATAACGTTGTTATCCTGAAGCTAACTTGGGGCGGGGGGGGGTCTGCGGGTCTGCAGCGAAGCGGGGTGTTGCCAGGACCGGCCTCGAAATCAGCGACAGGTGTGTAAATGACCCACCTGGGCCTTGTTGAAGAACCCCCAAGAGGGCTAGCCCTAGACTAATCAATAATAAATAAATTATTTCTTACCTTTAAGGCAACTTCTTGAACAGGCGCAGTAGAAAAAAGGATGGATGGATTCAAATGCATGAGCATTTTCATATTTTTAACGTTATTTTTAACACTGTGATTACAAGTGGAATTATTCATTACTTATTGTGTTAAGTAATGTCAGCTCAGATTTATCCGAGAGCCAGTTGCAGTCATCAAAAGAGCCACATCTGGTTCGCGAGCCATAGGTTCCCTACCCCTGTCTTAGGCTCTCAAATGTTACGGTAACAAAAGCGGTTGACCATTAGTGTCAATTTTAACAGGCACTTTTTAGTAATATTAAGAAAACGCTAGAAAAAGAACTGATGAGTTTGTCGACAGACAGGTTGTCAACATAAACGGCTTCCACAGTACTGGGAATACACAAAATACAAATCATTTTAATTGCAGAATCGAAAAAGTTCAAACCAGATCATTCCTTGATTGAAGACCAGTCCCAGAACATTGCCACTGATGTCAAACTCTCCATATGAGGGCTAAAATGAACAAATACGCAGTTTTTAAATAGTTACAATAATGCTAGGACTTTGACATCAACAAATGATAAAATTGCAAACTTAAATTGAATGCAAAGCTTCCAGTTTGATTAAGATGTAACTAAAAAAGCTTTTGACTTCCTCCAATCTCCAAATACTAAAGAATGCTTTTAAAAAAGTCCTGACTCCTTTTGGTTATCTGCACCATCCCCAAAATCTAATCACTAGTTTCTACCAATTTCACCTCTTTCCTGAAAGTTTCATCAAAATCCATCCATAACTTTTTATACATTCTACACAATCCAACTTGATCTTTTGAGGGACAAGTTAGAACACGCAGGATTGGAAGTGTTCTCTGCAGCTGGATTATAAACAACCTGACCAAGATCTTAGTTTCAAACATAGTGGTCTGCAGTCAAGATGCCACACAGAAAACAGTCTTATCACTAGTTTCTTCTTCCTATAAATCTCCACCCACTATAATCTGCAGATATTCTAAGATTACTTTGCCATTCTATTATCGATAAATATCTGTGCAATTACAAATATAACAACCATAATAAAAAACCATCATCACATAGTTATTTCCTCCCATTTTGTATTCCATTTGTTGTTAAGCATGCACTCAAAAAGGCTTATCAATGACTTCAACTGTTACTGAACTATTGAAATAGTCGCTGTCAAGTAACTAGATATTAGCTAAACTACCAGATTATACCAGTTTAATGTACAGTACTTACAAATCCAGCCTCCAGGTCCCAGCACCAGCAATAGTTAAGAAAACGCACAATGACAGCTCGGGCAAAGTCACCTATCAAGATGGTCAGATAGGTGACCTGAATGTCTGACACCGTCAGCTTTACAAACTCCTGCAACACAAACATACAAAAGATTAATACTATCAATTAGATTCAATCCCTAATACGGACAGATGCTTTCTTTTGTTCAATTATAATTAGGATTGGGCAATATTTGAATTTTGACAATTTTAGTTCCAATTTCGAATACTTGTTTCTATTAAACGATTCTCAATACACTCTCAAAAGTTTTATTTTTGAAAACATCATAAATAACATTTACACATATTATACACTGTTTTGATCAGGGTTTCCAGTTGACAATTATGATCAATGAGTGAAATTGCCAGATACCGGCCAAATTTATTAACCATATTTTTTCAATTTTATTTTATGGTGAGTGCTACTGACAATGTAACAGTTTCAACACAATATTTAAACAAGTGCCTTGTTTTATTTTACAACCTACAATTGTTTGATTAAAAAAAAGTCAATAGTACTCAATAACTTTACAAAATTACTCATTTATATACATGTCTTTGCCCTCAAAGTCCGCCTGTGTACCCGGAATAATTCCCAGTTTGTAAATATTAATAAAACAAAAAAAAATAATTGGGTGAAAATATATATATCAATCTAAATCACTCTAATATCAATCATATACTGATACTACCCGTAGTATCAACATAGTCGATTTATGCATCTATCTGCCCAGGGACGAAATTTGGATATCAAAAGTCATGAGGACACAATTGGCTTGCGTGGTTTGAATAATTCAACGCATGTATTTTTCTTTAAAAAACAATTCTAATACTACAAAACACAAAACCATTGAAGTTTTGCAAGTTGTTTAAATAATAAATAAAAACGGAATACAATGATTTGCAAATCCTTTTCAACCTATATTCAATTGAATAGACTGCAAAGATAAGATACTTAACATTCGAACTGAGAAACTGTTATTTATTGCAAATATTAGCTCATTTGGAATTTGATGCCTGCGGCATGGTTCAAAAAAGTTGGCACAAATGGCAAAAAAGACTTAAAATTTTGAGGAATGCTCATCAAACACCTATTTGGAACATCCCACAGGTGAACAGGCTAATTGGGAACAGGTGGGTGCCACGATTGGGTATAAATGCAGCTTCCATTAAATCACAAACAAGAATGGGGCGAGGGTCACCACTTTGTCAACAAATGCGTGAGCAAGTTGTCGATCAGTTTAAGAACAACATTTCTTAAAGAGCTATTGCAAATAATTTAGGGATTTCACCATCTGCGGTCCGTAATATCATCAAAAGGTTCAGAGAATCTGGAGAAATCACTGCGCGTAAGCAACAAGGCCGTGACCGTCGATCCCTCAGGCGGTACGGCATCAAAAACTGACATCAGTGTGTAATAAAGGATATCACCACATGGGCTCAGGAACACTTCAGAAAACCATCCTCAAGCAAGAATGGGAAAGAATTAAAAAATTGGTCTGTTTCCAAACGTTTACTGAGTGTTGTTAAAAGGAAAGGCCATGTAACACAGTGGTAAAAATGCCCCAGTTGCAACTATTTTGCATTGTGTTGCTGCCATTAAATTCTAAGTTAATGATTATTTGCAAAAATAATTAAGTTTCTCAGTTCGAACATTAAATATCTTGTCTTTGCAGTGAATTCAATTGAATATAAGTGGAAAATGATTTGCAAATCATTGTATTATGTTTTTATTTACTATTTACACAACGTGCCAACTTTACTGGTTTTGGGTTTTGTATTTTTACACGTGCACAACGATCCCAAACAATAAGAAATACATCAACTACGATCCATCCGTCCATCCATTTTCTACCGCTTATTCCCTTTGGGATAGCGGGGGGCGCTGGTGCCTATCTCAGCTACAAACTTGCGGAAGGCGGTGTACACGCTGGACAAGTTGCCACCGCATCGCAGGGCCAGCACAGATAGACAGACAACATTCACACTCACACTAGGGACCATTTAGTGTTGCCAATCAACCTATACCCAGGTGCATGTCTTTGGAAGTGGCAGGAAGCCGGAGTACCCGGAAGGAACCCACCCAGTCACGGGGAGGACATGCAAACCCCACACAGAAAGATCCTGAGCCCGGGATTGAACCCTGACTACTCAGGACCTTCGTATTGTGAGGCAGACGCACTAACCCCTCTGCCACCGTGAAGCCCATCAACTATAATGTATTGTAGTAAAACATAATAAATATATGATTTTAATTGACACTGATTTAGAGGTTAGAATTTAACAATGTGTTGATTATTGAAAGTGCAGTTTGCATTGCACCAATCTAAGAGCTCCAATTTCCTGTATGTACATACAAAAATGAAATGATCATATTAGATGGTGTAGATGTAGCGATATCCAATGAAGTAAAAGCCTTGTCTTTACTATGCCAACAGCCGTCTCCCAGCAAGGTCCTCTAATGACATCGGCAGGGTTCATGGGGGGTGGGGTTGCCTCTGAGTCATTGGCCAGTCGAGAGAAGTTAGCGTAGTATTCTTGTATGGCCAAGATGGAGGCGTTCTTGATTGACTGTTCTTCATTCAGCTAAGACGTAAAGAGAAGTTAAGATGTCATCACTGGAAGAGATTCCTCGAACGTGGAACAAGAGTAAGATCACACACCTTATTGTTGACCTCGTCAAAGAGGGCAAAAAGAAACGTGTAGAGGTTCCCTAGCAAGAGAGCGAAGATGCGTCCCAGCTGCCACTTGAGAGCGATCCGAGGATGGTAGTCCTCCAACTCCGCAATAGTCTCAAAGAGTGGAGGACAGAGAAGACCCAGCAGAGACATGATGATCTCCAACTGGATCAAGTGAATTAAAATCGGCATTTCGTCACACATTGCTTTCTATTTGACATTAGCAGTGTTACACTGCGATTGCTAGGCTGCAAAAATGTGGCCTACATCCAGTTCCAGCATTTGTTTGGAGGGTGAACATTAAATATTGTTACCATTCATTTAGCATTATAACAAGTACTGTTTCACAAGATAAAATATACGTAGGAGTATGATGCTATGGATGTGCATATTCTGTCTGTTCACCCAAGATGCAAACTTTTTTGGAGCAAGCGTAAACGTGTGACTTCTCTGTCAAATCATGCCACGTATTCTCCAATCCAGTGGTCCCCAACCTTTTTGTATCCGCGCACCGGTCAACCCTTAATAATTTGTCCCGCGGCCCGGGACAATTTTTTATTTTATTTTTTCTTTGTCATGAAAAAGAGACGTTTTTGTCATGAAAAAGGGAGTTTTTTGTGGTTGGTGCACTAATTGTAAGTGTATATTGTGTTTTTTATGTTGATTTAGTTAAAAAAAAAAATATATATATATATTTCTTTATTTTTTTTTATTTATAAAAATGAATAAAAAAATTCTTCTGCGGCCCGGTACCAATCGTGCCGCGGCCCGGTGGTTGGGGACCACTGCTCAAATCGACTTAAATACTTTTGTTCTTGCGTGCCTCTATAAGTCTGGAATAAGTCCAGCAGACCTGAAAGGTAAAATATTTATCATATTGCATTTGAAATTCTAATGCAGTGTACATCAAACGTAATAAAATTAGAAAAGAAACTACCGGAAAGCTAATAAAATAAAAGAAGGGGGGCACACCGTGTTTGAACATCCTGGTACTAATGGACATTTAATGTGGACCGTGATAGGATAGGACAGGATCGGGTAGACTGGGGAAATTTTACAGAATGTGGCTGCAGTGCAGATTCAAAAAGTCCACAAAAAAGTATTAGACGTAGCGCATAAGTCAAGAAATTGCCACCCTTCATTGCAGCTTTGACAGATGTGTGTTAAAACTATAAGCTACTTTTTGATTAGAAATGGCAACAGCGGAAGATTTTAGCTTGCATGTGCATGTATGAAGTAGTCTGGTCCACAACAAGATAGAGAAAATAATAATGAAAACTTATTTTACTTAGAACATGCTATCACTTTATGTTTTTGCTTAAGTATATGAAAAAATTAACTTATTGACTACAACTGAATGAATATGGCGGACTCGCGCAAAGCTCTTCAGGTAAACCTTTGCCATTTATGGAGCTATCAACTGACATAACATCACTAAAGTCTAAAATTCTAAACGCCTCGTTTGCAGCAAGTTTGATTTTATTTGATCGTTTTTAATATTTGCCTTATTGTGGTACTTTGAGATTTATATCACTGAAAGGTGTGACCAAATCTATCTCTATCCTCCGCAATGCTGCCATGGTTTCAGTTAAACATTTGGGGCTTGCAGGGATCTCAAATACACAAAAACAAGTACCAACACCAACAGGTAAGAAAAGTTGGTTTTGCATATTAAGACCTCTTTAAGCGCAACCAGGAGAATAGGGCCATAAATTAATTTATCCATGGTGAAATCCAGTAGTACACACAAAATCCTCATTTTGATATGCTGGTCTGCATTACTTTTGCACTTGTTATCAATTGTACACACAGTTGTAGTAGATCACCTGCAACACACTCACTAATAGGACACAGTTTTATACTTTCTACAGACTATTTAGTACTTCTAAACTCTATATCATTTCATTATCATTAACATGATGGTTTGGGCTTTTGAATCAAATCGGATAGTTACATATATTCCTTTTTTAACAATGTTCGATCCAGTAAATATTCTATAGCCTGTATGTAACTGATACCAATCCAGAGTGTGTAAACTGGGATACTCCCTAACTTCAATGGCATTAAAGGATTTACACATTGAACCAACAATCCTAATTTGAACCACCAATCAAATTATACAATTTCATAGATGCCAACTCCTGCATGCGACTAATTAGTTCACAATGTAAACTAAAATAGGGGAAATGCAATTAAGGTTGATGTTTTAGGTTGAAATAGTTAGGTGGAAATCAAACATATTACCAATTCTCACAATTAGTTCTCCAAGGATAACTAATTGTGAGAATTGGTAATATTTTCTGTACTATATAGGTAAAAAATGTCCTCACCTCATTTTTCTCATACCAGCTGAGATCAGTTCTGTTGGCAAACTCCTGAGAGCGCTTCACCACAAAGTAGATGAGGTATCCACTACCTCCCAGACTGCAGGTGATGAGAACATTAGCCAGCACCCTGAGGAACCTCCGCAGATGAATGTTCTCATCCTTCTGGTTCTCCTGCTCATCCACAATGGACTCCTGTTCTTGTACAAGTTAGTGGAAAACAGACAAATCTGTCACAAACAACTCAGGTGGAGCTGAAAAAAGACAATATATTTTTATTGTCTGTTTCTACAGTGAAAAAGAGAAATTTGTCTTTGACACGGCTTTATCACAAAATTAAAAACAGGTATTCAACCTATTTCATGTTGCTTTGAACAGTTATTGCAGAGGAGTTGAATGATTTCTTTTAAATGTTTTTCCGGGCCTGATGGCAGCAACATGAAGGAGTGATCCAGGGGGTGGGATTGCGGGGGGCAGGAGAGGTCCTCAGTTATGAAGATGGCCTTCTTTCCCAGTGAGCGCCTGTACAGTTCAGTGACAGGGCCAGAGGCTTTGTGTGGGTTTAATCCGTGCAGAATGGAGGTTACAAGCTGCTCACCAATAGTGAGAGCTTGGAGGGGGAGCTGGGGGTTAAATAGGGGTCCAGTTTGTTGGTTTGCTGCTGTTTGTTTGCTTGTTTGTCACCTGAGTCATCTCAGAAGTGCTAGACACGCTTATGGGAGGCTTTGAAGTTCACCAAATTAGTTGCCAAGTTGATGCTGATACCGCTCTGTCATCAGCGCTGGGCACCGTAACTAGAGGTGTTCGGCAGATTCTTGCTCCTCACCACACATCCATCGTCTTCACACTTTCCCGTCAGATGAAGCCACCTTCGGAGAGCAGGGTGGTGACTGGCTCCGAATCGGAGGAGGTCTGTGAGGTCTTTCTTCAACAACAAAAGCTCTTCTTGAGGGCTGGGTTTGTGGGATGTTCGGAAGATGAGACAGGGATGGTTGGAGGGGGCAGGCAGGCATCTCCTACGGATGATTGCATGACAAGTTAATCGATCGAGTTTGTTGTGATCTTGGGGGAGGGAGGAGCTGAGCTCGGCTTGTTCATCTGTGAGCTTGTTGCTTGATAGGTTGCAATGTCCTGAGACCCAGATGAATAGCATCCATTTTGAAAATGGGACAAGCCGATAGGGAGGATTGGATTGATATTGGGGTTGCTGACAGCTTGGACCAGGGACTTGCAGTCGCTGATGATGGAAACTGAGGACCAGTTGTCATACTGATGCATCCAAGATATCCATCCATTTTCTACCGCTTATTCCCTTTGGGGTCGCGGGGGGCGCTGGTGCCTATCCCAGCTACAATCGGGCGAAAGGCGGGGTACACCCTGGACAAGTCGCCAGCTTCTCGCAGGGCCAACACAGATAGACAGACAACATTCACACTCACATTCACACACTCGGGCCAATTTAGTGTTGCCAATCAACCTATCCCCAGGTGCATGTCTTTGGAAGTGGGAGGAAGCCGGAGTACCTGGGGGGAACCCACGCAGTCACGGGGAGAACATGCAAACTCCACACAGAAAGGTCCCGAGCCCAGGATTGAACCCAGGACTACTGAGGACCTTTGTACTGTGAGGCAGACGCATCGAAGATATGTTTTTTCAGATTTAAATGAGCTGCTAAAAAGTCCCAGGGGAAGCATGCCAAGTGTGGAGGATGTCATCTTCACAAAAAACTATCGCACCTGCTCCTTCATTCTGGGTGCCAGTCAGCGTAGAGCCATCGGTGAAGATTTGAAGGTCGGTAGCACCGGCCGGAGCTATGGTCTTCTCTGCTGCAGCAAGTTGTTGAGATGGGGATGAAGATTTGAGGATGGGAGTAAAACTTGCAGTGGGAGGAACTGGCAGGGGCCACGGCAGATCAGTACAGGTTCCGTCGGGCCAGTCAGTAGGTTGAGTTTGGATAAAACAAGGGTAGTAGGGTTTCAACAGATTTTTGAGGCAATAGTGGTCTGTCGTCATCTGTTGGAAGGTGCGGCCAATCATCAGCTTTGCAAAGAGAGACGTTCTGGAAGCGTGGGAGATGAGCTTTGTGGAGGATAGCGTCCTTTGGGGTGGAGCGGACTGTGCTGCTGTTGTTGAAGCGGGTGAATAAAATATTTTGCTGTTGTGCAAGGGAGGTGGGGTCCAAACAGGTGATCCCTGCAGGTTTTGGAGCTCTTCCCATCATGATGTTTAAGCCCTGCCATGCTTCTTTAATATTTTCTGATGTTCATTTTTTTCTCCACGGTGTCCTTATACTTAATTCTAGCAAGACTAGCCTTCCTACTAAATTCCTGTGTCACCTTATATATATATATTTTTTCTTTTGGACTAAACATGCTTTCATGTCCTTGGTAATCCACTTTGTTATTTGAAAGTATGGTTACAAATTTAGTGGGAGTAACTGTTTCTTCACAGAATAACGCAACTATGTCTCGCTTATTGAAAGAGTAACCTTGTATTTGTATTCTTATGTTATATTCCATGCATGTAGTGGTTGCTCTGGTTACCTTGAAGCTGGTAGTGATGGAGGCATACTTGTTGTCCGCAGTCTCAGCGTTTCCAATGAGATAATCCCAGCTGGTGAACATCTTCCAGCCAAAGGTGAACTCTCCATCTTCACCGTCTCCGCCGCCAAGGTCCGCATTCTTGGCCATCCTGAACCAGCAAGCAGATGACAGGACAGGATGGCGTGTGTTAAAGTAATTTAAAACATGCATATAAGATTACACTGGATCACATCTCATGTTCCAAATTACACATCATGTCTGAAAAGGAGGGGGAAGAAGTAAAGTTTATTTAATCCTACACTTCTACACATCAAAACAATCACAAATGTGTTCATCGCACACAATTCATTTGAGTAACGGACGTCAGGCCCGTGGGTGAGACCCTGAAATGAGGCAGAAAAAAAATGCACGACCAACTAGACCCTCTCCTTATTACTGAATGCACACGTCTCAGTGCTTTCCGTCTTAAATGTTCGTCCTGTGACTGCGGGGGTTCCCTCCGAGTGCTCCGGCTTCCTCCTACTTCCAAAGACATGCCCTAGTATGTGAATGTTGTCTGTGTATCTGTGTTGGCTCTGCAATGAGTTGGCGACTTGTCCAGGGTGTACCCCGCCTTCCGGACAAATTTCTGCTGGGATAGGCCCCAGCCACCCTCACGACCCCGAGAGGGACAAGGGGTAGAAAATGGATGGAAATCAACATCATCCTGACACTGAATAAACAGAAAGCATGTCATTTCAATGTTGTAGAATATTGGTTGGAAAATGACCAAGTTTCAGTGGTCAACTCAACATCAGAACCCAACATTGATTAAACGTCGTCAAAAAGCATGTTGTTTCTACGTCATGTTTGAGATGCTCAACGTCCCGACCTAATTCAATAAGTTCTCAATGATTTATCGTCTTAGAAAATAATAAAAAATACATGCATAATTTAGCATTGAGAAATTGATTATAAAAAATGTTTTTAACAGCAAATATAAAACTTTCAGCTGCCACGCTCCCCTGTAAAGCACATCCCCGCCCCTCACACACACACATTACATGCACATACACGCACCCACTCAAACTGACGCTTAGCTGGCATCGTGGTGCGGGTTTTGTTCTCTCGTGCATGCAGTCGGAGAATGGACACAGCGTGAAGGTAAGAATGAAGATTTATTTAACAACAAAACAAACTAAGAACAGAAATACTTGCACAAAGGCACTACAGACAAAACCAAGAGAACTAGCATGCGAGCTAGAAAGAACAAAAGACGCTAGCATGTGAGCTAGGGAAATAAACAAATGAGGGAATAGCGTGGAAGCTAAAGTACAAAAAGAGTTTTACCACAAGCTGGGATAGCGACGTCACCTGTTGCATTGAATAGCAAATGAGAATCCGAGTGGGAGTAACGAAAAAGGCAGGCTTAAGTAGAGACAGAAATTAAGAGGCAGGTGTGCGTCGAAAACACACTAATATGAAACAATTGCAACGGAACAAAACAGGAAGTGCCACCAGGAACTAAGGAAGTCAAATAACCACAAGACGAGATACAAAACAGAACCAAACCAGAACATGACATGATCCAAGTAGCGGATCATGACACAAACAGCTGTATTCTAAGCCTCTTTGACCCATCACAACTTCACAAATATTTGAACTAAACAAAACTCTCATCACAAATAGCACCTGGGTGGTTATAATAACAAGTAAATAATCGAGCTAGGAAGAAGAAGCTGTCACAAGTTCATGTGACTAGCACTGACTGGATTTATACAATATTTTCACATTTAAAGTGTGATCTTTTTCAAGTATTTTAATGACATTCATGTGTTAGTAAAACTTTGTGTGCCATTATTTTCACACAACCAAAAATGTGTCATAGTTAAGGTTCAAAGGGGTGGAAAGTTTCCGGAAATTTACCACGGACAGTTAAGATCAGGAAGTTTGGAAATATTGACCATTTTTTGATTATTCAAAGTTGCACACCGTCCATGGGAATTAATGGGAATATATAGGAATTAAGCAATTACACCTCTTTTAAACATAAATACCATATATCAAATATATTTACCCCAGTAATATCATCAACACTTACCTGACTTGATGAAGTCCTTGAGCTCAAATACTAATGTGGCCTAAATAGCCAAGCTGTAGTGTGTAGCAAGCTGGGAATTATATGTGCATGTGATGAAGGAATGCACAGTGAAGGGTTGAAATGCTACTGAATTCGCATTAAATCAGGTTGTTTTAGCTAATAATCATGCTGCAATATCTAGCATGTTGCATGCAATATTTATTCCCATTAATTACCGTTAATTCCCATATATTCCCGTTAACTCCCATGGAAAGTTTCCATGTTTGAATATTCCCGGAATTTTGCAACCCGAGTCATGGCAGAGTCTGCCTTATTAGTAATAAGCTCGCCTTGATTCATAGCTTAAGCTCTTTTCTTTCCTTTACGTTGGATGGCCTTGTCCTAGATGGATGGCAAAATTTGAATAAGACAAAAAAACACTGAAGTACAAACGGGGCCCTAAAACATCATCTCTTTCTTAGTTAGGCTTTTTGTGGCCCCTGAAGGGGATTCTAGTTGTGTTCTACAACATGACACATACGGTTACTACTAAAGAAACACAATAAATGCAATAAAAGAAAGAAAGGGATAAATCACAAATACCTTTAATTTAATAATGTCGCTAAAAAAATAAAGATGTGTTTACCATGGTGGTTGTGGCCCTAAAAAAACCTAGTGTTTTGCCAAAATGCTCAAAAAGATTTGTTATGTCCATCCATCCATCCATTTTCTACCGCTTATTCCCTTTCGGGGTCATGGGGGGGCGCTGGCGCCTATCTCAGCTACAATCGGGCGGAAGGCAGGGTACACCCTGGACAAGTCGCCACCTCATCGCAGGGCCAACACAGATAGACAGACAACATTCACACTCACATTCACACACTAGGGCCAATTTAGTGTTGCCAATCAACCTATCGCCAGGTGCATGTCTTTGGAAGTGGGAGGAAGCCGGAGCACCCGGAGGGAACCCACGCATTCACGGGGAGAACATGCAAACTCCACACAGAAAGATCCCGAGCCTGGATTTGAACCCAGGACTGCAGGAACTTTGTATTGTGAGGCAGACGCACCAACCACTCTTCCACCGTGAAGCCCGTTTGTTATGTCTTCTACGTCATATGCTTTTCTACGTCATATGCTTTTTAAAATGTTGTTGTAATCAGACCATATTTTCGGTATATTCGATTTTGCCAGGAGCCGGCCCTGCATAGCACGTATAGGAAAATCAAGGGCCTTCTAGCTGCAAAGTTACGAGAGGCAGACAATTGTTAATCAAGGCAGAACTATTTTAAATAGCATGAGAATATGAGCAGAAGAAGAATTGGCCAATGAGTATGTATGAGATTCATACATGACTTGTTACAAACATTAACAAACTCATTTTTGATTGACACTTACAAACATACTGTATATTATCTCACCCACAATGATTTGTAGCTCTTTGATTGGCTCATTGACAAACTGGTGTGCCATGAAAGATCATCAACATTATTCCAATTTCATGCTCATGACTCACGTGCGGATTACGACCATCAGGCTGTAGCCAAACGTTCCGACGCCAACCATGAGGTAAGCCAGAGGGAGCCGGAACTTGAGCAAGCCGATGGTCCTCTGGCTGTTGTAATATCCGTAAAACAGAACGGAATACTTGCAATATCCCTGGGAAAAGAAAGAATGCGGTTTATCTTTCATTCTAAATAAAACTATTCTACTGGGAACCACAACATCTCTTTAACTTGAAGTCTCCCTCTCCTGGTGGGATGTAATAATGCTCACTGTAAATGACAACCGTTAACACGCTATTTTGCGAAGATTACCGTTTTTCCTGTATTTCCTGTAATTTTGAAAGTTGTATTACTGGATATACTCTTATTTTGATAATGAACTAAGGGTTGAAAATGAAAACAGAAATGCTTCTTCCATATAAAAATTTACAGTCATGTATTAAAATGCTAAATAGAAACTAGCAGAGTTCAAAGAATTCGAACGTCAGTTGACCATCCGGTCCAGACCTTAATTTCAATTGAGCCGCAACACTCACATTTAATTGCTACTGTATTAATAACCTTTAGATATTAAAATGTAATCTTTCTGCATTTATTGTCTTGAGTGAAAAAAAATATGCAATAGTTTCTTTTGTCATAAAATAGTCTTTTTTAATGTAATGGCCAATATGCAATAGGCAGTGGTGGCTGTAATCCACAAAATATAAATATTTTGATCCATCATCTTCCCTTGAGTTTAAGAGAAAGACATTTAAAGAAAAAAAATATGATTTTTATTTCATATTCAAATTAGGGCTTCACGGTGGGAGAGGGGTTAGTGCGTCTGCCTCACAATACGAAGGTCCTGCAGTCCTGGGTTCAAATCCAGGCTCGGGATCTTTCTGTGTGGAATTTGCATGTTCTTCCCGTGAATGCGTGGGTTCCCTCCGGGCACTCCGGCTTCCTCCCACTTCCAAAGACATGCACCTGGGGATAGGTTGATTGGCAACACTAAATTGGCCCTGGTGTGTGAATGTGAGTGTGAATGTTGTCTGTCTATCTGTGTTGGCCCTGCGATGAGGTGGCGACTTGTACAGGGTGTACCCTGCCTTCCGCCCGATTGTAGCTGAGATAGGTGCCAGCGCCTCCCGCAACCCCAAAAAAGGGAATAAGCGGTAGAAAATGGATGGATGGATATTCAAATTAGCGATGTTAGGATCAGGGTTTGATGCAGGGTTATATTACGATACCGAGCATCCATGACTGAGATCGTCCGATACGATCACATTTATTAACTGTAAAAGCATTAAAGCAGGAGTCTCAGACGCAATTGGCCCGCGGGAGGATATTTTGTGGCCCCCACCTTAATATGAAAGTTTAAGGTTAATGCGGCCCGCGAGTTTTATATCAATGGCGCTTAACAGTGTTGTGTTATTTGGGTCCAAAATGGCTCTTTCAACGTTCTGGGTTGCCTACCCCTGCGTTAGTGGAAAAGCGCCAAATAAGTGAAAGCAACAGAAACGTTGCCATGGAGACCAGGGTTTTCTTACGTGCCTGGCTGTAGTCACACCGCGACACCTGTCCGTCAGTAATAACAGTCCTCGATAACCTGGACCAATTCAAATCGTGTTTAATTTGCATTGCCTCACACGATGAACACTACATATATTTCTATATGATGCCGGATAACACTCCGGGATCCGTCACTTTTTTAGCGCTCGCTATCCCGGTACTTTATCCGCCGACCGCCTTGTTGCTGTAGGGAGGAAAAGCGGAACGACACACATTGCGGAAATAACATTATTCTCCGTGCATCAGCTAAATACAAATATATTCCACAAACCCAAACATGTCTTTTTCAAAGCCTGCAGTGAAGAGAAAGGTTTGTGATGAGCAAAGACAATACCAGGAAAAAAGGGAGATGCAATATTTTTTTGTTGAGCACAGGGGCACCCCGACCTGTCTTACTTGCACAGAGAAAGTTGCGGTGCACAAAGGATACAATTTGAAACGTCATTATACAACTAGACATGCTGAGGAGTATGCAATTTTTTTTTAAAGAAATATTTTCTTGCGGCCCATTCTCATCCAAACTCTGCCTCCAGTGGCCCCCAGGTAAATTGAGTTTGAGACCCCTATGTTAAAGTATTTATACAGTCCTTGTGACAGTGTAACAATATCAAATACATTTTAAAACTATTATTTATTTTCTATTATTACATACAAATTTCAATTAATACTCAGTGGCCTAGTGGTTAGAATGTGGGTTCTTCCGAGGATGTTGTAGTCGTAATGATTTGTGCAGTCCTTTGAGACATTTGTGATTTGGGGCTATATAAATAAACATTGATTGATTGATTGATTGAATGTCCGCCATGAGATCGGTAGGTTGTGAGTTCAAACCCCGGCCGAGTCATACCGAAGACTATAAAAATGGGACCCATTACCTCCCAGCTTGGTACTCAGCATCAAAGGTTGGATTTGGGGGTTAAATCACCACAAATGATTCCCGGGCACGGCACTGCTGCTGCCCACTGCTCCCCTCACCTCCCAGGGGGTGAACAAGAGAATGGGTCAAATGCGGAGGACAAATTTCACCACATCTAGTGTGTGTGTGTGTGTGAGACAATCATTGGTACTTTAACATTAAGTTAATAGTACACAGTAACTAAACAAAGCAAAAACTACTTTATTGACTATTCTTTTAAATCCCTTGGTTTTCGCCCTCAAAGTCCACCTTTGTCCACAGAATTATTCTCAGAGTTTGTAAACATTAATAAATAAAAAACACAAAAAAAGTATTTTGTGAAAATAAAAATAATCGGTCTGAAATCGATCATATAATACTGATACTACCCTTGGTATCGACACTACCAATACATGGAAGGAGCCGCCCTAAACTTATGTGTACACCTGGTTGCTACACTGCATCAGACATAATTATGTTAACTTCTGTCTAACTATTATTAATCTACTTGTTAATATCTGCTTACTTTCTGCTGTAATGCGCTTCCATTTACACTTCTTTAACTTTACCAAGCAGGTTGTTTCAAGATATCTTAGTGGCTACACTGTAAAAAAAAAAGTTAAAAAATATTGCAAACAATTATTATTTTATAATAATAAAATAAATCACATGTGTTAACATTGACAGCCCTATTTTTTTTAATTACTTGAGTTGTCGGGCATCAGTTTGAGAGGCCACAGTAATACGTTACAAAATAAAAGTATATTATAGGTCCTACATAATGGTAAAACGAGTTATACTCAATGTATCATTATCAACAATAATATTAGTTATAATCATAATAACATTCCTAAAAACAACTCACATTAAAGTCCAAGAGGACTGAGTAGTCCTGAGCGGTCGCCTGCTCTGCTCTTGGCACAGTCTTCCTGGGAATGGATCCATAGGGGAGCCCCATTAGAACCTGTTATGTAAGCAATACAAAAAACTGAAAGTTAGGTCTTTGCATGAACATACTTGTAAACCAGCGGTTCTGAAACTTTTTTCACCAAGTACCACCACAGAAAAAACGTGGCTCGCTACTGTAAGTACCACCATACTGACCAATATCAAAATACGGTAACGCAGTAGGCCAAAATATCCATTAAAAACAAGGCAGAGGTTTATATAAAAAAGTATAATTTTTGGGGGCACACTAAATGTAGACAGTGTTTGAACAGTAACTCTGTTTCTGAATATAGGATAATAAACACCGTACTTTAATCAAGTGATTATTTGGCATGGCACTAGATAGGGTGTGAGCAACCTGTGGCTCTCTCCTGCCAGGGAGCCACTAGGGAAAATGGAAAAGTATGGGGTAATTTTTTTTTTTTAGTATGTTTTTTGTTTGAGGACAAAAATGACACAAACATTCCCAATTTTTAGAAAGCCCACTGTTTAATATGTTTGTGTGTATGCTTCACTGATGGAAGTATTTGGTGAACATCCTTTTATTCCTACTAATTTTAGCAGTTCTTGAACTCACCATAGTGTTTGTTAACTGTGATGCAACAGTTTGTTTACATGTAAAATCTTTCACTCCTTTTTTGTCTCATTTTGTCCATCAAAAGTTTTATACTGTGCGGGAATGCCCACAGGTGCGCTTCGTTGATGTTTTTGACGTGTGTGGAATGTTAATCAGGCGTATTTGGTCAGTTCATGACTGCAAGCTAATCAATGCTAACATGCTATTTACATATTGCATCATTATCCCTCATTTGTAGGTATATTTGAGCTCATTTAATATCCTTTACATTTATCCTCTTTGTATAAAATTTAGTTTTGCATGTCTCATGACACATTATCTGTATGTAATGTTGGCTGCATTTCAGATATTTGTTTGTGTGCCATGTTGTTCCAGACCACAGCAAACATTACCTAGCTTGCCAAAGATTGTAATAAATATATTAAAAGAATACAGCCTGCCGTTTCCTTTAACTTGGACACACACATCTATACCTTTGGCCATTAAAAGCCAGTCATTTCCATAGAATTATCTCACCTTCTGAGTAGCCTCTGATTTACTAATGGTTTCTGATGTTGTAAAAATGTGTAGAATAAATATTATATTTCAACCTTCCTGTCAACGAAGGTTTGCTTCAGCCAGCGACACATAGTAATTTTGATAGTAGGTTATTATAGCTAATATAGACACTTTTGTCATGTGTTGCCTTCATTATAACACTTATATACATCTTTAAATTTTTTGCGCTCCAGACAGATTAGTTTTTTGTATTTTTGGTCCAATATGGCTCTTTCAACGTTTTGAGGTGCCGACCCCCGCACTACATGGAGCCCGTAATACAGCTATGTGAATCACTGTTGTAAACTATTGTTTGCACTCAAGTCTAAAAAAGTCAAATATTATCAAGTCACTTCTTCACCTCAGGTATGACCACCAGTCCAAAGGTGAACCCAAACAGAACCAGGTTCATGCCGTACATCCAGCGCAGAAAGATGAAGTAAGAAGCCACAGATGAGCCGAAGTGACCTGAGGACACAGGAAGGGGTTCTGGTCTCCACATCACTGCTTAGCACAAAGGCGAGCAGGAATCCAAAAACATACTTTCCACGTCTTTGATCTTCCTCTCCCAGGGGATACATGCTGTTTTGAAGTTGTCAAAATCTCTCTGGAACTTAATCCATTTCTGTAAAACAAGGAAAAGAAAAATCATGGAGCCAATAAACATGAATGCTAAATAAAAAGTGTAATTTACTGTATTTCCCACCTTTGTCATCATCACTTTGTAGGCGTACCACTTCCTGCCTTTTCCTTTGCCGAGAGCTCCTTCAAACTTGTCCACAAACTCTTGAGCTTCCCTGTGAGGTAAAATGAAGGCTCATTGGCACATATTGACTTTTATATCTACAGTATTGGAGTACAATACTACAAACCCCGTTTCCATATGAGTTGGGAAATTGTGTTACAGGTAAATATAAACGGAATACAATGATTTGCAAATCCTTTTCAACCCATATTCAGTTGAATGAACTACAAAGACAAGATATTTGATGTTCAAACTCATAAACTTTTTTTTTTTTGCAAATAATAATTAACTTAGAATTTCATGGCTGCAACACGTGCCAAAGTAGTTGGGAAAGAGCATGTTCGCCACTGTGTTACATCACCTTTTCTTTTAATAACACTCAGTAAATGTTTGGGAACTGAGGAAACTAATTGTTGAAGCTTTGAAAGTGGAAGTCTTTCCCATTCTTGTTTTATGTAGAGCTTCAGTCGTTCAACAGTCTGGGGTCTCCGCTGTCGTATTTTACGCTTCATAATGCGCCACACATTTTCGATGGGAGCTTTAACTTGCACTTACAGATGTAGCGACAAACTGTATTTAGTGACAGTGGGTTTCTGAAGTGTTCCTGAGCCCATGTGGTGATATCCTTTAGATGTGATGCTAAAGTAGACCGAGGAAATTATAGTAGTATCGACTAGATACGCTCCTGTACTTGGTATCATTACAGTGGATGTCAGGTGTAGATCAATCCATCCATCCATTTTCTACCGCTTATTCCCTGTTTTTGGGGTTGCGGGGGGCGCTGGCGCCTATATCAGCTACAATCGGGCGAAAGGCGGGGTACACCCTGGACAAGTTGCCACCTCATCACAGGGCCAACACAGATAGACAGACATTCACACTCACATTCACACACTAGGGCCAATTTTAGTGTTGCCAATCAACCTATCCCCAGTTGTAGATCCACACATGGCATTTGTTTACATTGTGACGGCAGGGAGCCACGATGTGTAGTGAAACATGTTTAGCTATTCCTCGTCCTGCAGGGATGATACTTGTAAGATACCTACTTTATTTGTCGCCAGGGAGGCGATGATTAGTGATTTAGAAGAAGCTAAAACACTGCAGAATGCAGATGAACATTAGCTGCTAGCAAACTAGCCATGTCTTAAAGCACCTCTTTCTTAGGGTGTTTCAGTGTTATAACTTCACCTTTATCTTTAGTTTTTAAGCCAAAATGCATCCATTCTCCCTTTTCTGTCTAGACACCGGGACTGCTTGTAAGTACTCTGTGAGTGTGCGCTGCCGAACATGCTCATCTGCTCGTAAAACCAGCAATGTCACGACGTGGCGACGCGCTGTCATGACCCTTAAAAAAAATTAAAATAAAAATAAAAGGGGGGTGTTGGGACCGGTGCTTTTTAGATGCGGTATAGTACTGTTTCATTAGTATCAGGGTACTATACTAGCACCGGTATACCGTACAACCCTAGTCATGACGAATGGTTGGAATTGTCTTTTGTATTTTATGCATATTAAATGTATATTATAAGTATATGTCCAGGATATATAGCAAAGGAGAAAAGATTACTTCAGGTGTGTGAGCCTCCTCTTCATCCTCCATGGTTTGTTCCTGATAATAGCTATCAGTTTCTTCTTCTCCTCCACCTCCTCCATCAGCAAAGCCATCTCTCCTTCTGACAAAGACTCCTCTTCCTCATCTGAGCTTGAACTTGAATCGGATGAACTGTGTGCAGATGGACAGTGGTCATATACATCTGACTTTGTTTTGCATCGAATGCATATTAGACAGTGACGGGCAAGCTACTTGGAAAATGTAGTAAGACAAGCTACAAGTTACTTTTGATTATATGTAAATAAGCTACAGGGGAAGCTGTCTCCGGAGAATTGTAGCAAGAAGCAATTAGAGGCAATTCACCACTAGGTTGTCGACTGATTATGTTAACACAGCAGCATAAACTAGTTAGCGCTCTGTAAACAATGCAGCAAAAAAAGCAGTGCCTTTAGGGCACGCCCCCAATATTGTTGTCCGGGTGGAAATCGAGAGAAATTCGAGAGAATGGTTGCCCCGGGAGATTTTCGGGAGAGGCACTGAAATTCGGGAGGGTTGGCAAGTATGGTGGGATCTGAGCCGAGGATGTCGTTGTGGCTTGTGCTGCCCTTTGAGACACTTGTGATTTAGGGCTATATAAGTAAACTTTGGATTGATTGATTGATTGATTGATTGATTGATTGAAATCAAACTTAATACATGCATAAAGAATCATTGAATTGTAATATTTGACGCCATATGCATTCGAATTAGGGTTGTCCCGATCCGATATTTGGATCAGATCGGCCGCCGATATTTGCCAAAAAATGAGTATCGGCAAGGCATGGGAAAATGCCGATCCAGATCCAGTTTTAAAAAAACTCTGGTCCGAGTTTTCCAACACACCGATTTAAATAATACATTCCACTCTTCTGCTGCTCCCTAAACTCCGTTCCGCATTTTCCAGAACACCTTCGAAACATCCACAGGTTTGCTTTCTAACTGTTCAGACGGCCGTTTGAATTAAAAGTTACGGTAAAAATGTCAGCTGTGTGGGATTATTTTATCCTACAAAACGAAAAAGATGAAGAGGTGGAGTGCAAAACATGCCACAATAAAGTCAAGCGTGTTGGTAAAGTTGTAAGACATTTTAATGACTCTTGCGAGTGAGAGGCTTTTTAGCACTCATCATAGATGAACACAGGAGCAGGCTGACACCTGAGCATCTTCAAGTGCTCGTCTTTGTTAGAAAGAATCTCCCAATTATGCTTGGATTTCAATTGCTTGCCCCCCCTGACTGGGGCAAACAATTGAAGGGAGTGTGTAGATATATATATATATATATTTTTTAAAGTTTACACTTGTTCAAGAGCAAGTATTGATGCTGAGTTATAGACATTTTATCCCACTCAGGTTGTTTGTGTGTTTTGCTTTTTTGAATAATGTTTACAGCATTATTTGCACTTTATACTGTTCACTTTTTTACTGTTTAATAATGCCATTTCTGTTTGTCATGTATAATTTTTTTATATTTTGTGTTTATCCTTGGATACCAACTATTGTGTATTCAAACTCACCTAATTCAGCTGGCTAGTTGTTATCAAGAGTACTAAAATCCTTTTCAGCATGAATCTGACAACTAAGTAGGCTAAATAACTTCAAACTTTAATACATGCTTGGATAGGCCAGTATCGGCCAGTATCAGTATCGGATCGGAAGTGCAAAAACCTGGATCGGGACAACCCTAATTCTAATTGTTAGAAAACAATCTTGATAGCAAAAAATACTCTTTTGGGAATTAGCAAACTCCATCCGCCATTTTGGGACAGTCATGTCCTCTGATAGTAGACTGACCATACGTCCTCTTTTTCCTGGACATGTCCTCATTTTGCGGGACTGTCAGGGTTGTCCGGGCGGGGTTTCTTAAATGCCTCAAATGTGCGGCGTTTTGTGTCAAGGTTGCATGTATTTTCAAGGTCTGTACAAGGTTAAGAGGGGTTATGTGTGTATATGTGTAAATAAATGAACACTGAAATTCAAGTATTTCTCTCATTTATATATATATATATATATATATATATATATATATATATATATATATATATATAGCTACAATTCACTGAAAGTCAAGTATTTCATATATATATATATATATATATATATATATATATATATATATATATATAAAATACTTGACTATACACCTCCCCTCTTAACCACGCGCCCGCCCCAACCACGCCCCCCACCCCACCTCCCGAAATCGGAGGTCTCAAAGTTGGCAAGTACGCATGACTGTCACGTGACCACCACTCTCAAACACTTTAAACATTAAAAGTCACAACTCAAAGCTGCTTTAAAAACAGTACACATTATATACAGTACATACCTTTCCACCTTTTTCTTCTTTTTTTGGTTGTCTTTTCCTTTAGCTTCTCCTTTTTTACCTTTAGTTTGTTCCTCTTCTTTTCCTCCTTTCTTGCCCCCTCCCTTCTTCCTCTTCTTTCCTTTGTCTTCATCACTGTCCTCCTCCTCGCTGTCTTCACCTTTGCCTCCTCTTTTCCTCCTGCTTGCTGCGCCACCATTCTTCTTCTTCCTGGGTGCCTCATCTTCACTTTCCTCTTCTTCTTCAATTTTCTTGGCGGGCTTCTTTGCTGACTTCCGGCTTCGAGAAGCCACAATGTTGTCTTCCTCGTCTTCATCCTCACTGGCTGCTTGTTTGGCTGCCTTCACTTGCCTTCTGTTTCCTCGCCTCCGGGTGGCGCCATCTCAACAATAAATACAAGTACCAGCAATACATTTATCAATTATAAATTCCTTTTTAAACAATAAATAAATTTGTTAAAATTTGTCAATTCATCAACAATTAATATGTTTATCAAAAATAAATATATGCATTAACAAGAACATTTATCAAAAAAAAGTGCATTTATCAACAATGCATACATTCTTAAACAGTGTTGGGTTAGTTACTGAAAACCAGTAACTAATTACAGTTACTAGTTACTTTATTTCAAAAGTAACTCCGTTACTTACACCAAAAAGTAATGCGTTACTGTGAAAAGTAACTATTTAGTTACTTCTTCTTTTTCTTTAAAGGCCTACTGAAATGAGATTTTCTTATTTAAACAGGGATAGCAGGTCCATTCTATGTGTCATACTTGATCATTTCGCGATATTGCCATATTTTTGCTGAAAGGATTTAGTAGAGAACATCGACAATAAACTTCGCAACTTTTGGTCGCTAATAAAAAAGCCTTGCCTGTACCGGAAGTAGCAGACGATGTGCGCGTGACGTTACGGGTTGAAGAGCTTCTCACATCTGAACATTGTTTACAATCATGGCCACCAGCAGCGAGAGCGATTCGGACCGAGAAAGCGACAATTTCCCTATTAATTTGAGCGAGGATGAAAGATTCGTGGATGAGGAAATTTAGAGTGAAGGACTACAAAAAAAAAAAAAGAATAAAGTAAAAAAAAAAAGGTGATTGCATTGGGAGCGATTCAGATGCATTGGGAGCGATTCAGATGTTTTTAGACACATTTACTAGGATAATTCTGGGAAATCCCTTATCTTTCTTTTGTGTTGCTAGTGTTTTAGTGAGTTAAATAGTACCTGATAGTCGGAAGGGTGTGTCCACGGGTGTGTTGACGCCAGTCTCTGAGGGAAGTCACGAAGCTGCAGCAGGAGAGAAGCTCCGCTGATCTCCGGTAAGAAGCGTCTTTTTACCACAATTTTCTCACCGAAACCTGCCGGTTAACCTGTGGTCGGGTTCCATGTTCGCTTGACCGCTCTGATCCACAGTAAAGCTTCACGTCCGGGAATTTTAAGCTTGGGAACACCGTGTGTTTGTGTGGCTAAAGGCTAAAGCTTCCCACCTCCATTTTTCTACTTTGACTTCTCCATTATTAATTGAACAAATTGCAAAAGATTTAGCAAAACAGTTGTCCAAAATACTGTGTAATTATGTGATGAAAAGAGACGACTTTTAGCCGTAAGTGGTGCTAGGCTAATATGTCCGCTCCGACCAATATCGTCACAATCACACGTCATCATACGCGTCATCATTCCACAACGTTTTCAACAGGAAACTCTGCAGGAAATTAAAAATTGTAATTTAGTAAACTAAACCTGCCGTATTGGCATGTGTTGCAATGTTAATATTTCATCATTGATATATAAACTATCAGACTGCGTGGTCGGTAGTAGTGGGTTTCAGTAGGCCTTTAAGGCTCCCATTAATGCCCTTTTAGCCTTCATTTCAGTACTGTTATTGCAGTGGAGAATAATACAATCTGCTGATCAACTTGACGTGCATTTGCATCAGTGAACTCTGCTAAGCCGTGTGGTCTAAGTACAACACACAAAGACAAAAGATATGTTTCAAAGGGCCAATGAATTTTGGGCCAGGACAAATTGACAAAACTATTTTAAATAGCGACAAAAGAACTGTGGAGGGGGGCTTGGCCTGCGGGCCTGCAGCGAAGCAGGGTGTGCCAGGACTGGCTTCGAAATCAGCGACAGGTGCGTAGATTGACGACCTGGGCATAAGAGATGCGCGGATACGCAATCAAATCATCCGCAACCGCATCACCAAAGTAGTCATCCACCCGCCATCCACCCGCACCAACATTTTATCAGAACCACAACCGCCCACCACCCGCTCGCTGAAATACATCAGAGGTCGGCCACCTTTACCACTCTTAGAGTTATTTAAACCCGTTTCACAGAGTAATGAAGACAATTGGAGCCGCTAACGTTCTCGCGAATATCCAATTGGCGTTCATCCTGATGTCAAGAATATGGGCGTGCTGTGAAGCCATTGCCTTAGACACCTTCAACAACATGTACAAACCGATTGTTAGTCCGGCAACATGTTGTGTGCAGCTTTCGCAATCACACGTACAAGATTGAAAGGCATACTGGGTGATACAGAGTACACTGATGGTTGTGATATAAACAACTTTAACACTTACTAATATGTGCCACGCTGTGAAGCCACACCAAACAAGATTGACAAACACATTTCGGGAGAACATCCTCACAGTAACACAACATAAACGCAACACAACAAATACCCAGAATCCTTTGTATCCGTGACAATTCCTGAATGTATTTTACACCCCCGCACCCCCAACCCTGCCCACCTTACCGACGCACGGGAGGGGGGGGGTGGGGGGGGGGTGTTGCTGCTAGCGGGGTGTATAAAATAGTATAACGATGCAATATGTACATACAGCTAGCCTAAATAGCATGTTAGCATCGATTAGCATGCTGTGCTAATCGATGCACATTCTACGTAAATCAACTTCAAGCCGTCCCTGTTCATGTTGTTACACCCTCCGACAACACACCAACGGGGCATGATGTCTCCAAGGTACGGAAAACAGTCGAAAAAAACGGAAAATAACAGAGCGGATTCGACTTGCTGTGTGTAATGTGGTGGAGGATTACCTAGGTGATGTCACGTTCTGACATCATCGCTCCAAGAGCGATAAATAGAAAGGCGTTTAATTCGCCAAAATTCACCCAAAATTCTGAAATCGGTTAAAAAAATATATGGCCTTTTTTCCGCAACATCAAGGTATATATTGACCCTTACATAGGTCTGGTGATAATGTTCCCCTTTAAATTTCACTAAAATGTTCTTTTCTTTGTGTTCGACAAACGAAAAGTAGTGCGAATATCTCCATGTTAAGAAACTCAACTTTGACTCCAGCATGATGTCTTTTTAACCCTAACCCTGTTGGATTAATTGTAAATAAGTTATCTAATTTTGTTCAAATATGATTGTTTGCTCATGCATTCTGTAGACCATGGGTGCCAAACTCTGGCAAGAGGGCCAAATTTGGCCCGCCGTGTATTTTCATTTGGCCCTTGAGGCAATATCAAATTAACATTAGAGCTGGCCCGCCGGTATTATACAGCGGCGGTGTCGCTGTAACACCACATTCACCGCTAATACTCATACTTGCTAACCCCCTCCACCCCCTGATTTTCCAAGGAGACTCCCAAATTTCAGTGCCCCTCACGAAAAACACAGGGGGCAACCATTGTCCCAAATTTTTCCCGATTCCCACCTGGACAACAATATTGGGGGCGTGCCTTAAAGGCACTGCCTCAAGCGTCCTCTAAAACCTTTCGTCACGTCCGCTTTTCCTACGTAGAAACAGCGTGCCGGCCTAGTCACATAATATATGTGGCTTTTACACACACACACACTCAAATGCAATGCAAGCTTGGTCAACAGCCATACAGGTCACACTGAGGGTGGCCGTATAAACAACTTTAAGACTGTTACAAATATGCGCCACACTGTGAACCAACACTAAATGAGAATGACAAGCAATTTTCGTGAGAACATCTGCACTGTAACACAACATAAACACAACAGAACAAATACACAGAACCCCTTGCAGTACTACCTCTTCCTGGACGCTACAATATAAACATCTATTATTAGCCTGTGGGAAAAGTTTATTTTGATATTTACCTGAGAAGACTGCAAATAGAAAAGAGGCATTCAATTTCTATTTAAATTTGATTTGATATACCATTGCTATTTTTAAATTATTAGTATTATTTGAAACTCGATTTTGCATGTCACTATAAAGTTATATAAGTCTCGCTTGTTCAATATTCAATGCAAAACTTGTTTGGGTCCCTATTAAAAGGTTAATTTGTTCAACCTTGGCCCGCGGCTTTGTTCAGTTTAAAATTTTGGCCCACTCTGTATTTGAGTTTGACACCCCTGGTGTAGACAAGCTGAAGAGAAATGAAACTTGGCGTTAGATTGAAATTAGGTTGACCGACCAACTTCAAAGAGGAATTTGCAGATGGCAGAGAGCAACGCAGGAAGTTGATGTATCCTCTGTATTTGCATGTGTTAAGTTCTCACCACAGGTGTTAGGTTTCCAACACAGCTGCAAATACCCCCTCCTCCCTTAGTCCAGGTACGTGAAAATATTTTCCGTGCCATTTGCTGTTAGACGCCGGTTATCATGGTATTTAGCTGCCTGAAAGCGGGTGAGTCCACTGTAGAAATAGCCTGCATGTCTTCTAGCAGATACGATACATTTCACTAAAATGTTCTTTTCTTTGTGCTCGACAAAAGAAAAGTAGTGAGAATATCTCCATGTTAAGAAACTCAACTTTGACTCCATCATGATGTCTTGTGATACAGGAAGATTCAGAAAGACGATACTGCAGCTCTCCAATAAAACACACTCAGATCTTCTCAGTTTCTAGTTGATACTATATAAAAAAAATAACGTAAAATAGCGCCGTAACACATCATGTAGTAACGGTAACCGAGTTACTGAATGTGAAAAATAACGCGTTAAGACAACCAGTTACCGCCGAAAATAACGGCGTTACAGTAACGCGTTAGTCCCAACACTGTTCATAAACAATAAATACATTTATCAACAATAAATACATTTATCAACAAGTACATTCAAGCTAGGGGTGTCCAAACTTTTTCCACTGAGGGCCGCACACTGAAAAATCAAAGCAAGTGGGGGCCACTTTCATATTTTTTATTTTAAAAACCAATACAGTATATGTATAAAAAATATACATTTAGGCCTCCACTTAGTTATGGGGGGTTTTGGTCCAAAAAAATATTAAAAATGTGTCATTATTCAGTATTACTATTTTCATTATTATTCAAGTTTTAAATCTTTAGATCAACATTAGGGAAAAAAATGGAAAAAACACAAAATATGCAATATTTTCACCCAATAACTTTTTTAGGTGGAATATTTGAGATTATATAATAATTGGAGCCTCAGTTTTGGATTTTGATTCATTATTATTTTTTGAGCAATGCCACTTAAAAACAAATCACACTAAAATAATTGGGGAGCAAAAAGTGTCCTACTCATTGAAGTGTTAAAAAATAAATTATAATACTTTTTTTTTTACTGTTTACTTTTAGCACAATAATCTCGAGATCAACTTCAGATATATCCGTCAATTTACAGTTTTATTGTTGTTGATGTTTTTTGTTTGTTTGTTTTACGCTCTTCTTTAAAAAAAAAACAACTCGGTTTTTTATATGGCAAAACACAAAATATGCAACATTTCCCCCCCAAAAAAATATCAAAGTGGAATATTTAATGTGACGTAATTGAAGACTTGAATAGGTAAATAATTCAAAATGACATTGATTTTGATTCATTATTATTTTTTTAAGAAAACATGGCAGCTTTGTGTTATCAAAGCGTTGCAAGATTTTGTTGTTACATTTCACCTGTTCGCTGTTTTTTTAATCACTTTTTATGTTTTTAATTTTTTTCAATTGTATTTTTAAAATGTGCCGTGGGGCCGTTAAAAAATGACCCGCGTGCCGCAAATGGCCCCCGGGACGCACTTTGGACACCCCTGATTTAAGCATTAGATAGATAGATAGATAGATAGATAGATAGATAGATAGATAGATAGATAGATAATACTTTATTGATTCGTTCAGGAGAGTTCCCTCAGGAAAATTAAAATCCAGCAGCAGTGTACAGAGTTAAGATCAATTTAAAAAGTAACAAGTAAATAATGGGGGTATAAAAGGAAACAAAATAGAAAAATATTACAACAAGAATAAAAATATAAAGCAACAATGGGAATAAAAATATAACAGTAAAATAAGAATATAACAAGAGAAACCAGGCAGTAGTGACCATGTTATGAAAAATGGTTATGATTAAAGGATATGTTCGCGGAATATTGGACAAAACTTACCATCAGGGCTGTCATCGTCTATATCAATCCCCACTGAGAATAAACAACAATTTTGAAAGAAATTAGGAACAAGTCCAACGATTGAGGCACATGGTTTGTTTTTTTAAACGTAGTGTTTGTTGTTTAACAAAACTTTAGAATACTCGCATGAGGAAAAACATTACATCCGTTGAAATGCTTTGTACTCTTTGACACAAGTCCTGTGGAAGTTTCTAGAACTCAAGTCAAGCGTACTAATTATCAAGACATTTTTAAGTCTTGTTTCCCATTGCAACCTCTAAAGTTCGAGTAATTCTATACAGTTACCCTCGCTGGGGTCGTGAGTAGGCTGATATGGGAATGTAATGTCTGTGATGAGGTGGCGACTTGTCCAGGGTGTACCCCACCTTCCTCCCGATTGTACCTGAGATATGCACCAGCGCCCTCCGCCACCCCAAAGGGAAAGCGGTAAAAAAAATGGATAGCTGGATGGGAATGTAATGTAATTTTTTTTTTTTTATGCAGATATATTTCTCACATTTAGCACACTTTCGTCACATTTAATTCACTTTTTTTACATTTATAACACTTTTCACACATTTAGAGACTTTTCATCACAAAATAAAGTTGTTATATTTAGATTTAGCAATCAGGTTTAGATCAAACATTTAGATCTAGATGCAGATTTAGATTAAACATTTAGATTTAGATTCAGATATAGGTTTAACATTTAGATTTAGCTTGGATTTAGATTGAATTTTTAGGTTTACATTTAATTTGTACGTTTAGATTTAACAATTAGATTTAGATTCAAAAGTAAGATTTAGATTCATATTTAGGTTCAACATTTAGATTTAGCTTATGTTTAGATTTAACATATATATTTAACATTTACATTTAGGTTTAGATTTAACATTTAGATTTAGATTTAATTTTTATATTTAGATTTAATATGTATATTTAACATTTACATTTAGGTTTAGATTTAACATTTAGGTTTAGATTTAATTTGTACTTTTAGATTTAACAATTAGATTTAGATTCAAGTGTAAGATTTAGATTCAGATTTAGGTTCAACATTTAAATTTAGCTTGGGTTTAGATGTTAACATATAGGTTTGGATTTAACATGTATATTTAACATTGACATTTGGGTTTGGATTTAACATCTATATTTAGATTTACCATGTAGATTTAGATTTATTGTGTACGTTCAGATTTAACATTTAGATTTTGATTCAAGACTAAGATTTTGATTCAGATTTAGGTTTAACATTTAGATCTAGCTTAAGTTTAGATTTGACATTTAGGTTTGGATTTAACATGTATATTTAACATTTACATTTATATTTAACCTTTATATTCAGATTTAACATTTAGATGTAATGTTTACGTTTGGATGTAACATTTAATTTCAGAGTTAACATTTACATTAAGATTTACATTTAACATTTTGGTTTCGATTTAACATTTAAATTCATCAATTGTTTTACATTAAGTCATAGATCCAACATTTAGGTTTGGATGTAATGTTTAAATTTATATTCAACATTTAGATGTTTTATTTATATGTAGATTTAACATTTAGGTTTATATTTCGCATTTAGATTTGCCATGGACATGTATATTTAACATTTAGACTAAACATTTTATTTATATTTACTATTTATATTTATATTTAACATTTAGATATAACATTTACAGTAATTTAATTTAGACTATATAATACTTAATACTTACACATTTAGAAGTATTATTTAAATGTATATTTAACATTTAGGTTTATGTTTAACATTTAAATTTGCCATGTACATTTATATTAAACATTTAGACTAAACATTCATATTTATCATTTATATTTATATTTAACATTTACATTTAGGTTTATATTTAGCATTTAAATTTGCCATGTACATTTATATTAAACATTTAGACTAAACATTTATATTTATCATTTATATTTATATTTAACATTTACATTTAGATTTAACACTTAGATATAACATTTACAGTCATTTTATTTAGACTTAAATGTGATGAAAATGAGCTAAATGCGAGACAAGAGTTAAATTTGGAGAAAAATTTGCTAAATGTGACAAAAGTGCACTAAATGTGAATATTATATCTGCTAGAAAAGTCTAAGTGATTTTTTTTCGATTCAGCATCGCATAAACTGGAGCCTATCTCAGTTGATTTCAAGAAATCTGGCTTATTATTGAACTGTTATTGCAAAAAAAAAACTCTTAACATTTGTGATACTGTTTTTTTTTTTTACAACTGACACATATGAATGAAAATAGTCTTAAAAACTTGAGAAATTAGTCATTTTTATTACCACCGTTGTGTGGATCTGCACAATCTATCTCTGACAGCATGAACAGATGAAAGGCTGAATATTAACCTGATTTATGTTATTATAAATTGTTTTATCGTTTATTTTCTGTCATTTAAGATTGTTTTTTTCCTTTGTTTTGTGTAATTTTATACAAAAACCAGGTCTACATTTTGGTGACATGTTCTGTTGAAAACGGAAATACATTTGGCATATATAAATTGCCAGCGCCCCCCGCGACCCCAAAAGGGAATAAGCGGTAGAAAAATGGATGGATGGATGGATATATAAATTGAGGTCTGGTTACTAGTGCCATCCATCCATCCATCCATCTTTTTCCGCTTATCCGAGGTCGGGTCGCGGGGGCAGCAGCCTAAGCAGGGAAACCCAGACTTCCCTCTCCCCAGCCACTTCGTCCAGCTCTTCCCGGGGATCCCGAGGCGTTCCCAGCCCAGCCGGGAGACATAGTCTTCCCAACGTGTCCTGGGTCTTCCCCGTGGCCTCCTACTGGTTGGACGTGCCCTAAACACCTCCCTCGGGAGGCGTTCGGGTGGCATCCTGACCAGATGCCCAAGTCACCTCATCTGGCTCCTCTTGATGTGGAGGAGCAGTGGCTTTACTTTGAGTTCCTCCCGGGTGGCAGAGCTTCTCACCCTATCTCTAAGGGAGAGCCCCGCCACCCGGCGGAGGAAACTCATTTCGGCCGCTTGTACCCGTGATCTTATCCTTTCGGTCATGACCCAAAGCTCATGACCATAGGTGAGGATGGAAACGTAGATCGACCGGTAAATTGAGAGCTTTGCCTTCCGACTCAGCTCCTTCTTCACCACAACGGATTGGTACAACATCCGCATTACTGAAGACGCCGCACCGATCCGCCTGTCGATCTCACGATCCACTCTTCCCCCTCTCGTGAACAAGACTCCGAGGTACTTGAACTCCTCCACTTGGGTCAGGGTCTCCTCCCCAACCCGGAGATGGCACTCCACCCTTTTCCTGGAGAGAACCATGGACTCGTTCTTGGAGGTGCTGATTCTCATTCCGGCTGCTTCACACTTGGCTGCTAACTGATCCAGTGAGAGCTGAAGATCCCAGCCAGATGAAGCCATCAGGACCACATCATCTGCAAAAAGCAGAGACATAATCCCGGGGCCACCAAACCGGAACCCCTCAACCCCTTGACTGCGCCTAGAAATTCTGTCCATAAAAGTTATGAACAGAATCGGTGACAAAGGGCAGCCTTGGCGGAGTCCAACCCTCACTGGAAACGTGTCCGACTTACTGCCGGCAATGCGGACCAAGCTCTGACACTGATCGTACAGGGAGCGGACTGCCACAATAAGACAGTCCGATACCCCATACTGTCTGAGCACTCCCCACAGGACTTCCTGAGGGACACGGTCGAATGCCTTCTCCAAGTCCACAAAGCACATGTAGACTGGTTGGGCAAACTCCCATGCACCCTCGAGAAGTTCTTGAGGGTTCTTGAGGGTTCTAGTTACAAGTGTATTAACCTAAAGTGCTGGGTTCAGTACAAGTTTAGGAGGGTATTTAATACCGTGAGTAGGGAGTGTCTGTCCATCCTCATGGTGTACAATGAAATACTTATCAAATATTCAATGAGTGCAGAAGCCCTGCAAATGATTCAAACACCTTTGCAAATTCTATCACTTTTGGAAATGCTGAAAGGTGTCTAAGGTTCTGAATAAAAAAGGTTAGGAAAGACTTAAATTTTCTGACTTAGTTCATGTACTAGTCTTGACATTCTTCCTACCTGCACCATCATTATCTGAACACAGACGCAGAGTGCTTCTAATGACTTATATTTAAAGTACAAATAGTATAGAGGACTACACTAAAAAAAATGCTGGGTTATTTTGATAACCCAATTTATGAGTTGCAAGTGTTGGGTTACATTTTGGGGTTATTTTTATGAAGAGCAATCCAGTTTTTGGGTTATAAGGGTGTTATTTTAACTCAATTTCTGGCTTTTTAAAATTATGAACCATTTTTGTGTTGTTTTTCAATGAGTTACGCATTTTTAGGTAAAAGGCTTCTTTTTTTTTTTTTTTATTAAAAAGTTACTTTTTTTAAGGGAATTTTATTATGGCTTAATCTCATTGACACTTACAATCACACATTTTATGTACATGAAAATATTTGGGCATGCGGATAGGATGAGCGGCGATTCTTGTTTAAAAAAATGTCACTCATATCTTGATTTGAGTATATTTTAGTGCAGGGGTCACCAATCTTTTTGAAACCAAGAGCTACTTCTTGGGTACTGATTAATGCAAAGGGCTACCAGTTTGATACACACTTCAATAAATTGCCATAAATAGCCAATATGCTCAATTTACCTTTAATAAATAAATTATATATATAAAAAAATGGGTATTTCTGTTTGTCATTCCGTCATACATTTTTTTCCTTCTACGGAAGGTTTTTTGTAGAGAATTAATGATGAAAAAAAAACACTTAATTGAACGGTTTAAAAGAGGAGAAAACACGAAAAAAAATTTAAATAAAATTTTGAAACATAGCTTATCTTCAATTTTGACTCTTTAAAATTCAAAATTCAACCGAAAAAAAATGCAGAGAAAAACTAGCTAATTCGAATCTTTTGGAAAAAATTAAAAAAAGAATTTAGGGAACATCATTAGTAATTTTTCCTGATTAAGATTAATTTTAAAATGTTGATGACATGTTTTAAATAGGTTAAAATCCAATCTGCACTTTGTTACAATATATAACAAATTGGACCAAGCTATATTTCGGACAAAGACAAATGATTATTTCTTCTAGATTTTTCAGAACAAATATTTTAAAAGAAATTCAAAATATTTTGAAATAAGATTTAAATTTGATTCTACAGATTTTCTAGATTTTGGCAGAATATTTTTATTTTATTTTAATCATAATAAGTTTGAAGAAATATTTCACAAATATTCTTCGTCGGAAAAACAGAAGCTAAAATGAAGAATTAAATTAAAATGTATTTATTATTCATTACAATAAAATTGTTTTTTACTTGAACATTGATTTAAATTGTCAGGAAAGAAGAGGAAGAAATTTAAAAGGTAAAAAGGTATATGTGTTTAAAAATACTAAAATCATTTTTAAGGTTGTATTTTTTCCCTAAAATTGTCTTTCTGAAAGTTATAAGCAAAGTTAAAAAAAATAAATGAATTTATTTAAACAAGTGAAGACCAGGTCTTTCAAATATTTTCTTGGATTTTCAAATTCTTTTTGAGTTTTGTCTCTCTTAGAATTAAAAATGTCGAGCAAAGCGAGACCAGCTTGCTAGTAAATTAATTAAATTTAAAAAATAGAGACAGCTCACTGGTAAGTGCTGCTATTTGAGCTATCTTTAGAACAGGCCAGCGGGCGACCTGGTGCACGCGGGCACGGCGTTGGGGACCCCTGTTTTAATGGAATAAAAATAATTATAGTCAGGAGTAAGACAAACCAGCAATAAAAATGTATTATTTACAACCGACAATTGAGTCAAGAAGTGCTAAACTGCACAACCCAATAGTTGGCTTTGGAATAACCCAACACTTGGAGCGGTATAGTTCGGTTGGTTGAGTGGCCATTCCAGCAATTTGGGGATCCCAGGTTCGATCCCTGCTTCTGCCAACCTAGTCACTGCCGTTGTGTCCTTGGGCAAGACACTATACCCACCTGCTCCCAGTGCCACCCACACTGGTATAAATATAACTCAGATGTTGGGTTTCACTAAGTAAAAGTGCTTTGAGTCACTAGAGAAAAGCGCTATATAAGTATAATTCACTTCACTGTAGTGAGCCTAACTCAGCTTTTGTGTGGAATAAATTCAACCCAATAGTTGGGTTATGAATCAACCAACATTGAGTTAGCATAACTCAACTTTTGGGTTAAGTAATTCAACCCAATAGTTTGGTTGGGAAAAACCCAACATTAAATTAACATTCTCAACGTTTGGGTTAAATAATTCAAAACAGAAGTTGGATTTACAAAATTAACCCAAAATGTTGAGTTAAAATAACTCAATTAACGGGTTTGTCCCTTTCTGAACACGGAGTTGGGTTAAAATGTGGTTATTTTTTTTACCCAACATTTTTTAGTGTGCAAGTTTAACATTAAAAAACCAAATTGCATAAATGACACCTGTACACTTTCTTTATATAAATCATGATTTTCTGCTTATTCAGCGTTTATCCCCAAACATCATCAAGCTTACCTTCGTCTGCTGACAGAGTCTTCTTTCTGGGCATGATGGAGAAGACAAAGTCAAGCCTTGTCTGAGTGGAACTAGAAGTTGTTTGCTTGGCTCCTTCTATAGGCTGCTTGCCAGAACCAACTCAAGCATCTCACAGTACCATTAATTAATGATAGTAATAGTCACCATGGCGACGGCTGCACATGACGCCACCCACAGGAAGCTACCTGGATCTGTGCTTTTTTTTTTTTTAAAAGGGCAGACAGTGTGATTTAACAAGGCAGCAGATGACTTATGTAGATGTTATTGTCATTAGTGTTGATTAATAGAATAATTCCAATCTACACACCCCAAAACCAGTAAAGTGGGCACGTTGTGTAAATCGTAAATAAAAACAGAATAAAATGATTTGCAAATCCTTTTCAACTTATATTCAATTGAATAGACTGCAAATACGATATATTTAATGTTTGAACTGAGAAACTAAATTTTTTTTTTTTTGCAAATAATCGTTAACTTAGAAGTTAATGGCAGCAACACATTGCAAAAAAGTTTGCACAGGGGCATTTTTACCACTGTGTTACATGGCCTTTCCTTTTAACAACACTCAGTAAACGTTTGGGAACTGAGGAGACCATTTTTTAAGGCTTTTTAAGTGGATTTTTTTCCCATTTTTGCTTGATTCACAGCTTAAGTTGTTCAACAGTCTGTTTTACGCTTCATAATGCGCCACACATTTTTAATGGGGGACAAGTCTGGACTACAGGCAGGCCAGTTTAGCCACGCTGTTGTAACATGCTTTGGCATTGTCTTGCTGAAATAAGCAGGGGCGTCCATGATAACGCTGCTTAAATGGCAACATAAGTTGCTCCAAAACCTGTATGTACCTTTCAGCATTAATAGTGCCTCCACAGATGTGTAAGTTACCCATGCCTTGGGCACTAATACACCCCCATACCATCACAGATAATGGCTTTTGAACTGTGCGCCTAGAACAATCGGGATGGTTCTTTTCCTCTTTGTTCCACAAACCATTTGAAATGTGGACTCGTCAGACCACAGAACACTTTTACACTTTGCACCAGTCCATCTTAGATGAGGTCGGGCCCAGCGAAGGTGGCGGCGTTTCTGGGTGTTGTTGATAGATGGCTTTCGCTTTTCATAGTAGAGTTTTAACTTGCACTTACAGATGAAGCGAAAGACTAGTTACTGACAGTGGTTTTCTGAAGTGCTCCTGAGCCCATGTGGGGATATCATTTACACACTGATGTCGGTTTTTGATGCAGTCCGGCTTGAGGTCACGGGCTTTTAATGTTACGTGTAGTGATATTCTCCAGATTCTCTGAATCTTTAGATTATATTACGGACCGTAGATGGTGAAATCCCTAAATCCCTTGCAATTGCTCGTTGAGAAATGTTGTTTTTAAACTATTCGACAATTTGCTCACGCATTTGTTCCCAAATTGGTGACCCTCGCCCAATCCTTGTTTGTGAATGACAGAGCATTCCATGGAAGGTGCTTTTATACCCAATCATGGCACCCACCTGTTCCCCATTAGCCTGTTCACCTGTGGGATGTTCCAAATAAGTGTTTGATGAGCATTCCTCAAATTTCTCAGTCTTTTTTGCCACTCGTGCCAGCTTTTTTTAAACATGTTGCGGTCATCAAATTCCAAATGTGCTAATGTTTGCAAAAAATAACAAAGTTTACCAGTTCGAACGTTAAGCATCTTGTCTTTGCAGTCTATTCAATTAAATATAGGTTGTGGTATGCCAAACATTTAGCGGTACACCAAATAATCACTTGATTTAAGTACAGTGTTTTACTATATTCCAACACAGTGTTACTGTTCAAACAATGTCACATGTAACAGTGGGCCAAAAAAATTAAATATGCTTGGTAAATAAAACCTCTGCTTTGTTTTAATTAGTACTTGGGCCTACTACACTACTGTGTTTTAATGTCTTGTCTTTATGGTGGCTTTTGGATAACCAAGTATTTTCGGAGGTGGTTCATGAACAAAGTTTGGGAAGGGCTGGTTTACTTTGCCAAAGAACACTATTAACTAAAGTGTTGCAGAGACTCTCACTTCTTGAAGACCGACCCCACACATGCACACAGAGAGAGAGAGAGAGAGAGAGAGAGAGAGAGAGAGAGAGAGAGAGAGAGAGAGAGAGAGAGAGAGAGAGAGAGAGAGAGAGACAGAGAGACAGAGAGACAGAGAGAGAGGCCAGTCACTTTAAAATGTAATGACGATTAGGGTTTCTAAATACTGTAGCTAAATCCCCTTGTTTGTTGTATTTAAAAGTTCGGTTCTTGCATTTAAAAAATTAAACTTTGAGACCAAAGATGGTTTAATACACGGAAAACATTTTAAAACGCAAACTCGGCAATTTTGGCAATAAAGTGCAGTGTAGTGAGGAGTGCAATGACCTCTTAAATGTAGTTATTTTAATAATTCTGTCAGAATAATTGTATCTAAGTCATCACAAAACTTTGTGTGTCAATGAGTTCCCGGAGAGTGGACAAAAGCTGTCTTTAATCCTACCGAGAAAAAGGCTTGTAAAACTCCACTGTGTAGGATGGGAAGCAACATGAAATAGTTTTTTTTCATGTATTGTAATCAACAGAAAGATAGTGTCTGACCCAAGAACTACAAACCGGAGATGAAGCAGGGCCTGACTCCCCTCCAGGCACCGCTTGTTTGAACTGTTTTACTACCTTTTCTTTAAATTGTTGTAATCAAAAGCGATGGCTATTTATGACCCCCGTTCCTTAGAACCAGCTGTTGCCATGTAATCCGGGAAAGTCCAAATAAAAGAGGTGGAGTACAATCTTTCGCCAGAGAGTGCTGGAGATTGTACAAGCGTACAGTCCAGACGTTTCTCCTCACATTGAGCCAAATTTAATTGTGTCTGTTTAATTCCTTGCTTCTTGTCTCGTTTAATAGATGTCATCACTTGACAAATTCAAACATGAAAAAAATAGATTTTATCAGGTTGATATCAATCCAAAACAGATGTGTGTGCGTTAGTTATAGTAAAGTCACTGTCTGACACATTAAAACACATCAAGTTGAGAGCTCAATGTTGAATGCTCCCCGCTCTCTTTGGGAGGTCACACTGATATCACGCACACCATCCTGGAATCGATACTTTGATATCGGGCAATACTCAGAACTTCATTGGTGTGTCTGAATGTGTTGTCATGGTGAGGAAACGTGACCCAGGATCGTGCACGCTCACTGCAGCTGATCCCGTTTCAACACATGGGCATACGTGAGGTAAACGTCTGTTTGCATGCACCTGGGGGAACGCTTCATTTATGGATATTCACCGTATTGCAGCTATGACTGACACACCCCAAAACCAGTGAAGTTGGCTCATTGTGTAAATGGTAAATAACAACAAAATGGAACAGGAACACTTCAGAAAACAACTGTTAGTAACTACAGTTTGTCGTTACATCTGTAAGTGCAAGTTAAAACTCTACTATGCAAAGCGAAAGACAATTATCAACAACACCCAGAAACGCCGCCAGCTTCGCTGGGCCCGAGCTCATCGAAGATGGACTGATGCAAAGTGGAAACGTGTTCTGTGGTCTGACGAGTCCATATTTTTAATTGTTTTTGGAAACAGTGGACTTCGTGTCCTCCGGAACAAAGAGGAAAAAAAACATCTGGATTGTTATAGGCGCAAAGTTCAAAAGCCAGCATCTGTGATGGTATGGGGGTGTATTAGTGCCCAAGGCATGGGTAACTTACACATCTGTGAAGGCACCATTAATGCCGAAAGGTACATACCGGGCTTGGAGCAACATATGTTATCCAAGCAACGTTCTCGTGGACGCCCCTGCTTATTTCAGCAAGACAATGCCAAGCCACGTGTTACAACAGCCTGGCTTCATCCATTTTCTACCGCTTATTCCCTTTCGGGGTCGCGGGGGGCGCTGGCGCCTATCTCAGCTACAATCGGGCGGTAGGCGGGGTACACCCTGGACAAGTCGCCACCTCATCGCAGGGCCAACACAGATAGACAGACAACATTCACACACTAGGGCCAATTTAGTGTTGCCAATCAACCTATCCCCAGGTGCATGTCTTTGGAAGTGGGAGGAAGCCGGAGTACCCGGAGGGAACCCACGCATTCACGGGGAGAACATGCAAACTCCACACAGAAAGATCCCGAGCCTGGATTTGAACCCAGGACTGCAGGACCATCGTATTGTGAGGCAGACGCACTAACCCCTCTTCCACCGTGAAGCCGCCTGGCTTCATATTAAAATAATTTGGGTACTAGACGGGCCTGCCTGTAGTCCAGACCTGTCTCCCATTGAAAAATTAAGGGGCATTATGAAGCCTAAAATACCACAACGGAGACCCCGGACTGTTGAACAACTTAAGCTGTAAATTAAGCAAGAATGGGAAAGAATTCCACCTGAGAAGTTTCAGAACTTGGTCTCTTCAGTTCCCAAACGTTTACTAGTCACTCCCGTGGCCCCGGGAAGCATAAGCAGTGGAAAATGGATAAATGGAAATTAAATACATTGCCTAATTTAAAATAAATACACCAATTAATTGAAAATGTATATATCAGTACACCAATTTAGTTATTGAAATACACTAATTAAGATGCACTATTTAAAAATACACTAACAAATACAAATACACAATTGAAATTGGAATACAGTATTTGAAATTGAAATACCCTGACTAATTGAAAAACACTATCTTAAATAGAGTATAATTAAAATACACTAACTGAAATTTACTGACCGTTTAAAATACACTAATTGAGCATGGACTACACAAATTGAAATGTCCCAAATAAAATTGAAATACTTTGACTAATAAAATACACTAATTGAAATGCACAGCCTAATTTCCCAAAAACTCATTTAAGAAGAAAAACTGAAATTGGAATGGTTGGAATGAAATGATCATTGATGTCATTGCACAAGTACAACATTTTGTTTTCAGCACAAACCCATTCAGGATTAGACAACATTGTACAGGGTTATTATTATATGGGCCACGTGTAAAATATCAATATTAAGAGTGTACGAATGGAACCAATAACAACTACTGCTTGGAGTCCCTGCACCCTACCGTTTGTAGTTATTTAAAACTTTATTTAGCTTACCTCTATAATGTTATTCTTTTTCCCTGCCCTACAGAAAAATAATTAAAAAAGCAAACAGTATCTGTATCTCGTTTAAAAAAAAACTACTTTTTTGGGACAATTGGTAATGGTTGTGTGCGGTACATGCTGCTATGACAATAAAATTGCATTAGTCCTTTAATTGCTCTATCCTGATCAAGGACAGCAAATCAAAATGTTAAAAGTTGAAGTAGAATAACCGTAAAAACATACAAACTTTCACTTTTGGAAGTTTTTTGTTTTGTTTTCGCCCTCTATGAAAATTAAGGACCAACATCTTTTAGTGTATTATTTGTGAACACTGTTTATTTACAACACACAGACACACGTGTTTTATTGTAAGATTACACACTATAGTATATAAATAAAAATGTTTGTACAAACTTGCATTACTAAAAGGGTAAAAATAAACAAAACCACATTAAGCAGTTAAGCCTTGCCCCTCTTCACAGAAATAATTAAAATCAATGAAAGAAAATGGAACTACTCAACTCATATAATCATCCAGCATACACATTTACCCCACAAATATCCTGTGAATGTGACACTCCTAACATTGTGAACAGGTCAACACACATTAAACAGCAGAAAACATTCACAAGTGAAGTCACAGAAGAAAATAGTGGGACCAAACCCTGTAAAAATCCGAACAAATGAGCCAAATTGTCGTATGACATTAAACATATTTTGTAGTGACGGGGAGATAAAAATAATAGGTATTATTTTGGCAGACACAAAGCAAGAATCAGATGGCACATGTCAGCTTAGCAAACATGGCCGTGTGAAGAGGGTGAGGATCCAGTGGCTCAGACTTAAAGGCAGGTGCAACATCTGACCAGTCAGATTTCAGTTCTTAAATTTCTTTTTTTTTTTTTAAAGAAAAAAATATGCCTGTCGATTGAAGCGCAGGTAGTTTGGCGTCAGTGGCCAACAGAGGCCTCCAGATCACAACCTTCAAATAAATTTACTGGTACCTTTTTTTAATTTTTTTTAAACAGGAGCACAAGGTGGATGCATGGATTCTCTTCAGCCTACAGATAAATACTGACCAACATCTGCTCTGATACACACATGTACTTAGTGTTCACATCCACTTCTAGAAAAACCAAAAAAAAGCATACAAAGAATAACAAAAGCTTGCTATTTGAAATAAAAAAAAAAAAAAAACATTTGTAATGGTGAAAAAACAAAGGGAAAGTTGGGCATCCAATGATTTAAAGTCTTATATTCTCTGGATCTTGTCAGCAACAACCACGGGGTTTTCTTTGCGAATCTTTTCCGCAGCTTCAGCTTTATAATCGTATGGACAGTTGTGTTTGTCGGAGTAACGGTGAACGCCACAGAACAAGTTCCCACAGCGACAGTCGAAATCTGCAACGCCACGACAGACATCAGAATTAGCAATTTACTTATGAGAGTAAATATGGATGTTGTCATTCATCAGATCTTTGCTTTACAGAACATTTAATCCGTCACAACTGGACTGTTCAGTTTAAGTTTGACGTTTCATCACTTCTTGCTCAAACCTGATTTGGTCGGAACCTTTTTTAACTGATTTGTGATCAGCTGATGAGCTTCCGAGGCCGAACACAAAGAAAGTCAGTTATGTACTTGTGTTTCCATTTTAGAGATTGCAGTCATGTGAAACATTCCTTCAAAAATGGATGCCCGCTTTGAGAGATAATTAAAGGCCTACTGAAACCCACTATTACTGACCACGCAGTCTGATAGTTTATATATCAATGATGAAATATTAACTTTGCAACACATGCCAATACGGCCTTTTTAGTTTTTTTATTTTAAATTTCCCGCGAAGTGTCGTGTTGAAAACATTGCGGTATGATGACGCGTGCGTTTGACGTCTCGGGTTGTAGCGGACTTTATTTTCCAGCCCGATCCAAGCTATAAGTAGTCTGCTTTAATCGCATAATTACACAGTATTCTGGACATCTGGGTTGCTGAATTTTTTGCAGTTTGTTCAATTATTAATGGAGAAGTCAAAGTAGAAAGATGGAGGTGGGAAGCTTTTAGCCTTTAGCCACACAAACACATGGTGTTTCCTTGTTTAAAATTCCCAGAAAGCTTTACTATGGATCAGAGCGGTCAAGCGAACATGGATCCAGACTACATGTCAACCGGCAGTCTTCGGTGTGAAAATTGTGGTAATAAGTCGGCTCTTACCGGAGACATCAGCAGAGCTTCCGTCCAGCTGCAGCTGCCGTGACTTCCCTCAGAGACTCTGGCGTCACCACACCAGTGGCCACACCCCTCCGACTGTCAGGTACTATTTAATCTCACTAAAACACTAGCAACACAACAGGCGGATAAGGGATTTCACAGAATTATCCTAGTAGATGTGTCTAAAAACATCTGAATCACTCCCACTGCAATCGCCTTTTTTTTCTTCTAGTCCTTCACTCTAAATTTCCTCATCCACGAATCTTTCATCCTCGCTCATATTAATGGGGAAATTGTCGCTTTCTCGGTCCGAATAGCTCTAGCTGCTGCTGGCTATGATTGTAAACAATGTGAGGATGTGAGGGGCCCTACAACCCGTGACGTCACGCGCACATCGTCTGCTGCTTCCAGTACAGGCAAGGCTTTTTTATTAGCGACCAAAAGCTGCGAACTTTATCGTCGATGTTCTCTACTAAATCCTTTCAGCAAAAATATGGCAATATCGCGAAATAAACAAGTATGACACATAGAATGGACCTGCTATCCCCATTTAAATAAGAAAATCTCATTTCAGTAGGCCTTTAAATTTCTATAGATTTTTTACAAACATTCCAGGATTCCATTTTTGGTGTTTTTTTTTATTATTGTAGGGTTTCCCCTACATAGGGATGGGAATCGAAAACCTGTTCTTGTTCAGACCCCGTACATAGTGTATCAAATCCTTGGAATCAGTTGCTATTTATTTAAACAGTTCTCTTATTGATCTTTTCAGGTGGTGACGACGTCGCTTAGTGACGTCAGACCTCAAAATGGCACAGCCCGGGTGCAACAAACGCTCTAAAGTAGCGACTACATTTTACAAGAAACAGCCTGCGGAGAGGCGGGGCTGGCAGTCCGACGGCGATGCAGGCCCAAGATGGAGGTGTGGACGGCTAGCCGCGAGGTGTGGCGTGCCGGGAGCGACGCCGCAATCGAGATCAGGTGCTTGGATCGCGCACCTGGAACCAATTAACGAATCTCCTCTCGCTCTATAAAAGGGCAGCAGCAGAGGAGGAAAGAATTGGAGAGACAACAACTGAGCAAGCAGCAACGCATGCAGCGCGGAAGAGAGCGAGAGGCAGACGACGCGGAACCGAGGAGCGAGCACAGAGCGGCAGAGCTGAAAAACAACCCGCAAAAGACTTTTCGTATTGAAAAATAAATAAGTCTACACCTGCTCGCAAAATGTCTGTGCTTGGTGGTCCTGGGAACCCACGCGACGGCTTGAGGCCGTCACACAGCCCTTATGGTAATAATTATAAGGCTGCTAGTTCATCAAGAGGAGGACATGCTAAAACATTTGACCACAAAGTATGCAATAATTATAAATGAAAGTCGCCTTTTGAACCGCTCCCATTAAATCCCAGCAGCAGTAATGCCAGCACGTCAGGTTCAAACTACCGCCTTATAATAGCGCTATTCTTTTTCAAATTGAAATGAATGCCCTCTCATTTAGATTAGCATGACGAGAGCCAGATTCTGACTGGCTCAGATGCGGGTAGCCCCTGTTCATGTCAGCCGCAAAACAAATGTCTCTGACAAGCGACTAAATTTATGGTGGAAAGTTCGCATTTTCGGTGGGTGAATGTTCAATTGTAGTCAGACAAAAGTTCCATGTTTTCTTGCAATCAGATTTTCTCTGTCATTACATTTTACAGGTGAAGTCTGTATAATGGAGGCCTCATTGCTGACAACAGTGAGACCTGTTACAGGTAGGCGGTCCAATACCTGGAGGAGTGGTGCACAGACGATGACCTGGTTCTTAATACCGCCACAACAAAAAAGGTCATCATGGACTTTAGGAGGACCAAGAGAACAACACAACCCTCACTCCTCTGACATATAAAATGCCTTACTTTAAACGTTTATAACTCATGGCCATGTGCCTTGAACTGTAAAGAAGTTGCTTTTAGTGTGAAGAGTCCTGCCTCACCCACCAACCTTTCACACAAAGAGGGATTTTCCAAAAAAAAGCATTTTTAATGGCGGAGTCGGTGACTGCTGTTTATGGTAATGGGGGAGACAATCAGTATGTGTACACGCGCTAAATTGTCTGATTTTTCAAATACTTCGGCTCTAAATGGGCCTCCTACAGCTGATGGAAACATCTGAATCACATCGTGTTCGACTTTTGAAAAGTCGGACTAACACACCTGGATTATGCGATTGGAAACCTAAGGGCCGGGTTGTGGCCGAGGGGACAAAAATATCTGTATTGGACATACTAAGTCTGTGGGCATGAACTGATGAAACCGGCTTGGGTGAGAGGCGAAACGTCTAAGACCAACTGAACAGTCCATTTTCTATTGATTGAATGCTCTAAGAATTTAAAGACCTTTCTAGACACATTTTTATTATTTTTGCTGGAAAAATTTTTTCACCTTCCAAGGTCTTTTACACCATTGTTTGCTTTCATCTTAGTGGCCTTTTTTTAGAACAGAGACGAGTCAACAGCAGGGGTGCTGCCAGAGATTTGGAGACAATAAAAACAAGAACAAAACCAACAGCTACAAGTCTCATCTACTGCTAAGTTGTTAATGGGTCCTTACAATCATCCCTCCCCTACTTTTTGCTCATAGAATATTAATTAATGTATTAAAAGACTGGTTGAGAGTAAAACCCTAAACACATTTGTACCTCTACGGGAAAGCTATTTTCACATGACTCACCTGTAAGACCAAGCTTTTTGCGGCACATAAAACAACGGTTCTTCTTGGGTTTGAGGGGATCAGGAGCGCTGAATACTGGACTGTCAGAAGTGGAGGGATGGATATCCGTGTCTGTGGACACTAAAAAGAACACACTAAACAGCTTTACCTCACAATATGCAAGCGATCAAAAAATACAGTTGAAGCAAGAAACAGCACAAATTAGCAGCTGATGAAAGTTCTGAGTAAATAAAATGGATGACAATTAGTTTCAAGTATTTTGCCTGGTTTCGATTACTTACCGTATGTTTTAGATTATAAGTCGCAGTTTTTTTCATAGTTTGGCCGGGGGTGCGACATATACTCCGAGCGACTTGTGTGTGAAATTATTAACACATTACCGTAAAATATTAAATAATATTATTTATGTCATTCGCGGAAGAGACGAAGAAAATGTCAGCAATCGTCACACACACACGTCAACCAATAAGGATTCGGCGGGGGAGGGTCATGGCAGAAGTGCATTGTGGGTCATGAGATGCTAGCTGCTATATGCTACTGCCATAGCTATTAAAATGGATCGTTTCAACGTTGGCGGTAACTTATAAAAACTGAGAAGGGCTGACCAAAAATGGCACCGAAAAGGAAGTCATGTACTGCAGATTACAAGCTGGACGTAGTGAAATATGCAGCAGAAAACGACAAGAAGAAGCGGCGCATACCTTTGGAGTTGGCAGAGTTGTTTAGAAGAGACATAGAGGAAGAAGATTTCAACGGACTTAGCGATGGGGAGTGACAGATTGTTTGGTAAACCTATATGTTGTAGTTATTTGAATGACTCTTACCATAATATGTTACGTTAACATACCAGGCACCTTCTCAGTTGGTTATTTATGCCTCATATAACGTACACTTATTCAGCCTGTTGTTCACTATTCGTTATTTATTTTAAATTGTCTTTCAAATGTCTATTCTTGGTGTTGGATTTTTTATACTCCGATGTGAAGTGTGTGTGTGTATATATATATATATATATATATATATATATATATATATATATATATATATATATATATATATATATACACACACACACGTTTTTTTCCTTCTTTATAATGCATTTTCGGCCAGTGCGACGTATACTCCGGAGCAATTTATTATCCGAAAAATACGGTAAATCTAAATAAACTGCTGAAATATTCCGGTCAGCAGTAGATAGGAATTGGAAGCAAGGATATTAAAATAATATCTAATCGACAGACATATTTTAATAACTTTAATAAATGGTTGAAAATATTTTTAAATATAAATTACAATGATTATTTTAAAAAAAACATGAGTTGAGCAATCTAAAGTAAGAAATACTATATCAGCCAGTTGTTAAAGACTAAAAAATATTCAAAGAAAGTTTTGATACGCACCAGGCCCCGTCAGGTCTGCTTTGCTAATGGATGCTTCTTTGTCCTCCGAGGAAAGACTCATCTCAGTCATCTTTTGTGTTACACAAATAGTTGACATCCTACTGCAATAGAGAGGAGATTAAAAATACAAATAAAAAATATTGTTCATGTTTATCAAAGCTAATGCAACACATTTTGAAAATACCTGAGAGTTTCGATAGCAGCAGCCTGTGCTGAAGCCGCGGCCTCAGCTGCAACCTTTGTTGCAGCCACTGCTGCTGCTGCATTATTCAAGGTGGCCTCTAACCGCTGGATTGCTGAAACTTCTGTGGAGACCATGCTGCTGCCTGAGGAACAAGATGCACGACATAAAACAGCTGAAAGATGACAGAAGCAACAAATACTGGTATTGACTGACATGTCTCCAATGATCAGGGGTTGGGCATCGTTTTGGACGATGATCAACCCAGGGTTTCCCACACATTAATTTATTTGAGGCGGCCCGCCCCGAAAGAATTACGGCCGCCACAAATAGATTTTTCGGCTTTTGACTCGCTCGACCGCTCATAAAAGCAATGGGACTGTCTGTGAATAGAGTTTGTAGTTACAACTCCGGTGCAGTAGGTGGCGGTAGCCTACTATGCATTGTAACTCCGCCAATTGCACTTAGTTCACCTGGTGGGTCAGAAGAAGAAGAAGAAGACGACGACAACGAAGTACAGGAATAACGGACCGACCAGATCAAAATATGAGGATAAGACGTCTTGGCAAACAAGTTCAAAAGTGGTCCGAACCTGTGCAGTGTTCAGCATCGACTCGGATTTTTTTAATTCTTATTTTCGGGACCGGAGCAGACGCACGAAGTAACAGTCACCTGTTACCATGCCGACGAGCTAACGTGTCCAGGTTATAACCCTGTTGTCAATAAACACAGGTGGAGACGGTGCTTCAGATACTGCATTAATACTGAAAGCTAAATTGTGCACTGTCCACTGCAGCATGTGAATGCAAAGAAAATAATAAAATCTGCGCCAACCAGCTGTTAAAATGTTATCCAGGTTAATGTTTTAGCCATTAAAGGCCCTTCATTTCAAGATTTCAGCTGTGATCGGGCGTTAAAAAGGTGGCTGACCTGTTCAGATGGGTGGAACTGCTACTGGTCAAATAATGTGAAATAGCATTTAATTTTACATGTATGCAATGCCATTTAAATGTTATTATAGATAATAATAATAAATACTGCGTAGTGTTGTAAATAGTCAACGGGAAGGATTTTAGTAAGACATAAGCACTACACAGACAGAAAAAAACCTAGGCAGGACAAGTAAAAATATTGGGGCAAGTAGATTTGAGAAGTCGGGCAAGTAGAAAAAAACCTTAACATTGAACCATGCATGTGTTGAGCTGGTGCCGCTTAAGGGTAGACGGCACTGTACATAGAGGGGTTCTGCTCGTTAGTAATAAATTCTAATGTTGGATGTTCACTCCTTCACACAGATGAGTACAGAAAAATATGTTCAGCGGCCGAAAAGGGCTCAACTTGGAGAGGGGGTACGCCTACAGTGCGGACCACAGGAGGTATTATCAAAACTGTGTTTTGATAATAGTGTTTTTTGAAGGACAAGAACCAGGCTGACATCCTTACTCTGCTGGCAAGTGAGTTCGACGAATGGGATAATGTCTACCCATGCCTCAAGCCTCCTCGCAGGCATTGCTTTGGTGATCCCCGTTTCAAGTGTTAATTGTGAACGGGATTTTTCTACTCTGAATAGGCTAAGAGCATCACTCTGAGGAGCAAAACAAATATTTTCTTTACTGGTGCAGTTTATGACATTTTTTTTTTTTTTTTTGGATGTATCCTTAGGTGAAAACAGACCTGAGGAATCAGCTGCAAGGAGAACACCTGGCTGGCTGCCTGCCTGAGAATCTCCATCAATGGACCTGACCCCAAGGACTTTCCTTATGATAAGGCCTTACACAATTTTTTACGGAAGCCCCGAAAAATTCATTGCCCTAACAAAGGGTGCAAAGTCTGCAGGCAGTAGGAAACACATGGTTAAGTGTAGGGAGTAAAACTGATGGCAGTCTAAAGTTCAAGATTTTTGGAGTGGGCTTTAATAGACATTTTAGCTTTTATATTTTGGAAGATTATATACTTTTTGTAAAAAACACAATTAATAAATATATTTCAGTGAATAACTAATTGTTCAAATCTGTATATAAATATAAGTGTTGTAATTATATTCCAACTCCGCGTTCTTCTTGGTCATCGCCGCCGTCACTGCCAATGCAGGATTATTGATATAGTGGAGCAGCTCCACAAGGTGTATGGAGCCGGGAGTCTGCCAGCTAAATCATTTTTCAGGTCGGCAGACCAAGCATCAGAAATAAAAATTGAAGATTGAATTGCAGGAGAATTGGAACGCAACACACGGTTTGCATCAATCGATGCCCAACCCTACCAATTATGTAATCAAGCTCAGCCCGTTATAATGGTTGAAATGCCCAATTGTATTAGATTAAACAACAGTGATTGAACATTTGCATGCAAACTGTTGGCTAGCTGTATGTGTACTTAATTTCCCAGTTTACTCTTGAAATAATTACAGAGTTGGTCATTTCCAGTTTTTTGTGTTTGCACATCAACAATAAAATCTATCACGGTTTTGTATATTTACAACAACATAACTCTCTGGTTCAATAGCCCATTAACACTTCAAATTTGCAACGTGTCTGGGAAATTTGTGGTTTTTGAAGGCACAAACACAAAAAATAACAAGAAGCATGTTGCGTAGCCTGCTGCTTCAGTGCTCACATATCTTAAGTCTTCCATAGCAACAATTTATCTAGGGTTTGACTGCTTTGGAGCATTCACACAATTAACTTAAGAACATACCTGCAACACATTATGAGTTACTCTGCAAGTGTGTGCAGTAAATACATTCCTTAAAGTGCAAGGAGAGAGGAAAAACAAGTTTCCTCTATATTGAAGCAATTATCATATATACACTGCTAGAATGGGCCGTTTACGCTTATAATAACAATATCACTAATATTTGGTTAATTTTCAGATCATGACATGTAGATGAGTGTAGTTGGTGGTTTCTGGACGTTTTAAAAGGGTATAATGAGTGTAATAGAGGACCCTCGATCTGTTGACCCAAGTGTTAGCTATTTATTTATGATTTCGAATGCATAAAAAAAAAATTCAAGCATATGTGTTCTTGTTTTGCATAAGGCTTGTGAATGATAAACAGCACATCTCACATTTCCAGTATGACTGATCTGATATGGTCATAGTGCAGAAGAATTACTACAGTGACGAAGAATCTAAGGAAATTGCTAAAGATATTCTGAGTGGAATATTCAAAATGGCCGTTTGAATTTGGGGCCTTTTTTTATGTTTAGACCAGGGGTAGGGAACCTATGGCTCTAGAGCCAGATGTGGCTCTTCTGATTGATGCATCTGGCTCTTAGATTAATCTTAGCTGACATTGCTTAACACGATAAGAAATGAATATTTCCACTGGTAATCAGAGTTAAAAATAACGTTCTAAATATAAAACATTCCCCTGCATTTTAATCCATCCATCCGTTTCCTACCGCATCTGTTCAAGACGTCGCATTAATGGTAAGAAGTATTTAATTTATTATTGTTAGCTTCAGAATATCAATGTTAATAAAAATAATACAAGACTTATTATACTCCAAAAATGTTGGTGTTACTTAAAATGCACATTTTTAGTTGCATTCAGTGTTAAAAAAAACATTATTTGGCGCTCACGGAAATACATTTTAAAATATTTGGCTTTCATGGCTCTCTCTCAGCCAAAAAGGTTCCTGACTCCTGGTTAAGAGGGAATTTTCGCATACTTTGTGGATTGTAAATACAATTGTATACGGTTTAATGGATAAAATGAAACAGGCAAATAAAGTCAAATTGTTTTTTCCACTCTTCAGGTACTTTATAGACCTAATGCTCACTAATGTTACTGATTGTTTTAAAGTGGGGAAGTGAAGGGGTGTAGGCAGACATATAATCCAAGAGGTTTGTTGATAATTGACAATTAACTTCAAATCAGTCAGGTTCAGGTTAGAAAACCTGCACAGAATAACTTAAGTCCATGCAAGTGGACATAAAACAGCAGGTCTTACCCATAGCACTCAGAGAACTGACTCCTCCATTGTTCTGTCTTGACAGGTGCTCCTTGTGGCAAACTGAGCACATGCCATTAGTCCTGGGGTTGCCATAGAAACCACAGCCAGTGGCACAGAGCATAGGAGCTGGGCTCTGATTGGTCTCCTGCGCCATAGCGATGTCTAAACTGACCTGAAAAAAAAAACACAAAAATACACATTGCGTGTTTGTCTGGAAGAACATCAATAATATTATAACCTAACTGAGCCATCAATTGCACTACTTTTTCATGACGTCATGCTAACTTTCCAGGGTGCATTAATACTTGTCATTTTTGGTCAAGCTAAAACAAACTTTAGTCTTGTTTTTTCTGCTAGTGCGGGTCTTTTGGTCAAGTGTGAACAGACGGAAGGTGGCCCGCCTGGGGTTTTGGCACCAGCCACTGGACTAGATCTGACCAATCTACGTCTATGAGCACAAACTGATGAAGCCTACTTGGATGAGCGGCGAATGGTCTTCTAAGACAAACCAAACAGTCCTGTTGCGACCAACTGAATGCCCTGAGATGACAATGACCTAGATGAATGAGGACATTCATAGACATGTTCTTGACAACATTTCAGTCACATTATGTCAACTTTCACAACTTTTCACGTTTAAAAGGAGACTCCAAATTTTGTGATTTCGGTTCCGTGTTAATCATGGGGCCCTACCGATGCTAAAACCCTTAACTTTACGACGGCCTGCAACTAGGACTGGGCGATATATCGCGGGTATGTCTCTCTGCGATATAGAAAATAACTATACCGTAATATTCGAGTATACATTCTCACGCAGTTGCTTTTAGCTGCGGGCATTACACTACAGGCTCTTCTAACTCCTTCTTGTGTCTCCTTCTCACAGACAGCGAGCGCACAAACTTACACATGTCACATACTGTCATGTCATACGTCACATACGTATATGCCCTCGCCCAGCAGAGAAGTAGCAGCCTGGCTACCGTTAGCTGTGATGCTAGCGAAACCGTGTGGAGGTATAATACGAAAGAGAGAATGTGCGAATCTGGTAACAAATGAAGGAAAAATTAATTCCCTAGAAAAACAGCACGGGGGTTTATAGTCTGGCTGTGGTTCGGCTACAAGCAGGAATTTGTCGAACAAACAACCGTAATTTGTCAAGTGTGGGGCACAAGCGTTGCTACCAAAAGTAGCATTACTGCTAATATGTAGCATCGTTTGAAAAGTCACGTGCTACTAACTTTAACAAATATAGTTTGGTAAATTCACTTAGTTTTGATTTCCTTCTGTGCATGAAAGTTTAGAATGAGCATACATTAATGCAGTATGAACAAGAATGTTTTAATGTAGACACATAGAATCATCATACTGCTGTGATTATATGCATCAAGCGTTCATTCAAGGCTAAGGCAAAAAACCGAGATATATATCGTATATCGTGATATTAAAAAAAGGCCATATCCCCCTGCCCTACCTGCAATTATCGTCATGTTGACTGTTACACTAGTTGCACAAAAACATTAATAACACCCCACTTCAAAGCTTCACAGTATTTCATCAATCCATCCATTATCTACCGCTTGTCCCTTTTGGGATAACGGGGGGTGCTGGAACCTATCTCAGCTGCATTCGGGCGGAAGGCGGTGTACACCCTGGACAAGTCACAATCTCATCACAGGGCCAACACAGATTGACAGACAACATTCACACTCGCATTCACACACTAGGGCCAATTTAGTGTTGCCAATCAACCTATCCCCAGGTGCATGTCTTTGGAAGTGGGAGGAGGCCGGAGTACCCGGAGGGAACCCACGCAGTCACGGGGAAAAACTCCACACAAGTTTGACAAATTAGGTCCTGTTAAGGTTGGCAAGGGCCAAATGAACATCATATTTTGTCCACACCACAACTTACTTCCGTAAAGACACATGGAGTGTAATGGCACACCTCCATCATTTTTGTCAAGCATAGGTGCCCCAGATACAGCCTGGTACTGAAACAACTCAGAATTATTTATTTTACAATCAGCCATGACAAATGGGTCTTGAAAGACAGGATGGAGTGCCAGTAACCAAAAGGGTTTTGTTTGCATGGAAGTTAGTGAAGACCCTGAGAGTGTCTCAAAAAGGGACGGCGTGGCGCAGTGGAAGAGTGGCCGTGCGCAACCTGAGGGTCCCTAGTTCAATCCCCACCTAGTACAAACCTCGTCACGTCCGTTGTGTCCTGAGCAAGACACTTCACCCTTGCTCCTGATGGGTGCCGGTTAGCGCCTTGCATGGCAGCTCCCTCCATCAGTGTGTGAATGTGTGTGTGAATGGGTAAATGTGGAAGTAGTGTCAAAGCACTTTGAGTACCTTGAAGGTAGAAAAGCGCTATAGAAGTACAACCCATTTATCATTTATCAAAAAGGAACACCTTTGGATATCTTATTGTAACAATAAAGGTCTACAGACCCATCGGGTTTTGCAGTGCATGCCTTCAAACTAGTAATTTTGAAGGCACGTTTCGGGAAAAATATAGCCAAAACTAAAAACAAATCATATTCAGTCTATTTGTACTAGTACTCTTGGTCATTCTGACTGCAATTATTCACTTCAGAAGAGACCAAAGCAATGCGTTTGTTCCAAATAGTTTGAGCCGAGGACAGTTTTACGTTTTTTTTGGGCATTCGTGGTTTTTTTTTTTAGGTATTTTAGCCAAAAAACATGGAATGCCAAGGGCTGAAACGAACATTATTTATTCCTTGACAAAAATACAAGTGTGACTGCTAAACAAACCACACTTCATTTGCACAATGCATATTTTTGAAAATAAAGTAACAATAGGATAGTGTTTATATGAAATAACTCTGGAAAATGCTGCAATGCAATCGCAGCTGCAGAAAAACCCAAAATATACCCAAATGTGAGATTAATTTACCCAATTCTGGCCTTACAATTAGCACAGGTCTTGAATTTAACCACAACCAATTGCCGCAGGGCCCTAAAAAATTTACCAACATTTGCGGCAACAACTTGCCATGACCGCCTTTGACTTTTTATTTATTAATGGACAAGAGATATAATGGCCAACGACAAAATGATAACTCGCGATAAAATTCCGGACAGTTAGTCATTCCACCTCCTTTCTCCTTTATAAACCCCGTCATTTGTTGATGGATGTTAGTGCGCATGCGCCTGACTTTGTGTTGCCTAACGTCTTTTGGCTTTTTAACCACGGCAGACTAACAACGTTAATCTCGCTCCAAGGGAATTACCTCGAAGTATATTTAGTCAAAAGACCTACATGTCACACTAATGGTGGCGTATAAACAATGCCAACACTGTCATAAACCTCTGCCATATAGTGAAACACTTAACACTGAAAATCACATTTCGGGAGAATATTTGACCCCCAACATAAACACAACAAAGCACATTCCCAGAATTCCTTGCAGAAACAACTCTTCCGAGACGCTACAGTCATTTTCTCTTGCTTCCCGCCATGTGTTTAAGAGCGCATTGATATTAGATGGAGACAGGTGTGGACAATATTGGATACTATTTTAAGCATACGAAAAGTAAACAGCGAGGGGAAAAAACTATATGATGTTGCTTTCATTTTGTCAATACAGCATCGATCAGCTGATGTGACTGAGAGTTAAAGGCCTACTGAAACCTACTACTACCGACCACGCAGTCTGATAGTTTATATATCAATGATGAAATCTTAGCATTGCAACACATGCCAATACGGCCGGTTTAGTTTACTAAATTGCAATTTTAAATTTCCCACAAAGTATCCTGTTGAAAACATCGTGGAATGATGACGCGTGCACGTGACGTCACCGGTGGTAGCGGACATGTTCTTCAAGCTCGATCCCAGCTGTAAGTAGTCTGCTTTAATTGCATAATTACACAGTATTCTGGACATCTGTGTTGCTGAATCTTTGGCAATTTGTTCATTTAATAATGGAGAAGTAAAAGAAGAGAAGATGTAGGTGGGAAGCGGTGTATTGCAGCTGCCTTTAGCAACACAAACAGCCGGTGTTTCCTTGTTTACATTCCCGAAGGTGAAGCTTTACTATGGAACAGAGCGGTCAAGCGAACATGGTTCCCGACCACATGTCAACCGGCAGGGTTCGGTGAGAAAATTGTGGTAATAAGTCGGCTCTTACCGTAGACATGAGCGGAGCTTGCGTCCTCCTGCAGCTGCGGACTATTACCTCCTCCCACCGGAGACACTGGCGGTCACCACACCCGTGGCCACACCCCTCAGACTTTCAGGTACCATATAATCTCACTAAAACACTAGTAACACAATAAGCAGATAACGGATTTTCCAGAATTATCCTAGTAAATGTGTCTAATATCTGAATCGCTCCCACTGCCCTCGCCTTTTTTTTTTTTTCCTAGTCCTTCCCTTTCACTATCTTCATCCACGAATCTTTCATCATCGCTCAAATTAAATGGGGAAATTGTCGCTTTCTCGGTCCGAATCGCTCCCGCTGCTGGTGTCTATAATTGTAAACAATGTGAGCATGTGAGGGGCCCTACAAACCGTGACGTCACTCGCACATCGTCTGCTACTTCCAGTAAAGGCAAGGCTTTTTTATTAGCGACCAAAAGTTGCGAACTTTATCGTCAATGTTCTCTACTAAATCCTTTCAGCAAAAATATGGCAATATCGCGAAATGATCAAGTATGACACACAGAATGGACCGGATATCCCCGTTTAAATAAGAAAATCTCATTTCAGTAGGCCTTTAATGAGGTGGGAAAACACGCCGTCACTCCTGTTATTTTTGTTCTTTGCCAAACTGTTGTACTGAACAACAAGGGGGGTGTTGGAAAATAACATATTGTTTATTAGACTTTATCTTCATTAGCCAAATTGCTTTGTGTTTTATTTTGATATCAAAAAGTGAACGGCGTGGGTTTTTTTTTACAATACTTTTGTTTTTTTCATGTCACAAAAGGTATTACCTTAAAAAACATTTCACATGTCATTTTGTTAATGTTCTATTGTGTATAGTTAATTCCTATACGACATATTTCTACTCAAACTCTTAATGGATCCCTGCCGATACATCATCTACATAACTTAAAAAACAAATTACAAAAAATACTTCCCTCTATCAAAAGGTAAAAATTAGAGATGTCCAATAATATCGGGCTGTTGATATCATCGGCCGATAAATGCTTCAAAATGTATTACGGAAATTATCGGTATCGGTTTCAAAAAAAAAAATGTATGACTTTTTAAAACGCAGCTGTACGTAGTGGTACACGGATGTAGGGAGAAATACAGAGCGCCAACAAACCTTAAAGGCACTGCCTTTGCGTGCTGGCCCAATCACATAATAGCTTTTCACACACACACAAATGAATCCAAGGCATACTTGGTCCAAAGACATACAGGTCACACTGAGGGTGGCCGTATAAACAATTGTAACACTGTTACAAATATGCGCCACACTGTGAGCCCACACCAAACAAGAATGATAAAACACATTTCGGGAGAACATCCGCACCGTAACGCAATATAAACACAACAGAACAAATACCCTAAGCCCTTGCAGCACTAACTCTTCCGGGATGCTACAATATAGATAAAGGCATCATGAAAAGACAAAACAAGCTGACAAGTTTATAATAATAATACATTTTAAAAACTGTATATGTATGCTTTAGAGCCCATGCATGGAAAGAAAATGTCTCCTTTAAAAGGCATATGCGGTCCTCTCCAAGGTTTCTCATAGTCATCATTGTCGACGTCCCACTGGAGTGAGTTTTTCCTTGCCCTTATGTGGGCTCTACCGAGGAGGTTTCATTTAATTGTTTATTTATCTCCTTCATTGATGTGCATTTTCAACGATACACAATTATACCTCAATTATACAATTTAAATTCACACAACAATGCCTGAGAAGGAGCAGGATGAAGAAAAATCTTATAGTTTCCTGCCCCCTTTGACATAATACATTATCTTACTTCATGAATATCATTTAAACCAAAAGGCTCGCCATTCCACGTTGCGTTAAAGGCCTACTGAAACCCACTACTACCGACCACGCAGTCTGATAGTTTATATATCAATGATGAAATATTAACATTGCAACACATGCCAATACGGCTTTCTTCCTCCAAACACGACGAGTTGAGTTTATACCAAAATGGATACAAGGATGATACAGCAGAGGATTGGGAGAATGTCATGTGGTCAGATGAAACCAAAATAGAACTTTTTGGTATAAACTCAACTCGTCGTGTTTGGAGGAAGAAGAATACTGAGTTGCATCCCAAAAACACCATACTTCCTGTGAAGCATGGGGGTTGAAACATCATGCTTTGGGGCTGTTTTTCTGCTAAGAGGACAGGACGGTTGATCCGTGTTAAGGAAAGAATTAATGGGGCCATGTATCGTGAGATTTTGAGCCAAAACCTCCTTCCATCAGTGAGAGCTTTGAATGGTTGACCAAATACCTATTTTCCACCTTAATTTACAAATAAATTCTTTAAAATTCCTACAATGTGAATTCCTGGATTTTTCCCCACATTCTGTCTCTCACAGTTGAAGTTTACCTATGAAGAAAATTACAGACCTGGCATCATTTTAAGTGGGAGAACTTGCACAATCGGCGGCTGACTAAATACTTTTTTGCCCCACTGTATGTATGCTTTGGAGCCCCTGCGTGGAAATAAAATAATGTCCCCTTTAAAGCAACACTTGCCTTGACCTTAAAAAGTTAAAATTCGAGGCCTGTTAGCACAAGCTTCTGTACGAACATAACTCACTAAAAACTGCTTCAACTCAAAAAGAACCCACAGGTGAACATAATGTGTTTAAAAAGAGTAGCTTTGTAACGAGCAGATGCGATAATTAACCAGCATGCTCACAGCAACAAGACAAAGGCTCACCATTCCACGTTGCGTTAAAGCTCTTAAAAACCGCTCACCACAAACTGCCAACACCACTTAAGATGAAAATAGTTATTTACCTGATTATCCTCGACGTATATTATTTTAAAAATGTATAGCTTTTATACGCTTTCTTCCAAACAGAAGGCCACCATCGTGCCTCACACACCAAATCTACTGAGTCATGCTAGCGAGCTAATGTTAGTCACTTTCGTTTACGAGCAGATAAATTAAATAACCGCGTAGCGTTGTTCGTGTTTCGTACGAAAACATAAACGGCATGAACACAAATATGATGTTAACGATTAAATGCGTGCGAGTTATAAGTGAATCTCGACACATTTTTATCGTGACTAGCATGCTAATGCTAGCTGGCTAAATAAATTGAGGCTTGTCGTGATATTAGCTGGCCTTTAATTACACTTTTGTGCGTTTATTGCTACTTGCAAGCGCTGTGTATGTTAAAATAAATCACACAATACAGTATAAATGTATAATATAGTTGAAGCGATCATGATGTGCTGATAAAAGATAGACACAGGACTATATCACTGCTAACTTGATGAGACTAAACATTTAGAGGAAACACACGTCGTTGTTTGTTTTCACTATTGAGTTGACTTACCTCTGCCGTCAGATGACAGTTTGTTTCCAGAGAATGAAAAGGAATAATAAAGTTGATTTGCGCACACAACTGGGGTCTTCTAAGTGTGAGGACTTTGTTGGGGCTGAACTGAACTCAACAGCTTCTTCGCTCCTTTGTGCTTTAAAGCGGTTGGCATCGAGCTTAATGGTGCATTAGCACCGCCTAACGCTTCGGAGTCCGGGCCAGGCAGTACTTTTTCTTCTTTTTTGATTGATTTATTGATACTTTTATTAGTAGATTGTACAGTTCAGTACATATTCCGTACAACTGACCACTAAAAGGTAACACCTGAATAAGTTTTTCGACTTGTTTAAGTCGGGGTCCACGTTAATCAATTCATGGTACAAATATATACTATCAGCATAATCCAGTCATCCATCCATCCATCATCTTCCGCTTATCCGAGGTCGGGTCGCGGGGGCAACAGCCTAAGCAGGGAAACCCAGACTTCCCTCTCCCCAGCCACTTCGTCTAGCTCTTCCCGGGGGATCCCGAGGCGTTCCCAGGCCAGCCGGGAGACATAGTCTTCCCAACGTGTCCTGGGTCTTCCCCGTGGCCTCCTACCGGTTGGACATGCCCTAAACACCTCCCTAGGGAGGCGTTCGGGTGGCATCCTGACCAGATGCCCGAACCACCTCATCTGGCTCCTCTCGATGTGAAGGAGCAGCGGCTTTACTTTGAGTCCCTCCCGGATGGCAGAGCTTCTCACCCTATCTCTAAGGGAGAGCCCCGCCACACGGCGGAGGAAACTCATTTCGGCCGCTTGTACCCGTGATCTTATCCTTTCGGTCATGACCCAAAGCTCATGACCATAGTTGAGGATGGGAACGTAGATCGACCGGTAAACTGAGAGCTTTGCCTAATCCAGTCATCACACAGGTTAATCATCATAGTATGTACATTGAATTATTTACATTATTTACAATCCGGGGGGTGGCATGAGGAGATTTGGTTGATATCAGTACTTCAGTCATTAATCAATCAATCAATGTTTATTTATATAGCCCCAAATCACAAATGTCTCAAAGGACTGCAAAAATCATTACGACTACAACATCCTCGGAAGAACCCACAAAAGGGCAAGGAAAACTCCCACCCAGTGGGCAGGGAGAATTCACATCCAGTGGGACGCCAGTGACAATGCTGACTATGAGAAACCTTGGAGAGGACCTCAGGTGTGGTTGGAGAAGTGGGTTGGATTGAGGTGTGATCTAGGGTGGAGGTCTAGAAGTAACCGGACTGGCTTATTCTGGGATGTTTGGAGTCTAGATTTGAGGGTTTTGGAGGTGCTGGGGTACCAGGAGGTGCAAGCGTAATCGAAAAAGGGTTGAATGAGAGTTACCGCTAGAATCCTAAGGTGCTTTTGTTGACCAGAGAGCAGATTCTGTAGAGGAATCTCGTTCTTTGGTTAACCTTTTTGATTACCTTGGTTGCCATTTTATCACAGGAAAGATTAGCCTCTAGAATGGAACCCAGGTAGGTGATCTCATGTTTCCTGGTGATAACAATGTCACCCACTTTTATAGTGAAGTCACTGACTTTCTTCGTGTTTACGGCGGGTGGCATCCAGCTTAATGGTGCATTGCTGCTAATTTCTGCTCCGGGGCATCCATTCATCCATTTGTACCGCGCTTATTCCCTTTGGGGCCGCAGGCAATATATACAAAAGGTGGGTAGAGTAGCCAGAAATTGTACTCAAGTAAGAGTACTGTTACTTTAGAGCAGGGGTCACCAACGCGGTGCCCGCAGGCACCAGGTAGCCCGTAAGGACCAGATGAGTCGCCCGCTGGCCTGTTTTAAAAAATAGCTCAAATAGCAGCACTTACCAGTGAGCTGCCTTTATTTTTTAAATTGTATTTATTTACTAGCAAGCTGGTCTCACTTTGCTCGACATTTTTAATTCTAAGAGGGACAAAACTCAAAAAGAATTTGAAAATCCAAGAACATATTTTAAAGACTTGGTCTTCACTTGTTTCAATAAATTCATTTTTTTTTTTACTTTGCTTCTTATAACTTTCAGAAAGACTATTTTAGGGAAAAAATACAACCTTAAAAATAATTTTTGGATTTTTAAACACGTATACTTTTTACCTTTTAAATTCCTTTCTCTTCTTTCCTGACAATTTAAATCAATGTTCAAGTAAATTAATTCTTTTATATATAGAATAATAAGTACATTTTAATTTCATTCTTCATTTTAACTTCTGTTTTTTTGAGGAAGAATATTTGTGAAATATTTCTTCAAACTTATGATTAAAATTAAAAAAAAATTATTCTGGCGAATATAGAAAATCTGTGGAATCAAGTTTAAATCTTATTTCAAAGTCTTTTGAATTTCTTTTAAAATTGTTGTTCTGGAAAATCTAGAAGAAATAAAGATTTGTCTTTGAAATACAGCTTGGTCCAATTTGTTATATATTCTAACAAAGTGCAGATTGGATTTTAACCTATTTAAAACATGTCATCAAAAATATATGTTTATTGTGAGAAATCATTAAGATGATTAGTGTTTCCACAAAGATAAATGTCATTAATTATTAATAATAACATAGAGTTAAAGGTAAATTGAGCAAATTGGCTACTTCTGGCAATTTATTTAAGTGTGTATCAAACTGGTAGCCCTTCGCATTAATCAGTACCCAAGAAGTAGCTCTTGGTTTCAAAAAGGTTGGTGACCCCTGCTTTAGAGATTTATTACTCAAGTAAAAGTAAGGAGTAATCACCCAAATATTTACTTGAGTAAAAGTAAAAAAGTACCATATTTCCTTGAATTGCCACCGGGACGCTAATTAATTTAAAAGCTCTTCTCACTCCTGCGCTTACCAAAGGCATGCGGTAAAAGTAAGCATGCGCTAATTATTTTAAAACCTCTTCTCAATCCGGCACTTATTACCAAAGGCATGCAATAAAAATTTGAGTGTGATGTAAGCTTGGACCTTAAGTCCCACTAAATAGCTCTTAATCTTCTTCCCTTTATGCGATTTCAAATTACCGGTGTTGAAATCAGCCTCCGCCATTTTGAAAATGATGACAGGGGAAGTGTCACTCGTGACGTTACGAGTTTGACCAGGGGGTATTACTAAACATGCGCTAATTATTTTGCGAAGCAAGTTTGACCCGGCAGTAATTCAAGGCAGGCGCATACTATATGCCCTGCGGCAATTCAATGAAATATGGTATGTTGTAAAAAAAAACTACTCAAGTTCTGAGTAACTGATGAGTAACCTGTTCGTTTAATGATTACGGCAACAAATAATGCATAAAAACATAAAAATAGCAATGAGCTAATTCAGAGCGAGTAATATCTCTAAGCAATTAAAACAATAATATATATTAAATAATAATACATTACAATAAAAAAATTAAGGCAAATTGAGCCACAATAATAACAGCACCATGGGCTCAGTAAGCATTGATTGATTGAAACTTGTATTAGTAGATTGTACAGTACAGTACATATTCCGTACAATTGACCACTAAATGGTAACACCCCAGTAAGTTTTTCAACGTTAATCAATTACTTAATAAATGACCAAGTCGAGGTGATCTACCTCATATATACTGTACATATACATACACACACATATCATATACTTATATATATATATATGTGTGTGTGTGTATATATATATATATATATATGTATACATATATATATTAGGGCTGAGAATCTTTGGGTGTCCCACGATTCGATTCAATATCGATTCTTGGGGTCGCGATTCGTTAATATATCGATTTTTTATTCAATGCAATTCTCGATTCAAAAACGATATTTTTCCAATTCAAAATGATTCTGTATTCATTCAATACATAGGATTTCAGCAGGATGTACCCAAGTCTGCTGACATGCAAGCAGAGTAGTAGATTTAAAAAAAAAAAAAATTATAATTGTAAAGGACAATGTTTTATCAACTGATTGCAATAATGTAAATTTGTTTTAACTATTAAACGAACCCAAAATATGACTTATTTTATCTTTTTAAAAATATTGGACACAGTGTGTTGTCAAGCTTATGAGATGCGATGCAAGTGTAAGCCACTGTGACACTATTGTTCTTTTTTTTTTTCATTTTTATAAATATCTAATGATAATGTCAATGAGGGATTTTTAATCACTGCTATGCTGAAATTATAACTAATATTGATACTGTTGTTGATATTCATTTTTGTTTCATTACTTTTGGTTTGTTCTGTGTCGTGTTTGTGTCTCCTCTCAATTGCTCTGTTTATTCCAGTTCTGAGTGTTGCTGGGTCAGGTTTGGTTTTGGAATTGGATTGCATTGTTATGGTATTGCTGTGTATTGTTTTGTTGGATTGATTAACAAAAATAAATAAATCAATAAATAGATTTTTAAAAAATGAGAATCGATTCTGAATCGCACAACGTGAGAATCGTGATCCATATTCGAATCGATTTTTTCCCACACCCCTAATATATATATATATATATATATATACACACAGTGGGTGCGGAAAGTATTCAGACCCCCTTATATTTTTTACGCTTTGTTAAACTGCAGCCATGTGTTAAAATCATTGAAGTTCATTTTTTTTCCTCATTAATGTACACACAGCACCCCATATTGACAGAAAAACACAGAATTGTAGACATTTTTACAGATTTATTAAAAAAGAAAAACTGAAATATCACATGGGCATAAGTATTCAGACCCTTTGCTCAGTATTGAGTGGAAGCACCCTTTTGAGCTAACACAGCCGTGAGTCTTCTTGGGAATGATGCAACTAGTTTTTCACACCTGGATTTGGGGATTCTCTGCCATTCCTCTTTGCAGATCACCTCCAGTTCTGTCAGGTTGGATGGTGAACGTTGGTGGACAGCCATTTTGAGGTCTCTCCAGAGATGCTCAATTGGGTTCAAGTCAGGGCTCGGGCTGGGCCATTCAAGAACAGTCAGAGTTGTTCCGAAGCCACTCCTTTGTCATTTTAGCTGTGTGCTTAGGGTCATTGTCTTGTTGGAAGGTGAACCGTCGGCCCAGTCTGAGGTCCATAGCACTCTGGAAAAGGTTTTCATCCATGATATCCCTGTACTTGGCCTCATTCATCTTTCCTTCAATTGCAACCAGTCGTCCTGTCCCTGCAGCTGCAAAACACCCCCACATCATGATGGTCCCACCACCACACTTGACTGTAGGGATGGTGTTGGGCAGGTGATGAGCGGTGCCTGGTTTTCTCCACACATACCACTTAGAATTAAGGCCAAAAAGTTCTATCTTTGTCTCATCAGACCAGAGAATCTTATTTATCAGAGTCTGGGAGTCCATGTGTTTTTTGGCAAATGCTATGCGGGCAAATTCTATGTGTCTTACTCTGAGGAGAGGCCTCCGTCGGGCCACTCTGCCATAAAGCCCTGACTGCTGGAGGGCTGCAGTGATGGTTGACTTTTTTGAACTTTCTCCCATCTCCTCACTGCACCTCTGGAGTTCAGCCACTGTGATCATCGGGTTCTTCTTTTCCTCTCTCACCAAGGCTCTCCTCCCCCGATTGCTCAGTTTGGTTGAACGGCCAGCTCTTGGAAGAGTTCTCGTCATCCCATACGTCTTCCATTTAAGGGATTATGGAGGCCACTGTGCTCTTGGGAACTTTAAGTGCAGCAGAATTTTTTTTTTTTTGTATCCATGGCCAGATCTGTGCCTTGCCACAATTCTGTCTCTGAGCTCTTCAGGCAGTTCCTTCGACCTGATGATTCTCATCTGCTCTGACATGCACTGTGAGCTGTAAGGTCTTATATAGACAGGTGTGTGCCTTCCTTAATCAAGTCCAATCATTAGAATTAAACACAGCTGGACTCCAATGAAGGTGTAGAACCATCTCATGGATGATCAGAAGAAATGGACAGTACCTGAGGTAAATATACATGTGTCACAGCAAAGGGTCTGAATACTTAAGTCCATGTGATATTTCAGTTTTTCCTATTTAATAAATCTGTAAAAATGTCTACAATTCTATGTTTTTCTGTCCATATGGGGTGCTGTGTGTACATTAAAAGGAAAAAAATGAACTTAAATGATTTTAGCACATGGCTACAATTGCGGGGTACACCCTGGACAAGTCGCCACCTCATATATATATATATATATATATATAGCATTCTATTTTTGTTACTTTATTGAGTTTACAACCCCCTGGAGCTTTTTTTTTTTTTTTTTTACTGTTTCTGTACTTGTTTTGATTATTATTATTTCTTGATTGTATGTAAATATTACATATTATAAATAAAGGTTAATAAAATAAAAAAATAAAAAAGGACAGCCAATAGCGATGGCAATACTGAACGGCGAATTTAGTGTGTGAATGTGAGTGTGAATGTTGTCTGTCTATCTGTGTTGGCCCTGCGATGAGGTGGCGACTTGTCCAGGGTGTACCCTGCCTTCCGCCCGATTGTAGCTGAGATAGGCGCCAGCGCCCCCCGCGACCCCAAAAGGGAATAAGCGGTAGAAAATGGATGGATGGATATATATATATATATATATATATATATATATATATATATATATATATATATATCCATCCATTTGAAAAAAAAGTACAAAACAGAATGCTATATATATATATATATATATATATATATATATATATATATAGCATTCTGTTTTGTACTTTTTTTTTTCTTACTGTTTCTGTACTTGTTTTGATTATTATTATTTCTTGATTGTATGTAAATATTACATATTATAAATAAAGGTTAATAAAATAAAAAAATAAAAAAGGACAGCCAATAGCGATGGCAATACTGAACGGCCAATTTAGTGTGGGAATGTGAGTGTGAATGTTGTCTATCTGTGTTGGCCCTGCGATGAGGTGGCGACTTGTCCAGGGTGTACCCTGCCTTCCGCCCGATTGTAGCTGAGATAGGCGCCAGCGCCCCCCGCGACCCCGAAAGGGAATAAGCGGTAGAAATGGATGGATGGATGGAATACTGAACGGACCATAGGACCTCATATAATTGTAAATGTCTCAACTGATACTTCATTGTCAACGTTTAATCATATGCTATCAATACACATTTTTTCAAGTGTCCTTGTTTTAACCAAATGAAATAGTCCGCAACCGAATGCAGCATATTCGACCACGAAATGTTCTGAATCTATGCCCCTACTAGCCGAGCAAATATCACCGGAAACGGAAATAGACCGTTTTTTAAATTATGCACGTCACCCCAGGGCGGGGCTACTGGGAACGGACGTTAAGCAAATGCTCTCGGCCAATGAGAGTGTTCGATAGTTTGATTTAGCCAATCAGCTTTAAGCTTGCGAGGATTTAAACTAAGATACACCGTGTCGCTTTACAGCGTTGCCTCGTTCTTTCACAAACTCTGCGGGCTCGGGAGCGAACGACATTTTTAAGAAAATAAAATGGCCTTTCGTGGTACAAGAGTAAGTAATCAACATCATATGTATGCTGTTGTGTTGTTGACAGTGGTTTCATGTTTACGTCGCTGTATATGTAGTCTAATACTGCTGCTATGCCAGCCAGCAGCCATTTTAACAGTCCACTTATTTATGCGGTCTAACATTGTTTTATTTAATTTTGTTTCAGAACCGCATGGCCTCCACTAGGACTGACCTCGTTGGAAAGGCGTGTGGACCCACAAAGCCGCGAGCAGCACTTGGGGAAATTGGAAACGTCCAGGCTAGCAAAGAGACACAAAATAAGGTAACTTTTAATTAATTTTGAATAAATTATATCTAATTAATCAACGCAACAAAGGTGCGTTGGTCGTTTACAACTCTGTCTTAAAGCTGAATGAAAAATCCTGCGGCCATTTTAAGCAAAGAGGCTTCCACTCAGTTGGAAACTACTGTATGCTAGGGCTGGGCGATATTGCCTTTTTTAAATTTAGCGATTATTTTAAGCCATATCGCGATATACAAAATATTTTACAAAATTTTGCCATGGCCTTGAATGAACTCTTGATGCATATAATCACAGCAGCGACCCCAAAAGGGAATAAGCGGTAAAAAATGGATGGATGGATGATAAATGGGTTGATTGATACTTTTTATTAGTAGATTGCACAGTACAGTACATATTCCGTACAATTGACCACCAAATGGTAACACCCGAATAAGTTTTTCAACTTGTTTAAGTCGGGGTCCACGTTAATCAATTCATGGTACAAATATATACTATAAACATAATACAGTCATCACACAAGTTAATCATCATAGTATGTACATTGAATTATTTACAATCCGGGGGGTGGGATGAGGAGCTTTGGTTGATATCAGAACTTCGGTCATCAACAATTGCATCAACAGAGAAATGTGGACATTGAAACAGTGTAGGTCTTACAGTAGGATATGTACAGCCAGCAGAGAACATAGTGAGTTCACATAGCATAAGAACAAGTATATACATTAGAAGTACATTTGAGCCATTCACACACACATTCACACACTCTACATTAAAACATTCTTCTTCATACTGCATTCATATATGCTATTTTAAAGGCCTACTGAAATGAGATTTTTGCTGAAAGGATTTTGTAGAGAACATCGACGAAGTTCGCAACTTTTGGTCGCTAATAAAAAAAGGCTTTCCTGTACCGGAAGTAGCAGAAGATGTGCGTGTGTCGTCACGGGTTGTAGGGCTCCTCACATTCTCACATTGTTTATAATCATAGCCACCAGCAGCAAGAGCGATTCGGACCGAGAAAGCGAGGATGAAAGATTTGTGGATGAGGAAAGTTAGAGTGAAGCACTAGGGGGGAAAAAAAGGTGACGGCAGTGGGAGAGATTCAGGTGTTAGACACATTTACAAGGATAATTCTGGAAAATTCCATATCTGCTTATTGTGTTACTAGTGTTTTAGTGAGATTATAAAGTCATACCTGAAAGTCGGAGGGGTGTGGTGACCGCCAGTGTCTCTGATTGGAGACATGGAGGAGCAAAGAAAGTTGCAACTGCCCCTTTGACAGCTGCAGGAGGACGCAAGCTTTGCTCATGTCTCCGGTAAAAGCCGACTTATTACAATTTTCTCACCGAAACTTGCCGGTTGACATGTGGTAGAGAAACATGTTTGCTTGACCGCTCTGTTCCATATTAAAGCTTCACAACAAAGAAACACAGGCTGTGTTTTGGTGTTAAAAGCAACTGCAATCCACTGTTTTCCACCGACAGCATTCTTCTTTATAGTCTCCATTATTAATTGAAGAAATTGCAGAAGATTCAGTGACACAGATGTCCATAATACTGTGTAATTATGCGATTAAGGCAGACTACTTTTAGCCGTCAGTGCTGCTGGGATAAAATGTCCGCTACAACCAATAACGTCAACATAAGCGTCATCATTCCGCAATGTTTTCAACGGGAAATTTAAATTTGCAATTTAGTAAACTAAAGAGGCTGTATTGGCATGTGTTGCAATGTTAATATTTCATCATTGATATATAAACTATCAGATTGTGTGGTCGGTAGTAGTGGGTTTCAGTAGGCCTTTAAGTGTCAAATAGAAATGAGCTGCATAATAGGAAATCAAATAGTAATCGTCCTTCACTATGTGGTAGGTTACTACGGACGTTATTAAATTCTCTTCATTCTCTAGCGAGTGACTTTTTCAAATGCAGTAGCAGTAATGCTACTTTTTATAGCAACGCTTTTGCCCCACACTTCACAAATTACGGTTGTCTGTTCAACATATTCCCACTTGAAGCCGAACCACCGCCAGACGATGGACACCTTGCTGTTTTTATTGGGAATAAACTTTTCCGTCATTTGTTACCAGTTTCGCACATTTCTCTCGTTTTACGACTCGAACGGCTACGTTAGCATCACAGCTAACGTGACCCAGTCTGCTACCTCTGCTGGGCGAGGACGTATACGTATATGACGTGATGTGTGTAAGTTTGTGCACCTGCTTGTCTGTGAGAAGGAGGGACAGGAAAGAGTGAAAAGAGCCTGAATGCCTGCAGTTAAAAGCAACTGCGTGAGAACATATACTCTAATATTGCGATATAATCATTTTCTATATCGCACAGAGACAAACCCGCAACATATCGTGTATATATCGCCCAGCCCTACTGCATGCTACATTTTAGTTGTCGAACATTGGATACATACTTGTTTTTTAAGTGAGATTAGATTAGATAGTACTTTATTTATTCCGTCAGGAGAGTTCCTTCAGGAAAATTACAATTTTCAGCACAATCCCATTCAGGATCAAACCTTACAGGGAGACAGAACAGGATCGCTGACTGGTCTGCCGGCTTCCAGCGCCCCTTACAACGTATGTACAGTTGTGGTCAAAAGTTTATACACACACACACACGGAAATAACAAAATGTCATGGCTGTCTTAGGCTTACAATTTTTCACTGCAATAAAGCGCTTTTGGTAGCCATCCACAAGCTTGTAGTTGAATTTTTGACCACGCCTCTTGACAAAATTGGTGCAGTTCAGCGATATGTTTTTCAGACATTGACTTGTTTCTTCAGCATTGTCCACATGTTTAAAGTCAGGACTTTCTGAAAGGCCGTTCTAAAACCTTAATTCTAACCTGATTTAGCCATTCCTTTAGCACTTTTAATGTGTGTTAGGAGTCATTGTTCTGTTGGAACACCCAACTGCGCCCAAGTCTCAACCTCCAGGCTGATGATTTTAGGTTGTCCTGAAGAATTTGGAGGTAATCCTCCCTTTTCACTGTCCTGTTTACGCTCTGTATAGCACCAGTTTCATTGGCAGAAAAACAGGCCCGCAGCATAATACTGCTACCACCACCATGCTTGATGGTAGGTATGGTGTTCCCGGGATTAACAAGTCATTCAAAAGTCAATAAACCCACATCAGCAATTAAAACATCTTGTGGTACTGTCAAACTTTTCACATGTCAAAGAAACATGGAGAAATAAAATATTTGGACTCAGAATTTGTAGACTTACACATTAGACTTAGACAAACTTTAATGTTCCACAAGGGAAATAGTTCCACACAGTAGCTCAGTTACAAATGATGGAAAAGAATGTGGGATTTAAAATATTAACTATGAACGATAAAACACTGAATATTGTACAATCAACCGAAACACATAGTGAAATATGAACGCGAAGGATACAAAAAACCCATCTATAATCTGATCTCTCAGTGACCATAGTAACTAGTATATCATGCAAATTCCAAGCATTGAATGACTTAGTATTGTGCAAGACTAACAGTCATTAGATAACATCACTGCACATCATAATGGCAGCTACACTTTCCATCTTAAACATCTAAAACAATTACCGTATTTCCTTGAATTGCCGCAGAGCATATAGTATGCGCCTGCCTTGAATTACTGCCGGGTCAAACTCTCTTCGCATAATAATTAGCGCATGCTTAGTATTACCGCCTGGTCAAACTCGTGACGTCATGAGTGACACTTCCCCTGTCGTCATTTTCAAAATGAAGGAGGCTGATTTCAATACCGGTAATTTGAAATCTCATAAGGGGAAGAAAATTTAGAGCTATTCAGTAGGATTTAAGGTCCAATCTTACATCACACTCATATTTTTACTGCATGCCTTTGGTAAGTGCCGGAGTGAGAAGAGGTTTTAAAATTAGCGCATGCTTACTTTTACTGCATGCCTTTGGTAAGCGCAGGAGTGAGAAGAGGTTTTAAATTAGCGCCCGGCCGGCAATTCAAGGAAATACGGTATTTGGGAACATCCGGCGGGCCAGATTGAAAAGCTCAACGGGCCACATGCGGCCCCCAGGCCTTAATTTGCCTAGGTCTGGTATAGATATATACTGATATTATGATAGCAACCGATTGACGCCATATAGCCTCTCGTAGTCTGTGGATTAAAGTAGAAATAGCGGGCATTTCGTTGCCGACATAGTCCCCCAAGATGAAGTTTCTCTTTAAATATCGATCTTGAAAATAAACTATTCTAAAATTCATGCGGTCCCAAAGAGTATCCAATCACGGGACGCGTAAATGTCACATTCAACCTTAGGCCAGCTAAAAGGACTTACTGACAACTTGTGATCTGATTCGATTATCACAATTGTCTATCACTTATCCTGTTCACTTACAGTGCACAGATGCCTGTATTGATACTGAAGGCCCCGGGCATGGCAACATAGAGCTGAATTCTGATTGGATAGGAACTCTAACTTAAAAACAGAACTGGAAAGAGCATAATATGACAAGAGAATATGAATACCTTTAGATATTTAGGGAAAGTACATTTTAAAAATGCCTTCTCTTTATCATGATTTCTGTTTGTTAGGCCAGCAGAGAAGGCCTTGCTGTCCCTGATGGCACACCACTGCATTTACCTGTATATGTCCCTGTTCAGCAATGTTTTCTAGCGGTATTAAGATTCAGTATGTGCTGTTGAGCCTACGAATGATTTAACCATCTAGCTTAAAGGCCTACTGAAATGAAATGTTCTTATTTAAACGGGGATAGCAGGTCCGTTCTGTGTCATACTTGATCATTTCGCGATATTGCCATATTTTTGCTGAAAGGATTTAGTAGAGAACATCGACTATAAAGTTCGCAACTTTTGGTCGCTAATAAAGCCTTGCCTTTACCGGAAGTAGCAGACGATGTGCACGTGACGTCACCGGTGTGAGGGCTCCTCACATCTTCACATTATTTACAATCATAGCCTCCAGCAGCAAAAGCTATTTGGACCGGGAAAGCGACAATTTCCCCATTAATTTGAGCGAGGATGAAAGATTCGTGGATTAGTAAAGTTAGGGTGAGGGTGAGGTAGCGTTTCAGATGTATTTACAAGGATAATTCTGGAAAATCCCTTATCTGCTTATTGTGTTAATAGTATTTTAGTGAGATTAGATGAGTAAAGTCATACCTGAAATTCTGATGGCTGCGGTGAACGCCAGTGTCTGAGAGAAGCCGATGAGGAGCCAAGATCACAGCTGCCTTTTTGACAGCTACAGGAGAAGGTCCCACAATCCACTGACGTCTCCGGTAAGAGCCGACAATTTTCCCATCCAGAAATTAGCTGGTTGATGTCGAAACATGTTCGCTTGACCACTCTGTGTTAAAGCTTCAAAACAAAGTTATTTATAGTCTTCATTATTAATTGAAAAAATTGCAAAAGATTCAGCTACATAGATGTCCAAATTATGCGATGAAAAGAGACGACTTTTAGCCGTGAGTGGTGCTGGGCTAAAATGTCCCCTCCAACCAATAACGTCACAAACACATATCATCATTCCGCGACGTTTTCAACAAGAAACTCACCGGGAAATTTAAAATTTTAATTTAGTAAACTAACCCGGCCATATTGGCATGTGTTGCAATGTTAATATTTCATCATTGATCTATAAACTATCAGACTGCGTGGTCGGTAGTAGTGGGTTTCAGTAGGCCTTTAATACTATTAAGGATATTTTCTTGATGCTAACAAATATCACTAAAGACGCTGTAATGTGGTCATCCATGTCGAACAAAGCACTTGGCTTTCCTGCAAAACTTAGCTTTTAATTTCTGTAATAAAATCAACAAGGAAATATGGTGTATTGGACGAATAATCACTATTACTGGACTTAATATGACCATTTATTTGCACAACCTGGACCTTGTAGTTATATTTAGGCAATATAAAAAATAATGCAATCGATTGTCCTTTCTTTAGTTCTGCTACTAAAATAACTTGCATTACAGTTTATCATACAAATCAAATGTTCCCGCAAGCATTTTACAAAGTGATTGCTGCAAACACAAGCGGTCTGATTTTTGTATTTCACAAGATTATGAAAGTGATATTAAGAGCCATTTTCTTCCACGCACTTTCATTTTGTCTCTTACTTTTTTATGAGCCACTTCTTTCTGGACTATAGTAAAGCAAACGACCTCGAACATCGATGAACAGAAATACATTTTCTGATCAAACTCTACACTTGCTCTGCTTGACCATTGTGTGAATTGACCCGTGAAGAAGAAAAACAAAAGTGACGTCATATGAAGCCCTCTTGTTGTGTTTGTAGTGTTTTTTTTTTTTTGCATTAGAAGACAGGCTCTGAATGAGTTGTCCCTTACAGAGGACAAAATGCATTGCTGTGTCACATTGTCCACTAGGGTCAAATACTGCCAGTAATATACAGCAGGATTGGTTTGGCTTTTTCTGTTGGAGCACTTTCCTGGAAAATAATCCAAAATGTCTGTCATTTACCCCAAAAAAGGGAACTTGATGCTGTGAGTATGTCCCTTTTTTCTATTTTTAACTTGTTTCGTTCTAAAAATTTTGCTTATCTCCCTGTCCAGCCTTTAAAGGTCAAGGCTGTGAAGAAGGTCAAGGCTCCTGCTCCAAAGGAGAATGCTGCACCCAAACCAGCGAGTATTCCTGTGCCTCAGGTACGTCCCCCCAAGCATCAAATCTTTATTTACAGGCTTGACCCCACCTTTGCCTGGCTTGCAGGTTGTTCCTGAGTCTGTCTCTCCAACCCCGATGGAGACTTCAGGCTGTGAGCCCGCTGACCTGTGTCAAGCGTTTTCTGATGTTATTATTGAAACTGCTGTCCGGGACGTGGATGCAGACGACTGTAACAACCTAATGTGCTGCAGTGAATATGTGAAGGACATCTACAAGTACATGCGCCAGCTGGAGGTGAGGAACATTTTAAGACGGTGCTCACCAATATATTTGCATAAATGCTTGGGTTTGATCCAATATTGATATCTGTAAGTATAGGATTTGTGATAATTTCTGTTACTGCTGCCAGTTAACATCTAAATGTCCTCCCAATAAGCACACGGTGAATTTATAAAGGAATTTATAAAAGGTAAACATGGTAGGTTATTGCTGGGATGTTATTGACATCAATTCAGGCTCACGTCCCGCCCAATGAATACGCGCAGCCAAGCCCTACAATGCCCTATGCTTGGGTTTTATGCTGTACTAATCGTTCAAATGTAAAAAGGATAAATGTTTCTTCAGAGTTGCCCGAGAGGTAATTAAAAATGGAGACTGAAACATTTTACAAAAGTAACTCACACTCTAGTCCAAGGGAGTAGAATCGACAATTGCGTGAGTTTGCAGTAATCTCTTTGTTAAAGGGGAACATTATCACCAGACCTATGCAAGCGTCAATATATACCTTGATGGTGCAGAAAAAAGACCATATATTTTTTTTAACCGATTTCCGAACTCTAAATGGGTGAATTTTGGCACATTAAACTCCTTTCTGTTTATCGCTCTGGAGGGGATGACGTCAGAATGTGACGTCGCCGAGGTAATACACCCGCCATTTTCATTTTCAACCCATTGTAAACATTGGGTATCAGCTCTGTTATTTTCCGTTTTTTCGACTATTTTTTGGAACCTTGGAGACATCATGCCTCGTCGGTGTTTTGTCAGAGGGTGTAACAACACTAACAGGGAGGGATTCAAGTTGCACCACTGGCCCGAAGATGCGAACGTGTCTGCCGCCAGACCCCCGCTGAATGTACCAAAGTGGCTCCACATTTTACCGGCGATGACAGACATGGCACAGAGATGTATGGATAACCGGCAGATGCATTTGCAATGATAAATTCAACGAAATCACAAAAGGGAGTTTTGTTGATGTTTACTTATTTGCTAATCAGACATATTTGGTCACGGCGTGACTGCCAGTTAATCGATGCTAACATGCTATTTACCGGCGGTGCTAAAGCAGACATGGCACAGAGATGTATCGATAACCTGCAGATGTATTTGTAACGATAAAGTCCCAGTAATCACAAAGGTGAGTTTTGTTGATGTTGACTGCCAGCTAATCAATGCTAACATGCTATTTACCGGCGGTGCTAAAGCAGAGATGTATGGATAACCTGCTGATGCATTTGCAACTATATTACGTTTCCTTCCACCCACGTTTAATGCGAAAAAAACACTTACCAATCGACGGATTTAAGTTGCTCCAGTGTCACAAGATGCGAAAGTCCTGATCGTTTGGTCCGCACATTTTACCGGCGATGTTAACGCAGCTATTCGGGCGTCCTATGGCTATGAATAGCACCAATAGCTATTCGCTCAATAGCTTCAGTTTCTTTAATACTTTCATACTCCAACCATCCGTTTCAATACATGCGTAATCTGTTGAATCGCTTAAACCGCTGAAATCCGAGTCTGAATCCGAGCTGATGTCGCTATATCTTGCTGTGCTATTCGCCATTGTTTACATTGGCAGCACTGTATGACGTCACAGGGAAATGGATAGTGGCATCACAAATAGCGAAAATCAAGCACTTTAAAGCTTTTTTTTAGGGATATTCGGAGACCGGTAAAATTTTGAAAACTTCAAAAAATACAACATGCCACTGGGAACTGATTTTTATAGTTTTTAACCCTTTTGAAATTGTGATAATGTTCCCCTTTAAAAGGGGACATTATCACAATTTCTGAAGGGTTAAAACCAATAAAAATCATTTCCCAGTGGCTTATTTTATTTTTCAAAGTTTTTCTCAAAATTTTAGCCATCACGCAATATCCCGAAAAACTGCTTCAAAGTGCCTGATTTACACCATAGCTAGATCCACCCGTCTATTGTCCAGTGAAGCCACCATAAACAAACATGGCGGATAGCACAAAGGTATAGCATAGTAGCCCGGATTCAGACTGATTTCAGCACCGTAAGCGATTCAACAGATTACGCATGTATTGAAACGGATGGTTGGAGTGTGGAGACAGGTACAGAAGCTTTTGAGCAATATGACAACAGACAGCTGCACGGGAGGAAGCGTGGACGAATTCGGCGATCGCCTTCTAACCAACGATTGGTATGTGTTTGTTTGGCATTTAATGTGGGTGGAGGGAAAGGTTGGATGCAAATATAGCTACAAATGAGGCATAATGGTGCACTATGTACATACAGCTGGCCTAAATAGCATGTTAGCATCGATTAGCTTGCAGTCATGCCGTAACCAAATATGTTTGATTAGCACACTCCACATAAGTCAATAACGTCAACAAAACTACTTTTGTGATTTTGTTGACTTTATCGTTGGAAATGCATCTGCTTTGAGTGTCGCAGGATATCCACACATTCTTTCCATCTCTGTCGTAGTAGCATAGCTGTCGTCGGTAAAATGTGCGAAACAAACGGGACTTTCGCATCTTTTGGCCACTGGTGCAACTTTAATCCGTCTCTGTTCGTGTTACACCCTCCGACAACACACCGAGGCATGATGTCTCCAAGGTGCGGGAAAACAGTCGAAAAAACGGAAAATAACCAGAGCTGATTTGACTTGGTGCGTCTAATAAGATTGAGAAATTGGCAAATTGCTTTTAAAGGTTTGTATGGTATACTTAAAGTTTATTTGTATTAAACATTTGCTACAAGTGGTGAGACAAGCATCTACTTGGTGACTCTTTAAAGTAAATGTGAGCATAACCTAAAAGGGTTAAGCTTTTACCGAAGGCAGCAGTCGTAAATGGAACTTTCAGCACATAATGTTGACATCTAGTTATATTTTGATAAAGATGGGGGTGGGTGGATCACTACTCAGACGGCGCGTGCAACAGCAACAAACATCGGTAGATGTGAAGTTAAGTCATGAAACGCAACCATACCGAGCAAAAATGATGCATATTTATCAAGGAAAAACTATCACGGTCCTTGACCCAGTCTCCCACAAATGCTTTTTCAAGTTTTACTCTGTTTTGTTATTTAGAATGAGGTCTGGAGCACAAGTGTCTGAGAACACTACAGACCTATTTCCTTTATCACTGGACAAATCTTTTTGTTGAAGTATAGGGATCTTTCATTGCAAAGTTAGATATTGTATTTTTGCTCTTATCTACTTTTCGCATCAATATTTAAATAAGCCTCTTTTGTACTCTAAGCTTGTTGTTCACTGCTGTTTTCAACTTCCGGGAGGAAGTCACGTGTCGGAATACAAGTAATAGGCTACTAGGAACTAATAGCTACACAATTTAGTATGTGTAATAAGTGTCCTTAATTGAACACAATTGCAGTCTAAAACAAACCATTTATCAATATAAACAGGTAACAAATCCAATCAATGTATTTATAGTGCGTGCTGTTGACAGTTTAGCAATAGAACCACAAAATCAAACTACCGGTAGTTTGATTTTGATGAGATATTGTTAGTTTCTCTTTTTACATCGTTTGGTCAAAACAAAGTTAATAGTACACTAAAAAAACATAATGTGTAGGCTTTTACCCTGAAATATGTATTTCTTTTAATTTGTAAACGTTAAACCAATAACAAGAAATAAAAATCGTTCATATACAGATATTACCCTTTGTGCCAAACTACCGAAATATGAATAGGCTCGGCCACTACATCATAACATACATTATTGGGGGTGTGGGAAAAAATCGATTCAAATTTTAATCTCGATTCTCACGTTGTGCGATTCAGAATCAATTCTCATTTTTAAAAAATTGATTTTTTTAATTTTTTTTATCAATCCAACAAACCACTACACAGCAATACCATAATGCAATCAATGTCAAAACCAAACCTGACCCAGCAACACTCAGAACTGCAATTGAGAGAAGACAGAAACACGACACAGAACAAACCAAAAGTAGTGAAACAAAAATGAATATTATCAACAGTATTATAATTTCAGCATAGCAGTGATTTAAAAATCCCTCTGACATTATCATTAAACATTTATTTAAAAAAAAAAAAGTGTCACAGTGCCTTACACTTGCATGGCATCTCATAAGCTTAACACTGTCCAATATTTTCACAAAGATAAAATAAGTCATATTTTTGGTTGTTTAATAGTGAAAACAAATTTACATTAAAAGCGCTTTGAGTACCTTGAAGGTAGAAAAGCGCTATACAAGTACAACCAATTGATTTATTATTGCAATCAGTTGATAAAACATTGTTCTTTAAAATTTATAAAAGCTTTTTACAAAAATCTATTACTCTGCTTCAATATAGGCAGACTGGGGTAGATCCTGCTGAAATCCTATGCATTGAATGAATAGAGAATCATTTTGAATCGGGAAAAAAATTGTTTTTGAATCGAACCGTGTTGAATAGGAAAAAAATATTTTAAATCGAATCGTGACCCCAAGAATCGACATATCGAATGGTGGGACACCCAAAGATTCGCAGCCCTAATTGTTATCCTATCAATTATTATTCTACTTGATGTCTGCTGTAATGCGCTTCCATCTACATGTCTTGAGATTAACTAAGCACTTATTTATTCTGTTCCTAGCTTAGCAAATGGCATGTAATTTTATCTACAGTAAGGCAAACTAGACTGTCGTAACTATAGTGTCACTGCATTAATTGGCTACTTAATGGGAACGCTGGCTTACTTTTCATTTCACAGCCAAGTCTTTGATGCTTTGCCAACCAGGTTTTTGTCGCAAGTTGCTTTTTGTGCTGGAAGGGGAAAAAAAAAAGTACTTCACTTGGGCAAAGGAGATTGGAAGACTCACACGGCGTGAAGTTAGATGTTATTGTTGGTAGTGATGTCAAAAGATTTAGGCTATTATACAGTGGCTTGAACAAGAAATGAATTATCTTAAAGTACCCTTTTCTTCACTTTCCCTCCTTTTGCCAGTGTCAACTCCTTTTTAGATGCGTGACCAGCTAACATGCGATTTTAGATGTATTTTTTTCACAAAATAAAGCAATGCCAAATGTTTTGGATAGTTAAACAGTTTTTTTTTTTTTTAAACTTTGTGTAGGCATTAGTAGGTAAATAGACTATATAAGGTATATCCATTCATGAAATGTATGACTTAAATTTGTTTTCATGTAAAAAGGGTTTCACTAAACCTATTTTGAATATGTAGTGGCATTTGCATGTAGGAGAAACCCTGATCAAGAATTTGGCTGAAATGGTTGGCCATACTCTATACACAACTCTGAGCTTTGTGAGTTTACTGCCATCCACTGCTTACTGTATTTCCTTCAATTGCTGCCGGGGCGCTAATTTAAAACTTCTTCTCACCAAAAGCATGCAGTAAAAATTTGAGTGTGTAAGTATACCATCATGAAAAGCACATTTAATAAAAAAAAAAACGTTATGTTCTTAGCTTATAAATTAAATCCATGCCAGCTCCTTCTGATCAAAAGCATCTAACTTGTTTATGGAAGTCTTCCTTAACTATCTTCAGTTTTAAAAGTCTCGATGGAGATCTTTTTTTTATTACCTCATGCTTCGTTTGAAAGTCTAGTTTAGAAAACTATCATACCGGTGCTATCAGTTAGCTCGGCTCCTCAAGTGCAGGGGCGACGACAGAATTATCCTGACAAACCCCCCTGCCGTTCTGCTCCGTGGGTGATTTCTTTATCCCACCACTGCCACCAGGAAGTGTTATTGTATAAATAATACACTGGGTATTTAGGACAGGAACATGCTTTATTTCAGCCCGGTTGTTTATATAGCCAGCATAAGTGTTACATCCTAAAATGTCCGTCGCTCATTGTCACTTCTTCTGCGGCCGAGTAGTCTCAAGAAGGATCACTAGCGCCCTCTACCACCAGGAAGCGGGAGTCATTTAATGTGTCATATTTGACAGACGCAGCTATGGTATTGTGACGGTCTCAAGCCGTCGTCTTGCCGGTTCCCAGGACCACCAAGGAAGGACATGGCTTGAGCAATTTGACTTTATTTTTCAATAAAACCTCAGTCCAGGTCGTTCTTCCGCTCCTCTTCTCAGCTCGCTCGCCATCTCCTCGCCGCATTCTTGGGCTATGCTCCGGCGTGGCCTGCCTGTCTGATTGTCTGCTCCACAGGTATATTAATAAAACATACCTGCTTACTGTTCTTTTTAGTATACCGGTATTAAATAGCTTGGACCTTAAATCCTACTGAATAGCTCTTAATCTTCTTCCCTTTATGCAATTTCAAATTACCGGTATTGAAATCAGCCTCCTCCATTTTGAAAATGATGACAGGGGAAGTGTCACCCATGACGTCACGAGTTTGACCCGGTGGTAATACTAAGCATGCGCTAATTATTTTGCGACGCAAGTTTGACCCAGCAGTAATTCAAGGCAGGCGCATACTGTATGCCTGGCGGCAATTCAAGGAAATACGATAGGTACGTAAGTCAGTGTAAAACAATAGAATTTTTGTTAAAATCCTGCGCTATTTGAGGTTAATTTTACAATAATTTTTTTATATATAAATAAAAGTTTAATTGAAATAATTGTGGGAAAAAGTCAATATTTTGCTACTTTCAGAAAGAAATGGTTATTCAACTGCCAAAATAACAAAGCACTTAATCATGAAGGAATGGGGGATAAAAATGGTTGGCGGTTGAAAGACTGACAAGTTTCTTCTTAGGCTGACCAGAATGTTCGAGCTGCTTACCTCCAAGGCCAGGAGGTGACCGGTAACATGCGTGCGATACTTGTGGACTGGTTGGTCCAAGTCAACCTAAAGTTTCGCCTGCTGCAGGAGACCATGTACATGACTGTGGCAATAATTGACCGTTTTCTTCAGGCAAGTACTTTTTTGCTTTTATTGCTCATCACCAGTAAGGTCTTTTGAATGAAATGCTTTGACCACCCACAGGAACAGCCGGTCGTCAAGAAGAAGCTGCAACTGGTCGGAGTCACAGCCATGTTCCTCGCATCCAAGTACGAGGAAATGTACCCGCCGGAGATCTCCGACTTTGCCTTTGTGACTGACAGGGCGTACACCACTGCTCAGATCCGAGAGATGGAGATGACCATTCTGCGGGTGCTCAAATTCCAGCTGGGTCGCCCTCTTCCTCTGCACTTCCTCCGAAGAGCCTCAAAGATTTATGAAGTTTGTAGCAGAATATTCACCTGCATGACTTCTGCTGTGCTCCCACATTAACACTTCTGTCTTCAGGTAACTGCAGAGCAACACACGCTGGCCAAATACTTGCTGGAGCTGACCATGGTGGATTATGAAATGGTTCACTTGCCACCTTCACTGGTGGCGTGTAGTGCGTTGGCGCTAACACTGAAGCTAATGGACGCCGGAGAATGGGTGAGCGCTAAACTCGTAATTGACAGTTTGTGTGATTGTTGCTGTGGTTACAAGGCTGCTAGAGGGTGCCAACTTTCAAACATGATGCAAGCATTTTATTCTGCCCTCTTTGAAGGGGCAGACACTTTTTGCACAGTCATTGCAATGCAGGCAACTTCTTGGGGTGGCTGGTGAGGTTTGTGTTGAAGACTGTTTGTAGGGTACTTTCCTCCTGCATGAACACAATTTAGCCTGTAAGCTCACTGGAAGTTTGTTAAAGGGGAAAATTATCACAATTTTTGAAGGGTTAAAACCCATAAAAATCAGCTCCCAGTTGCTTGCTTTATTTTTCGAAGTTTTTCACACAATTTTACCCATCACACAATATCCCGAAAAACTGCTTCAAAGTGCCTGACTTTAACCGTTGTTATATCCACCCGTCCATTATCCTGTGACGTCACAGCGTGATCACACAGAAACAAACATGGCGGATAGCACAGAAAGGTATAGCGATATTAGCTCAGATTCAGACTCAGATTTCAGCGCCGTAAGCAATTCAATAGATTAGGCATGTATTGAAACTGATGGAGAGTGGAGGCAGGTAGCGAAAACAAAATTGAAGAAGAAACTGAAGTTATTGAGCAATATCACGACACAGCGGCACGGAAGGAAGCGAGGACGAATTCCAAGATCGCCTTCCAAGCAACGATTGGTATGTTTGTTTGGCATTAAATGTGGGTGGAGGGAAAGGCTGGATGCAAATAAGGCATAATGATCCAATATGTACATACAGCTAGCCTAAATAGTGTGTTAGCATCGATTAGCTTGCAGTCATGCCGTGACCAAATGTGTCCATCACACTCCACATAAGTCAATAACATCAACAAAACTCACCTTTTGTAAATTCATGCACAACCTTATAAGATTGGTGGACGAAATGAGACAGAAAAAGAAGTGGCATAAATCACGTCTTAGCCAACATATCCAGGGGGTTTACCTCGCTCGTCTGCGGGAAGAGACTGCCGTCGTCCCTGAATAGCTCACGCTCGGGCAGATTCAGTGGTGGTCTATTTTCCAATATTGCAGTTTTTGTTGACTTTATTGTTGGAAATGCATCTACTTTGAGTGTCTCGGGATATCCACGAGGCATGATGTCTCCAAAGTACGGGAAAACAGTAAAAAAAAACGGAAAATAACAGAGCTGATTTGACTTGATGTGTGTAAGATTGAGAAAATGGCAGATTGCTTCATGTTGTGACGTCACAGGTGAAAGGTCATCGATTGGCAGGCTATCACTTGAAAGGCATTTAAGTCGCCAAATTCACCCTTTGAGGGTTCGGAAATAGGTTAAAACATATGTTCTTTTTTCTGCAACATCAAGGTAGATATTGACGCTTATATAGGTCTGGTGATAATGTTCCCATTTAAACAAGGTCATAGACCATATTGGACAATGTAGTTTACATACTATGTCCTCTTCCATTTATTACAAGTAATAAAACATAAACGCCCTACTTGCCTATCAAGGAGGAAATTGGCAAGTTTGGCGTCAGATGAGAAAAATCATCTTTCAAAGGCATCCCCGATAAAATCCAAATTATGTTCCTGGCTTTGAGATGAATAGGTTGAGAATCGTAACGACACCTTAGATTTACTAAGGTCTGACATGTTTAGTAACTTTACCTGTGGCAGTAGCTGGGCAAAGCTGCCAGTGCAAAACTGGAAACCTGGATGTGACACACTCTGGCTTTCTAATCGGTCAAACAGTAGAGATTGTGGGGCTGTAAATCTAATTTTGAAATGAGCTTATCCAGCTGAACTACGGTTATCGAGGTATTCGAACATAACATGATTTAATTGCTTTGACATATCAGGGCCATTAAATGACTTGACATGACATTCTTATATATGGCTCATAAGTTTAAGCATAATCATTTTGTTAATGTATCAATAAGTGCATTATCCTTGTGCAAGGTACTTTTTCAACCATTTTTTGTTTCCGTAGTGAAACTGGATTTGGCGCATCGCGCTATTGTGAAGGGTGTGTTGTGCTGTTCTCAGCTTGAGTAAAGCAGCGACTCACTTGGAGGGAGGGGGGACTACTGTTACATGGATGATTTTGTCACAACACAAGCAAATGGTTTGCTCTTGACACGTAGATTAGTCTGTTTGAATTACCGTCCCGATATTCAATATCATGCGTGTCGGTAATGAATGCAATTTGACGCATTACTTTCCCAACAAGTTTCTTCTCCCAACAAACCTGATATTTTGCGTTTATCAGAGGATTCTGTTTTAAGTTAAAGTACCAATGATTGTCACACACTAGGTGTGGTGAAATGTGTCCTCTGCATTTGACCCATCTCCTTGTGAACCCCCCTGGGAGGTGAGGGGAGCAGTGGGCAGCAGCGGTGCTGTGCCCGGGAATCATTTGTGGTCATTTAACCCCCAATTCCAACCCTTGATGTTGAGTGCCAGGCAGGAAGGTAATAGGTCACATTTATATAGTCTTTGGTATGACTCGTCCGGGGTTTGAACTCCCAACCTACCGATCTCAGGGCGGACATTCTAACCACTAGGCCAATGAAACAAGCTTATTGGTGTGTCAAGTGCAGGGGTCGGCAACCTTTACCACTCAAACAGCCATTTTAACCCATTTCACAAAATAAAACAATGGGAGCCACAAAACACTCTTGAAATTTAAAATGAAATAACACTGCATACAGGTTTTTTTTATTTTATTTTCTTTCCCGCTCTGTGCTATGTATAAGCCAGGGGTCTCAGACATGCGGCCCGCACCTTTTTAAGGAAAATTTAATGTTAGTGCGACCCGCAAGTTTTATGAGTGACGCTTGACGCCGTCACCCGAATTTCAGAGAAAATAATACCTGTATATCAAATGTCTGCTGAATTTCACCCCTCAACCATAATAAGGTCATGATATGATGGCACTGCCTTTAGTGCCCTCTACAACCTCAACAAACTGCTTCCCAGCCCAGTCTCATGTATGTGGCTTCTGCAGACGCACGCAAGAGACTGCAAGCAGTACTTGTTCAACAGCCATACAGGTCACACTGAAGGTGCCTGTTTAAACAACTTTAACACTCTTACTAATATGCGCCACAATGTGAACCCACACCAAACAAGAATGACAAACAAATTTCGTGAGAACATCCGCACCGTAACCCAACATCAACACAACAGAACAAATACCCAGAATCCCATGCATCCCTGATTGTTCCGGGCTACATTATACACCCGCGCTACTACCAACCGCAGGCACCAGGTAGCCCGCTGGCCTGTTCTAAACATAGCTCAAATAGCAGCACTTACCAGTGAGCTGCCTCTATTTTTTCAATTTTATTTATTTACTAGCAAGCTGGTCTTGCTTTGCTTGACATTTTTAATTCTGAGACAAAACTCAAATTGAATTTGAAAATATTTTAAAGACTTGGTCTTCACTTGTGTAAATAAATTCACTTATTTTTTTACCTTGCCTCATTATAACTTTCAGAGACAATTTTTGAGAAATACAACCTTAAAAATGATTTTAGGATTTTTAAACACATACTTTTTTTACCTTTTTAAATTCCTTCCTCTTCCCTGACAATTTAAATCAATGTTCAAGTAATTTTTTTACTAGATTTTTTAATTCTTCATTTTAGCTTCTGTTTTTTCGACGAAGAATATTTGTGAAATATTTCTTCAAACTTATGATTTAAAATTCAAAAAAATTATTCTGGCAAATCTAGAAAATCTCTAGAATCAAATTTAAATCTGACTTCAATCTTTGGAATTTCTTTTAAATTTTTTGTTCTGGAAAATCTAGAAGAAATAATGATTTGTCTGTTAGAAATATAGCTTGGTCCAATTTGTTATATATTATAACAAAGTGCAGATTGAATTTTAACCTATTTAAAACATGTCTTCAAAATTCTAAAATTAATCCTAATCAGAAGAAATGACTAATGCTCTATAAATTCTTTTTTTAAATTTTTCAAAAAGATTCGAATTAGTTAGTTTTTATCAATTTTTTTCCGGTTGAATTTTAAAGTCGAAATTGAAAAACTGTTTCAAAATTGAATTTTCATTATTTTCCTGTTTTCTCCTCTTTCTAAACCGTTCAGTTTTTTTTCATCATTTACTCTCTACAAAAAACCTTCCGTAAAAGGGAAAAAAATGTTCGACAGAATGACACAAATACCTATTTTTTTTATATATATAGATTTATTAATTAAAGGTAAATTGAGCAAATTGGCTATTTCTGGCAATTTTATTTAAGTGTATCAAACTGGTAGCCTGTCGCATTAATCATTACCCAAGAAGTAGCTCTTGGTTTCAAAAAGGTTGGTGACCCCTGGTCTAGACTAACGTTTCAGATACATTGTCACACGGTTTATTTTCATCTTGTTGGACTTTAATCAAATGACACTCCTAAGTGGATAAGTATTTTTATATATTTTTTTCAATTGTCAGGATGTGACGCTCCAGCACCACATGGATTACAGCAGTGACACTTTGATGCCCGTCATGGCTCACATTGCCAAGAATATTGTGAAGGTCAATGAAGGGAAAACCAAACATTTGGTAAGAAGTTGAGTTTAGTTATTTGACTTATTTGAGACTTACATTTGTGCTGTGACTGCAGGCTGTCAAAGGAAAGTATTCAACCTCGAAGCAGATGAGGATTGCGCTGATTCCGCAGCTCAAGTCGTCGTTGGTAAAAGAACTTTCAATGCAGCTCACACAATGAGCACATTTTTGTTGCTCATCTTGTACAAAACTGTCCAATGTTTTTAATATTTGTAGATTTTTAAAGCTTTTATTGCAACTTTTTAAACATGTGACTTTAATCTTCCTTGCAAACTTGTAGTCTGTGGTGAAAATTAAACTTTTTTTTTTTTCTCTCAAGGTCTTAATCATATCAACCATTGCATCATTTGTATTATGCTTTTCATTTGTATATGGTTTTGTACACAACGTAAACTTTCTTACCTCTAGAGGGTGCCATTGGAGTAAGTTTGGATGGTGAATGTTGATGCATGTCAGTCTTCTGCCTGCAGAGTGCTTTTCATGACATTGTGAAGAAATAAGAAGACAGTGGGCTGTACTTTTTTTTTTTTTTTTTTTAAAGTTATAAATCCTTGCATTACTAGTATTGCCAGTAATGGTTTTTGTGCCTTTAAAATTTTTAACCCACTTATTAAAAGAACTCTAACTTTTATATATATAAAAAAGCAAAATACTCTGAGTGCTGCTTGGGTGTTTCTCTAGTGCTTTTCAGTAAGGATCCAAGTGAAACTTAGAAGAAATCTGAGGTACTAAAAGGGTTAAGGATTAAAACTTAGCGGTGAATATCTTTCGCTACAGTTAAAATACTTCAATGCCATCAGTTTTAAATATGCTTCAGTGGATATATTGCTCAAATTACATTTGATAATGTCTGCATGTGTTTGTCAGAAGTAAATAAAGCCGCATCCCATCCTTTAAAACACAGGTATCAAACTCAAGGCAATGGGGCCAGATCCGTTTATATGGCCCACAAAAGCCTGGGGGGGAAAAAAAGGTTTTTGTTTTCTTTATTTTCTAACTAAAGGTGTTTTTATTTTTATATTTTTATTTTTTTCCCTAGTTTGACAGGGGTAAGTTGTCCGATATTGCAACATATGTTTAACTTTTTTGGTCGAACCCCAAATACTTTTATATCTACTTATGATTTTGAAGCAAGTTATCCCATTAAATTTTACACTATAAATTTTTATTTTTTTTTACAGCAGACTACTGTAAGTAGGAAAAAACAAGTTGTTTTTACAGTAAAATTGTTGACTGAGCTGTTTTTTTTTCCTAACCTGTAAAATCATGGTTTATTTTATGTTACTAAATTTTATGATAAACTGGCGGCAGTTGCCAAAATATTTAGCTGGTACTTTTTTATTTACAGTAGTATGTTGTAAAAATAAAAACACCATATTTTACAGCAAGTCTGGCAACTAAGCTGCTGTTTGTTTTCTGTAAATACTGGTTAAAAAAAAAAAAAAATGTTTTTTCATTTTTTGCTTTAAGGAAAAAAAAAGTGAAATATTTGAATTCATAGTTGCAAGCAGCCCGTTAACGGCAGCTATGACTGTGGTGTGGCTCTCAATGAAAACAAGTTTGACACCCCTGCTCTAAAAGTATCAATAATATATATATATATATATATATATAAAATGTACACAAGTGATATTAAACCAAATTATTTTGGGGGTTGAATTTCCAGAAAACTCAAGACTAGGCTTTCATTTTAATATTTATCCTGTAAAACTCCGTAAGTAGTATACATTTGATATTAGTCGAGTTAGTCAGTGAGTGCTCTGCTCTTTCTAAGAATGTTTTGCAAAAATCCTCAAAGACAGCACTTTGTGTTAAGAATTTTCTGCAAAAATGCAAGTTTTGTTCAGCTGGGTACTGTGACTTTAAAAAAAAAAATTAAAAAAATTTTTAGAACACAATGGAGTTGATGACTGTGTTCCTTGTATTTATCACTTCAGTTGTGATATCAGGGTACCAGTCGAGCTCCATCTGTCCCACCGTTCCCTTGGGGACGCCCCAGAAAGCCTTTATTGGGATGACCACCTGCTGTGGTCAGCAGATCATTTCCCAAAGGGTTATGGGTAGTAGGTTGAATGCAGTGTTTAGGAGACATTTTAATGTATGGACTTTGTCTGAACATTGAACAAAATGTTATTTATAAAACACAAGAGCTTTTTGATGAAACTGCAGGTAATCAAAGCAAATCATGAAAGTATTGACTAAGTGTACACTAAAAGTTGACCGAGATTTTACAGCATTTAAAATTTTTGTCAGTAAAATAGCAAACTTTACATTACAATTGACTAAAAATACACGACCATTATTTCATCACAAAATAATAATTGACCCTACAGATGTCAAAAAATTACTGTTAATTCAAACATTCGTCCTTTAAGGGCTTTTTTAGACTAAACTGCACACTTTCTATCCATCATCGTCCGCTTATCAGAGGTTGGGTTGTGGGGGCAGCAGCCTAAGCAGGGAAGTGTAGACTTCCCTATCCCCAACTACCTTGTCCTGCTCCTCCTGGGGGATGTTTATTTTGAACATGAGTCACAATATGATACAACATACATACATTTTCTACCGCTTGTCCTTTTCGGTCTTGTGGGGGGTGCTGGAGCCTCTCAGCTGTATTCAGGTGGTAGTCAGGGCACAAGTCGCCACCTCATCGCAGAGCCAATACTGATAGAATGTTGTTCCTAAACAATTTGTTTACAGTGTTGACCTTCGCCCCATCCTTGTTTGTGAATGACTGAGCATTTCATGGAAGCTGCTTTTAAACCCAATAATGGCATCCACCTGTTCCCCTGTGGGATGTTCCAAATAAGTGTTTGATGAGCATTCCTCAACTTTCTCAGTCTTTTTACCACTTGTGCCAGCTTTTTTTTTTTTAACCTGTTTTAGGCATTAACTTCCATGCATACAATCTAATTTTTCTTTGCATCCCTGAAAAGAAAGAAAAATCAAAGCATATTTAATCATACTCCTTTTCCAACTATTGACATATTTCCACTTCCTGTTCTCATTTTGTAACGATTGACATCAATGGAATACAACACTTCTCTAATAGGTGGCAGTATGCTGTCAAAAAGTAGTTTTAACAGTAAAATTACATCTGAGAAGCAACAGCATATAGTTGTAAACTGCAATTAATTGCTTTAATATTTTACATTAAATCATTGCAAATGTTAATGCAATATTTTGTGACTATAAAATGATTAGTGCAGATTAACATTAGATGAATTAATGTGTTTGATTTCAGTTATAATAGACGCTTTAGGGTGATAATTTGAAGATTCAAGCATATACTTAATTTTGTCCCATTTTAACCCTAGACCAGGGGTCGGGAACCTGTTTGGTTGAGAGAGCCATGGAAGCAAAATATTTTAAAATGTATTTCCGTGAGAGCTATATAATGTTTTTTAAACATTGAATACAACTAAAAGTGTGCATTTTTATGTAAAACCAACATTAGGGTATAACACGTATGTTTTTCCTTTTAATAACATTTTTATTCTGAAGCTAACTAATAATGAATAAAATACTTCTTACCATTCTTGACTTCTTGAACAGGTGCGGTAGAACAGTCTTTTTCAACCACTGTGCCGTGAGATACAGTCTGGTGTGCCGTGGGAGATTATCTAATGTCACCTATATGGGTTAAAAATATTTTTTGCAAACCAGTAATTAGTCTGAAAATGATGTCGTCGGTGCTGTTTAGAGCTAATTGCTTTGTAGATGTCGGAAACAGCGGGAGGCAGGGTGCAGGTAAAAAAATGGTGTCTAATGCATAAGCCAACAATAAACAACGGGTGAGTGCCCCTAAAAAAAGGCATTAAAGCTTAGGGAAGGCTATGCAGAGCAAAACTAAAAATGAACTGGTTACAAAGTAAACAAAAACACAGAATGCTGGACTACAGCAAAGACTTACGGTGGAGCAAAGACAATGTACATCCGAACATGACAATCGACAATGTCTTCACAAAGAAGGATAAAAACAACCTGAAATATTCTTGATTGCTAAAACAAAGTAGATGCGGGAAGTAGCGCTCAAAGGAAGACATGAAACTGCTACAGGAAAATACCAAAAAAAGAGAAAAAGTAACCAAAATAGGAGCACAGGACAAGAACTAAAACACTACACACAGAAAAACAGCGAACAACTCATAAGTCACGGCGTGATGTGAAAGGTGGTGACAGTACATCTACTTTGAGACAAGAGCTAAATTGATGAATGCATGGTTATGGTTTAGAGTCGTATCCAACAATTGTGACGACTTTCTACTGTCAACTGAGTTTCGTTTTAAATACATTTCTGCTGGTGGTGTGCCTCCGTATTTTTTTAAACGCAAAAAATGTGCCTTGGCTCAAAAAAGGTTGAAAAACACTTCGGTAGAAAACGGATGGAGGGATAAAAATGCATGAAAATGTTTTTACATTTTGAATGTTATTTTTAACACTGTTTACTAGTGGAATTATTCATTACTTATTGTGTTAAGCAATGTAAAATAAGATTAATCTGAGAGCAAGCTGCAGTCATGAAAAGAGCCACATCTGGCTCTAGAGCCATAGGTTCCCTACCCCTGCCCTAGACCAATGTTCTATTTTCAGCTTTATTTGTATATTTTTGAAAAATGGACCTGGTCAGCACTGAGGCCGACAAAGAATGAAATTTTGGCTTTTCAGGCTTCCAAGAATTCCAGAGATTGTTGAGGATCAGTCAGGATCTATTTTCCAGTCTAAACATTGGCTTGCAAAAAGCAGACTTTCTAACAAATAATCCTTGCTGACCCCTTCTAGAAAGTCTGCTAGTATTTATCCAAGAAAGACAAAGTCAAACCTAAGAGCCACACAAGCACTTTTAGTGTGTATGTAAGGCCGGAAAAGTGCATACAATAAGACCAGATTCATTTACATGTGTTCACAAGTAATCATGTGACTGCTGAACGTTTATAACCTTTGATTTGAGGTGTGATTAACACATAAGTTATTGCGAAGTTTAAGTGCAGAAAAGTAAAAAACATGTTTGACAATATCTCTTTATTCTAGGGCAGCTTTTTCAACTAAATTGTTTTGGGGCCACATTTCCAGAGAGCTCTGTACTGGGTGGTTGGGTCCCCTTCATAATTAGTTTATATACAGTATTCTGGTGAACATGCTTACTCTAGAGCAGCGGTCATCAACAAGGCATAATTGTTCAACAGCCATACAGGTCACACTGAAGGTGTCTGTTTAATTGTAATTTTCCTGACGGAATAAATAAAGTACTATCTAATCTAAACAACTTTAAAACTCTTACTAATATGCGCCACAATGTGAACCCACACTAAAGAATTACACACATTTCGTGAGAACATCCGCACCGTAACCCAACATCAACACAGCAGAACAAATACCCAGAATCCCATGCATCCCTGACTCTTCCGGGCTACATTATCCACCAACCGCAGGCACCAGGTAGCCCGTAAGGACTAGATGAGTCGCCCGCTGGCCTGTTCTAAAAAATAGCTCAAATAGCAGCACTTACCAGTGAGCTGCCTCTATTTTTTAAATTGTATTTATTTACTAGCAAGCTGGTCTCGCTTTGCTCAACATTTTTGATTCTAAGAAGGACAAAACTCAAATAAAATTTGAAAATCCAAGAAAATATTTTAAAGACTTGGTCTTAACTTGTTTAAATAAATTCATTTATTTGTTTTACTTTGCTTCTTATAACTTTCAGAAAGACTATTTTAGACAAAAAATACAACCTTAAAAATGATTTTAGGATTTTTAAACACATAAACCTTTTTACCTTTTTAAATTCCTTCCTCTTCTTTCCTGACAATTTAAATCAATGTTCAAGTATTTTTATTTATTTATTGTAAAGATTAATAAATACATTTTAATTTAATTCTTCATTTTAGCTTCTGTTTTTTCGACGAAGAATATTTGTGAAATATTTCTTCAAACTTATGATTAAAATTCAAAACAATTATTCTGGCAAATCTAGAAAATCTGTGGAATTAAATTTAAATCTTATTTCAAAGTCTTTTGAGTTTCTTTAAAAAAAATGTGTTCTGGAAAATCTACAAGAAAAAATGATTTGTCTTTGTTAGAAATATAGCTTGGTCTAATTTGTTATATATTCTAACAAAGTGCAGATTGGATTTTAACCTATTTTGAACATGTCATAAAAATTCTAAAATTAATCTTAATCAGGAAAAATTACTAATGTTCCATATATATATATATATATATATTTTTTTTTTTTAAATATTCGAATTAGGTAGTTTTTCTATAAATTTTTTTCGGTTGAATTTTTAATTTTAAAGAGTCGAAATTGAAGATAAACTAATTTTCTAAATGTTATTTTCATTTTTTTCGTGTTTTCTCCTCTTTCAAACCGTTCAATTAAGTGCTTTTTTCATAATTTATTCTCTACAAAAAACCTTCCGTAAAAGGAAAAAAAATGTATGACCGAATGGCAGACAGAAATACCCATTTTTTATATATATAGATTTATTTATTAAAGGTAAATTGAGCAAATTGGCTATTTCTGACAATTTAAGTGTGTATCAAACTTGTAGCCTTTCGCATTAATCAGTACCCAAAAAGTAGCTCTTGGTTTCAAAAAGGTTGGTGACCCTTGCTCTAGAGTATGCATTTGAATGTAGTCTTATTAGTTACATTGTTTTATACTGTATGTCTTCTTTGAGACAGTAGTTGCAATGTGCTGCAAACTCACAGGCCACCAGTTGTATAGCCTAAATAATAAAGAGGGCCTAAAGTGAAACTTGCACATTTCTAGTATAACTAAAAGTTGAACAAATGACATATGTGGTCCTCTCCAAGGTTTTTCATAGTCATTGTCACCGAAGTCCCACTGGGTGTGAGTTTTCCTTGCCCTTATGTGGGCTCTACTGAGGATTTTGTGGTTTGTGCAGCCCTTTGAGACACTAGTGATTTAGGCCTATATAAATAATCATTGATTGATATGACAAAATAGAGCTACAAAACCAGTGAGGTTGGCATGTTGTTTAAATCGTAAATAAAAACCAAATACAATGATTTGCAAATCCTTTTCAACCTATATACTTAACATTTGAATTGCAAAAGTTATTTTTTTTGCAAATATCAGTTCATTTGCAATTTGATGCTTGCAACATGTTTCAAAAAAGCTGGCACAAGTGTCAAATGAGACAAAGTTGAGATATGCTCATACACTTTTTTTGAAAATCGAACAGGTTAATTGGGAACAAGTGAATGCTATGATTGGGTATAAAAGCAGCTTCCATGAAATGCACAGTTATTCGCAAAAAAGGATTGAGGAAGAGTCACCGACTTGTGAACAAATGTATATTGTCCAACAGTTTAAGCACAACATTTCTCAACGAGTTATTGCAAGTAATTTAGCTTTTCCACCATTTACGGTCCGTAATATAATCAAAAAGGTCAGAGAATCTGGAGAAATCACTGCATGTAAGCAGCTAAGCCCGTGACCTTGGATCCCTCATGCGGTGATGCATAAAAACTGACATCAGTGTGTAAAGGTTATCACCACATGGGCTCATTAACACTTCTGAAAACCACTGTCACTAACTGCAGTTTGTCGCTACATCTTTAAGTGCAAGTTAAAACTATAAAAAGCGAAAGGCATTTATCAACAACACCCAGAAATGCCGCCGGCCTCACTGGGCCTGAGCTCATCTAAGATGGACTGATGAAAAGTGTTCTGTGGTCTGATGAGTCCACATTTCAAATTTGTTTCTGGAAACCGTGGATGTTGTGTTCTCAGGACCAAAGAGGAAAAAGAACAATCTAAACTTATAGGTGCAAAGTTCAAAAGCCAGCATCTGTGATGGTATGGGGGTGTATTAGTTTCCAAGGGATGGGTAACTTACACATCTGTCAAGGCACCATTAATGCTGAAAGATACATACAGGTTTTGCAGCAACATATGTTGCCATCCAAGCAACATATATTTCATTGACGCCCCTGCTTATTTCAGCAAGACAATGCCAAGCCATGTGTTACTAAAACTGGTTTCATAGTAAAAGAGTGCGGGTACTAGACTGGCCTGCCTGTAGTTCAGACCTGTCCCCCATTGAAAATGTGCAATGCATTATGAAGCCTAAAATATGACAATGGAAACCCTAGACTGTTGAACATCTTAAGCTGTACATCAAGCAAGAATAGGAAATAAGTCCACCTGATAAGCTTAAAAAATTGATCTCCTCAGTTCCCAAACGATGGATCTACTACAGTTGTATGACCTGATGCAGCAGGTTTTACCCGGCCCGCGGGATGACTTTTAAAAATATTAAATGAGCTGAAATTTTTGAATGAAATAAACTGGATGTCGCAATAGCAATTGTTAGTGCACCATTCGAGGAAAATGAGCAAACTACATAAATAACATCCTGTAATTTGATTTTGATATTTTTTTTATTTTGATGGATTGAAAATCAACACCAATGAGGAACATGATCACCAAATTTATTCAGAAAGTATAAATACCAACAAAGATAAAATACTATTAACCGAAACGTGTAAGTGTAAAAAAAACACATTTTTAAGCAAAGAAAACAATCTGAAATTGAGTTTGCTGTAATTTTACCAGTTCGGCCCACTTGGGAGTAGATTTTTTCTCCATGTGGTCCCCGATCCAAAATTAGTTTGACACCCCTGTTTTACAACAGTCCACACCATAAAATGATACCAGTATGTACTATATTTTGTACTGCTATCGATTGGCTTAATATCTGTATCGGCCAATCCTGAAAGCTACAATATTAATATATCAGAAGTGGAACGTATCGGGACACCCCTACTTTTTATGTTGCAGCTGGTCAGGATGTAGTATATTATTCCATTATTTATTATTAAAAAACAATCACTGATTCATGATGTTGTTGTTTTTGTGTTTGGATTATCACTTCTTCAACAACTGTTTTGGTTTTAAACAATAACGTGTTGATTTACTAATCACACAGTGACCGTTTTTAATAATAACTCCATATGGTTTTGCTGAGTAACGCCATGACTTTGTGAAGGTTGTGAATGAGTGCGAGTTCAAGCAGAGCCTGCTGGTGTCGTGTTGTAATCCGAGCCGGGCTCTTGGATCCGAGCAGACTCCTGAGTGGTGATAAATCTTCAGTGGGTTTGGGGGGGAAGGGAAAGAAGGATGCTGACACGTTAAAAAGCAACATTCTTGTCTGCATCAGACGTAGACACTGATAGATGCGCCTTTGGTAGCTGAATACACTTATAAAGATGTATAGTAGGCAATTGTATTGTTGTGTTGTTTCCGTTTTGACTGGCATGTCATTTTTCAATCTCGTAAATGCTTCTGGTCACAACACAAACTAAACCCAATCAGAACCGATCCATAAAATTACTGTGTTCACCCCAAACTGGAAAAAAATCCAAAACCAGTCAAATTGCCACGTTATGTAAATCGTAAATGCAAACATAATACAATGGGGGTGTATTTGTGCCCAAACCATGGGCAACTTACACATCTGTGAAGGCACCATTCATGCTGAAAGGTACATACTGGTTTTGGGGCAACATATGTTGCCATCCAAGCAAAGTTATCATGGACGCCCCTGCTTATTTCAGCTAGATGATGTGTAACGCGTGAGCATATTCTCCAACAGTTTAAAAACAACATTTCTCAACGAGCTATTGGAAGGGATATAGGGATTTCACCATCATCAAAAGTTTCAGCGAATCTGGAGAAATCACTGCACGTAAGTGGTACTGCATCAAAAACCAAAATCAGTATGCAAAATACATCACCACATGGGCCCAGGAACACTTCAGAAAACAACTGACAATATCTACAGTTTGTCGCTACATCTGTAAGTGCAAGATAAAACTACTATGCAAAGCCAAAGCCATTTATCAACAACACCCAGCAACGCCGGCAGCTTCGCTGGGCCCAAGCTCATCTAAGATGGAGTGATAGAAAGTGGAAAAGCGTTCTGTGGTCTGACGAGTTCACATTTCAAATGGTTTTTGGAAACTGTGGACGTGGTGTCCCCTGGAATAAAGAAGAAAAGAACCGTCCGGATTGTTATAGGCGCAAAAGTTTAAAAGCCAGCATGTGTGATTGTATGGGGATGTTTTCGTGTCCTAGGCAGGGGTAACTTACACATCTGTGAAGGCACCATTAATGCTGAAAGGTACATACAGGATTTGGAGCAACATACAGTATGTTGCCATCCAAGCAACGTTATCATTCAGCAAGACAATGCCAAGCTACGCGTTACAACAGTGTGGGTACTAGACTGGCCTGCCTGTAGTCCAGACCTGTCTCCCATTGAAAATGTGTGGCACATTATGAAGTGTATGCGTGTTTATAAGTATGTGTGTGTGTGTGTATATATATATATATATATATATATATATATATATACCGTATTTCCTTGAATTGCCGCAGGGCATATAGTATGCGCCTGCTTTGAAATACTGCTAGGTCAAACTCGCTTCCCAAAATAATTAGCACATGTTTAGTATTACCGCCTGGTCAAACTCGTGACGTCACGAATGACACTTCCCCTGTCATCGTTTTCAAAATGGAGGACGCTGATTTCAATACCAGTAATTTGAAATCGCATAAAGGGAAGAAGGATAAGAGCTATTCAGTAGGATTTAAGGTCCAAGCTTACATCACACTCAAATTTTTACTGCATACCTTTGGTAAGTGCCGGAGTGAGAAGATGTTTTTAAAAAAATTAGCGTAGCTTACTTTTACCACTTGCCTTTGGTAAGCGCAGGAGTGAGAAGAGGTTTTAAATTAATTAGCGCCCTGGCGGCAATTCAAGGAAATACAGTATATATATATATATATATATATATATATATATATATATATATGTATCTGTTTATATAAATGTGTATATGTAAGTGTATATATGTATTGATGTGTATCTATGTATGTATATATACTGTATGTATATGTATATATACTGTGTATGTATATGCATGTATTTATACAGTATACATGCGTATATATATTTGTGTGTATATATATGTATGTGTGTATATAAGTATGTATGTATATAAATAAATATATATATTTATCTGTTTATATACATGTGTATATATATGTGTATATATCTATATACACACATGTATGTATATAAATGTATATATGTATTTATGTGTATCTATGTATGTATATATACTGCATATCTATGTATTTATACAGTATACGTGTGTGTGCATGTATATTATTTAAATATATATTTTTTATTTTTGTTTGTATTTATGTGTGTATATATTTTTTTCTTTTATTTCTGTCTTTCTTTCTTTCTTTCCTTTTTATTATTTATTGTTGTGTTTGTTTTATGTGTTATTCATAACGTTATCCAGCTTTTAGTCCATAACACAGAGTGTCTTTGTTTCGTCGTTGGCTCATCTTTAAAAAAATATACATATATAAATAAACAAATAGATGGAATAAGGAATACACTGATCCCAATTCTTTTCGCATTAGGACGAAAAACAATCAACTTTCTTCAAAGACTCATCGAAATTTTTTTTCTTTCCATGTGATTGCCTGAATGGATTTTTGGATGTGGGGCACATTGTCGCACACAAGAACCTACTGGAACCTTCAGGGATTTATGACTCATTGATTATATTCATCAATAAAGGCTTGTTTCCTGATGCACTTTGGGGGAATATGTCCCACTAGAATTACAGGTTAGGTAATAAAGTGCATCTGAGCTCCTAAATGATTCACCAGCTCCAACCTCCATTAAATTGGGGGCGTGGCTAAGTTTATGATGATGATGTCACTCTGACCCACACAGCCTTGCAAGGGCACTCGTGAGTGATGGCAGCTGTCATCTGCTACTTTACGGGAAATGTCTGCTCAAGAGGATGTTGGTAACTTGAGAGCGGCACAAATGTGATTACAATGTAAAATCATTAAATGAAGACAAACATAACAGCTGCCAAAGTGCGCTAGAAATGTTTGATTCATTATTTTTTGTTAGTGAGTCAGGATTAATCAAAAACCTTTGAAGACTACATTGTACAGAAGACATGTTAACATGCATAATCATTTAACAGATCGTTAAAAATTTGTTTATCTTAAATGTAATGTTCCCTTGTAGTAGTGGACAATGGTATCGAGTAATGTTGTCCCGATAACAATAACATTTTGGGACCGGTACCGGAACCAAAATGTATTTCAATACTTTAAAACATTGCATTATTGGCTTTATTTTAACAAAAAAAATCTTACGGTACATTAAACATATGTTTCTTATTGCAAATGTGTCTTTAAATAAAATAGTGAACATATAAAACAACTGTGTATGTATACACATTAGGCTCTTAATTTAGTCTGTTGACATATGCAGGATAAGATTGTGTCATTTTCCATTCCATTATTTTGTCAACATTATATATATGTATATATATATATATATATATATATATATATGTATATTTATATATATATATGTATATTTATATATATATATATATACACATATATATACATATATATATATATACAGTATATATATATATATCATCCACTCACTCATCCATTCATTGATTCATCCACTCGATTGATTGTTCGCTCACTCACTCACTCACTCACTCACTCACTCACTCACTCACTCACTCACTCACTCACTCACTAACACACTCATTCATTCATCCACTCACTCACTCATTCAATAATTCATCCACTCCCTCACTCACTAACTGACTCACTCACTTATCCATCCATTAACTCACACTCATTCTCTCACTACTCACACATTCCTCACTCACTCACTCATTCACTCACTCACTCACTCACTCACTCACTCACTCACTCACTCACTCACTCACTCACTCACACTCATTCCTTCATTAGTCACTCATTCCCTCACCCATTCATTGATTAATCCACATACTAACTCACTCACCCATTCATTCATCCATCCACTCGATTGATTGCTCACTCACTCACTCACTCACTCACTCACTCACTCACTCACTCACTCACTCACTCACTCACTCACTCATTCAATAATTCATCCACTCACTCACTCACTCATCCATCCACTAATTCACACTCATTCTCTCACCACTCACTCACTCACTCACTCACTAACCCATTCATTAATCCATTTACTCACTCATGTCCATTTTCCCACTAATCATTGATTCCCCCACTCATTCTTTGATTCATCCACTCACTCACTCACTCACTCACTCACTCACTCACTCACTCACTCACTCACTCACTCACTCACTCACACTCATTCTTTCAATAGTCACTCACTCACTCACTCACTCACTCACTCACTCACTCACTCACTCACTCACTCACCCATACATTAATCCATTCACTAGCTCACACTCATTCCCCCACTAATCATTAATTCCCTCTATCATTCCTTTATTCATCCACTCACTCACTCACTCACTCACTCACTCACTCACTCACTCACTCACTCACTCACTCACTCATCCATCCACTAACTCCCACTCACTCACTCATTTCCTAACCCATTCATTGATCAAATCACTCACTCACTCACTCACTCACTCACTCACTCACTCACTCACCCATTCGTTCATTCATTCATGCACTAGCTCACACTCACATATCACTCACTCTTTCCCTCACCCATTAATGGATTCATCCACTCACTTACACACCACTGTAGCCTAGCGATATTTAATCAAGAGTCTCTCGTAGCTTAGTTTACTACATTTTCCGAGTAGCAAGTCCGTCACTGTCGTGGGGTTACCTCTCATGGTAGGAGACTTCCCCGAAGTATGGATGCTATTATTTTTATTTTTATGTTTTATATGCAAGTGAAGTCTTTATAAGCCCTTCACACAGATCTCACACACTCACTAATAAATTCTTCCTATGCTTTTTGAAAACTTCATATACTCTAAAACTTACAAAATTTTAACATGAAACTTAATTGGGTACGGAAATCTTAATGTACTCCATAATACTTTAAAATCGGTGTACTTAATAGTACTTTGAAATCAACATACTCTGTATTTTTTTTAAATGAATGGGTGAATTATTAATAGACTTTGACATCCATATGGCACCAGATGTCGCACAGTGTTGGACTGAGTTAGATTATATTAATTTTGTGAAAAAAAAACACAAAAATGGAGACAGGCTTAATGTGATTTGAGTATCAGATGTCATTGTTCAAACACAAAATGCAACAAAGTGGCGACACGAGGCCACTGCGGGGACACATGACACAAGTTAAAAGTGCTGGAAAGTGGACACCATTAAGATGTTCTTGTTGTCAATGGCAACAAAGTTATTGATGGCTCTGTCTCTCATTCAGTGAATGCTAGAAAATATTTGTATGTTGTCCATCTCTCACACTTTCTTAGCTTTAAAAGTATTTAGACACTGATACTGTTTTTTTGTTTAAAAAAAAAAAAAATCATTTTACCTTTAAAACTCACCATAATAAATGTGGAATAAAACACTCCACATATGGAAGCGTAGACTTTCAAATTCATTCGAGAATTTTTCACACAAATATGCTAATAACTTTCAGGAAATAGGAACATTCCTCATGTTGGCTAAGACATCTATTTTCTTTACATTTGAAATTCATCTGCTTTTATTACTACACTACTGCACTTGATCTTAGCCAAAAGGGGAGAAACTGTTGATTCATTTGCTCATCAAGATGGTAACAAGAACAATAAGGCAGTAATTCACTTTCATAAAAATGTTACCAAATAATTGTTGTTCACATCTATTTACTTTTAGGAAATTAAATACAAAATACTTCATCACCTTCTGTTTTGTCTGAAAGTCAACTTTGGACACCTTTTGATCTATGATATGTAATCCTACATATTGGTAACCTCATCCATCCATTCATCCATCCATTACCTACTCACTCACTCACTCACTCACTCACTCACTCACTGACTCACACACTCAGTCAGTCACTCATTCCTTCATTCACTCACTCACTCACTCACTCACTCACTCACTCACTCACTCACTCACTCACTCATTCACTCACTCAATCACTCACCCATTCATTGATACATCTGCTCACTCACTCACTCACTCACTCACTCACTCACTCACTCACTCACTCACTCACTCACTCAAAGATTCATCCACTCACTCACTCACTCACTCACTCACTCACTCACTCACTCACTCACTCACTCACTCACTCACTCACTAACCTACTCACTCACTCACTCACTCACTCACTCAGCCAGTCACCCATTTCATCATACACTCACTCACTCACTCACTCACCCATTCATTGATACATCTGCTCACTCACTTACTTACTCATAGATACATCCAAACACTCACTCACTCACTCACTCACTCACTCACTCATACATTCATTCACTCATGCACTCACTAACTATTTTCCACTCACTAACCTATTCACTCATTGATACATCCACTCACTCACTCACTCACGCACTCACTCACTCACTCACTCACGCACTCACTCACTCACTCACTCACTCACTCACTCACTCACTCACTCACTCACTCACTCACTCACTCATTCACTCACTCACCTGTTCATTGATACATCTGCTCACTCACTCATTCACTCACTCACTCACTCACTCACCCATTAATTCATACATTCATTCATTCATTCACTCACTCACTAACTAATTTCCACTCACTAACCTACTCACTCATTCCCTCAGCCATTCATTGATATATCTGCTCACTCACTCACTGACTCACTCACTGACTCACTCACTCACTCATTCACTCACTGACTCACTCACTCACTCACTCACTCACTCACTTGTTCATTGATTCATCAAACTCTCATTTACTCACTCACTCACTCACTCACTCACTCACTCACTCACTCACTCACTCATTCCCTCACTCACTCACTCACTCACTCATTCCCTTACCATTCATTGGTTCATCTGCTCAATCACCAATTAATTCACTCACTCACTCACTCACTCACTCACTCACTCACTCACTCACTCACTCACTCACTCACTCACTCACTCACTCACTCACTCACTAACCTACTCATTCATTCCCTCACCCATTCATGGATTCATCCGCTCACTCACCGATCCATTGACTCACTCACTCACTCACTCACTCACTCACTCACTCACTCACTCACTCACTCACTCACTCACTCTTTCAGTAGAGCGCTAAACATGTCCTTGCATCTGACTTACTGATTAAAAAAAAGCCCCAATCAAAACAAATTCTGACTTCCTGCGTGAAAAGAGACATTAGCTTATTTCCGCCTCCATGTTCCTCAGTCTAGTGGACATTTTATTTAGTTCGGTTTGCTGTCATTGTTTTTACATATTTGCACAACAGAATCACAATATATTAATTTTTTTATTATCTGTTATATTTTATTTATAATCTATTCCCAGTAACCTATGCTATCTACAGCCTGCCTACTCTATTTATATCCTAATCTATTGAAATTATTATGGACATACTATTCTTTTTGTGGTACTAAGTCGACTGAATCTGGGACCTTAGGTATTACATTTTGTGCCATATCATGTGTGCTGAAATGACAATAAAGTTCTGTGAACCCTTAAAGTACCCAATGAGGAAAGAGAGGACAATGCCAAAAAGGAAGGAACTAGAGAACTAGAGAAACATATTCGGCACATTAACACAGATATCATTTTATAGCAGCTGGATGATTTAAAGAGCTGATAAAACAAATTTAATTGATAAGTTTTTTGATGACATCCATAATTTCACACGGCATGTATATTACTAACAGATATCCTACAGTATAAGACAAAAACTTCTTGAAGTATGCATTTTTTTCTCCCAAGCACCTTCAGGAGGGGAAAAAAAGTAGTGTCAGTGTAGAAGCACCGCACGATTGCTTCAAAAATGCCCATAAAAAGTGGTAGATGTCTCCTGCTTGTTTAAAAACATAGCAACACGCCCTTAGATAGGACTGTGATAACATGAATGTGCAGTAAATGAGTGTCTCCATGGCGATTCCTCGCATAGTACGCGGAAAATCTTTTTATAAATAGAGCGTTCTATACCACTTTTCCATTGCACACTTAGTCTTAGTAGAGTGCATGCAACACACCCACTAACACTACACGCTACATCATAGATTGCACACGCTGTTTAGCATGTGGTACCGTATTTTACGGACCATAGGGCGCACCGGATTATGCTGATGAATGGTCTATTTTAGATCTTTTTTCATATATAAGGCGCACCGGATTAGAGGGTGTTTTAAAGGAGTCATATTATTGTAATTTTTTTTCTAAATGTAAAACACTTCCTTGTGGTCTACATGACATATAATGATGGTTCTTTGGTCAAAATGTTGCATAGATTATGTTTTACAGATCATCTTCTAGCCGCTTTCTGAGAGTCGCTTCAGGATGCGACGTTTTGTGGACAATCTTTTTTACGTGGCTCGCCTTGGGCAGCGTCTTCTCCCCGTCATCTTTGTTGTAGCGGTGTAGCGTGCAAGGACGGGAGTGGAAGAAGTGTCAAAAGATGGAGCTAACTGTTTTCATGACATTCAGACTTTACTTAAATCAATAAAGGAGCAGCATCTCCTCATCCGCCAAAAATGTGTCCCGTGAAAAACCGTCCGACCGGAACTTTCTAATAACTCGTTCCTTGGGTGAATATTGTATGTTTTAGCACTTTTATGACGAGTTTACTGGCAGATATAAATAAAAACTTTACACTACTTTATTTTAGAAATGGCAACAGCGGACGATGAATGTCCCATAACAAGATAGAGAAAAAGAAGAAGCTTATCGATTACGGAGTCGTTACGGACAACAAGGGCGGAAGCACGCAATTTTTCAGGATTTATGCAGATCCCAAATACAGATCAGCAGGTACCAGAAGGTGAGAAGAGTTGCATAATATTGCGAAACAAAACGCCAGATAATATGTCTTACCTTATACACACACCATAATAATACTTGTATGTTTAATGTGCCGACAATCCATCAAGCGGTGCAGCTTCATAGCTTACCAAAGTCGTACTAAAACATTTTGATGGATTTTTGAGCGCCGTGTGTAATGTTCGATATTTTCAATGGAACATATAAAATGTTAGTGTTGTTTACTTGAGTCATATTGCAGTCTACACATATCTCTTATGTGTGACTGCCATCTACTGGTCACACTTATCGTTTCCATACTTGCCAGTCCTCCCGATTTTTCCGGGAGACTCACGAATTTTAGTGCCCCTTCCGAAAATTTCCCGGGGCAACTATTCTCCCGAATTTTTCCCGATTTCCACCCGGAAAACAATATGGGGGCGTGTCTTAAAGGCACAGCCTTTGGCGCCCTCTACAACCTGTCGTCACGTCCGCTTTTCCTACTTACGAACAACGTGTCGGCCCAGTCACATAATATATGCGGCGTTTGTAGACACACATAAGTGAATGCAACGGCCACACAGGTCACACTGAGGGTGGCCGTGTAAACAGCTTTAACACTGTTGTAAATATGCGCCACACTGTGAACCCACACCAAACACATTTTGGGAGAACATCCGCACCGTAACACAACATAAACACAACAGAACAAATACCCAGAACCCCTTGCAGCCATAGTGGCTGTGTTGGAGCCACTATGGATTGAACTTTCACAGTATCATGTTAGACCCGCTCGACATCCATTGCTTTCGGTCCCCTAGAGGGGGGCGGTTGCCCACATTTGAGGTCCTCTCCAAGGTTTCTCATAGTCATCATTGTCACTGGCGTCCCACTGGGTGTGAATTCTCCTTGCCCACTGGGTGTGAGTTTTCCTTCCCCTTATGTGGGTTCTTCCAAGGATGTCGTAGTCGTAGTGGTTTGTACAGTCCTTTGAGACATTTGTGATTTAGGGCTATATAAATAAATATTGATTGATTGATTAATTCTTCCAGGACGCTACAATATACACCCCTGCTACAACCAACCCCCCCGGTCCCGGAATATCCCTAAATAAAGCTTTAAAGTGCCTTATTTTCGCTATCTTCGAAACCACTATCCATTTCCCTGTGACGTCATACAGGGCTGCCAATACAAACAATATGGCGGTTACCACAGCAAGATATAGCGACATTAGCTCGGATTCAGACTCGGATTTCAGCGGCTTAAGCGATTCAACAAATTACGCATGTATTGAAACAGATGGTCGGAGTATGGAGGCAGTTTGCGAAAACGAACATGAAGAAGAAATTGAAGCTATTGAGCGAATAGCTATTGACGCTATTCGGCCATAGCGTGGGTGTACCTAATGAAGTGGCCCATAGCATGGCTGTCTTATTAGCATCGCCGGTAAAATGTGCAGACCAAAGGATCAGGACTTTTGCATCTTGTGACACTGGAGAAACTTAAATCCGTCGATTGGTAAGTGTTTGTTTTGCATTAAACGTGAGTATCTAGTTTCAAATGTACATACAGCTAGCGTAAATAGCATGTTAGCATCGATTAGCGTAGCATGTTAGCATCGATTAGCTGGCAGTCATGCCGTGACCAAATATGTCTGATTAGCACATAAGTCAACATCAACAAAACTCACCTTTGTGATTTCGTTGACTTAATCGTTGCAAATGCATCTGCAGGTTATCCATACATTTCTGTGCTATGCCTGTCTTAGCATCGCCGGTCAAATGTGAAGACACTCTGGTACATTCAATGGGGGTCTGGCGGCAGATTTCTTGCCAGTGGTGCAACTTGAATCCCTCCCTGTTAGTGTTGTTACACCCTCCGACAACACACCGACGAGGCATGATGTCTCCAAGGTTCCAAAAAATAGTCGAAAAAACGGAAAATAACAGAGCTGAGACCCGGTGTTTGTAATGTGAAAATGAATATGGCGGGTGTGTTACCTCGGTGACGTCACGTTCTGACGTCATCGCTAAAAGACCGATAAACAAAAAGGCGTTTAATTTGCCAAAATTCACCCATTTAGAGTTCGGAAATCGGTTAAAAAAATACATGGTCTTTTTTCTGCAACATTAAGGTATATATCGACGTTTGCATAGGTTTGGTGATAATGTTCCCCTTTAAATCACCAAAAATGATTCCTGGGCGCGGCACCGCTGCTGCCCACTGCTCCCCTCACCCCCCACGGGTGATCAAATGCAGAGAATAATTTCGCCACACCTAGTGTGTGTGTGACAATCATTGGTACTTTAACTTTGTGTTTTGAACCTTAGTAGATCAGATTTTTAGGCTTTGGCAACCCCTTCAGTGTGCATGCTCCTTCTCCCTGGCACTCATCGAGGGCGGATGCTCCCCTTTCCTCTCCCTTATCTCTCCTGCTTGCTTCTTTGTCTTTTCTTAACTTTTTTCTAGCCTCCTTTTGCACTGCTCTTCAAATCAACATTGGAACTATTTAACTGGCCTCAACGTAATTGACAAGATCTTCGTTTAGGGGAACCTGCTTCTCGCGACGGAGCGTTTGTTGCTGGACACACGACGGACACTTGGGCGAAGAAGGAGTGGCGCGTGCCTGGGGACACTTTTCTGTCGAGGACGTGAAGATATCCACCTATTCCGAATTATTACAACAGGACATCTGCTGATTGGAGTAAGCGTTGCGCTGGTTTGTCGACAAATTGGAAGTTGCTGGCAGTCTTCAAAGTACCCCAGAGCTGCCACAAATGATTCGAGGATGCGAGAAGAACTGTGGACACTCTTGTGATTTGGATCACATTGGACTGTCTGCCCCGAAGGTTTGAGGACCGGTCATAGACAATTTAGAGTGAAAAGAAAGTGTTATTTTCACTGGTATACAAAACATTCTAACTTGGATTGTTTCGCTGGCTTCGAGACTCTCCCGAAGGACAGTGCAGCGAAGACACAACAAACTCCCTTCTTGTCTCTCATGGACACACACCTGTTGTTGTTGACTTTGGACTAGCGACTGCATAACATCAAGGCTGCGGAACAGAGACATGCTGCACGGCTTACACACAAACATGCATCCACAAAAATATACGCCACACACAACGCCCTCGACACAAATACCATAGGGGGGAGAAAGGACGGTCAGTGCATGAGAGCTGTGGCCTGCCATCATGACCCCGCACTCCCTCCCCTCTGTTGTTAGATATCTTGAGATGTATGTTGTATTATGTATATGTGCTTTGCTATGGAGTTTTTTTCCCACTTTAGGAGCCTGGTCTAAATTGTACCTTTTCCCATCTTTTACGGGGCGCCTTGTGGCGACCGATCAGCTTTCCTGATCTGCAACCCTGTACACTGTTTGTTTGTCTAACCTTGAACGGGTTTGTGCTGAAAGCAAAGTTTCGTTGTACATTTGCAATGACAACAGAGACCTATCCTATACCGTAACTATAAATACAGAAAACAGAAAGTAGACATACTGCAGAACAACAGTTTTTATTCTGCAATCAGGTGACTATAGCTACACAAGATTCTAGAGTATATTACAGTTCAGCAGAGATGATAAACGATGTCATGACAAGCAGAGCAGATTGTCCTAGACTTCCCAGCATGGTCGGTAGACTCGCCCCACCATGCACCTCATGGTGTCCCGCCTCAGGATGGGGAAGCTCAGGTCCTGGTTGGCGGGTCTGTGTTCACCGGTCTGGCTCTGGTCATCGGCTCGCCGCTTGTAGAGGGCCATGCCGTTGCGCAACACTTGCAGCTCCCGCCAAAGACTGGGATCAGCGACAACGATGACCCTGGACCCTCTGGCTTTGCCGTCCGCCGCGGGGTCCGCCGCCACTGCCTCCTCGCTCATCAGAGAGGCGAAGGCGTCCTGCTCCGAGGAGCTGTCCTCCACCAGGCCGCCAGGCGAGGTGGAAGAAGAAGAGTGCAACAAGATTGCAGCGGCAAGGATGACGGACATGAGGCTCTGTCTCATGGTAAGGATCTGTTCAAAGATTGATCAGGTTCACGGAGGAATCTCTCTTCGGAGGTCTGGATGGGACTCTAAGATTCGCCTTGATCTTTTATACTCTTTGATCTGTCCACGTTGGCATCATCAAAAGTTCCTCCTTTTGTGTTCAGGAAATGAGCAGAAAGTCGTAAAACAGAGCCAAGTGGACATCCGGCGGCGTCCAAGTGTGTCGTCTCAACGTCCGTTAATTAAAGTTCCCGTAAGTGTGATGGAAGACATCAGAGCGTTGATAAAGAAACAGTCGGATCCCTAGGAGCCGGTGAGAACATGGGAAAAGGTAATCCAAAATGTCTACCCTTTAAAATAATGGCGATGGATTAACCACCCATGAAGCGCATTGTGCTTTGGTACACTCGTTCACTTTTGTTGTCGCAAACGTCGAAGCGGATTAATCGCGACTGAATGGTCGTTGAGGTGTTTGTTTGGTCCCCGGTGACACATCCTGTCAGCGTGTCCCGAGAACAATGTGGAAGTCCGTGTCATCACACCATCATATCATCAAAAATATAAACAAAACCCAAAACCCAGTGAAGTTGGCGCGTTGTGTAAATCGTAAATAAAAACAGGATACAATGATTTGCTAATTCTTTTCAACCTATATTCAATTGAATAGACTTCAAAGACAAGATACTTAATATTCAAACTGGAAAACGTTGTTATTTTTTGCAAATATTAGCGCATTTGGAATTTGATGCCTGCAACATGTTTAAAAAAAGCTGGCACAAGTGGCAAAAAAGACTGACAGAGTTGAGGAATGCTCATCAAACACTTATTTGGAACGTCCCACAGGTGAACAGGCTAATTGAGAACAGGTGGGTGCCGTGATTGGGTGTAAAAACAGCTTCCATGAAATTCTCAGTCATTCACAAACAAGGATGCGGCGGGGTTCACCACTTTGTGAACAAATGCATGGGCAAATTGTCGAACAGTTTAAGAACAACATTTCTCAACCAGCTATTGCAAAGAATTCAGGGATTTCACCATCTACGGTTCATAATATCATGAAAAGGTTCAGAGAATCTGGGGAAATCACTGCACGTAAGCAATGATATTACGCACCTTGTATCCCTCAGGCGGTACTGCATCAAAAAGCGACATCAGTGTGTATCACCACATGGGCTCAGGAACAGTTTAGAAAACCACTGTCAGTAACTACAGTTGGTCGCTACGACTGTAAGTGCAAGTTAAAACTCTACTATGCAAAGCCAAAGCCATTTATCAACAACATCCAGAAACGCCGCCGGCTTCGCTGGGCCGAAGCTCATCTAAGATGGACTGATGCAAAGTGGAAAAGTGCTCTGTTGTCTGACGAGTCCACATTTCAAATTGCTTTTGGAAACTCTGGACATCGTGTCCTCCGGAACAAAGAGGAAAATAACTATCTGGATTGTTGTAGGCGCAAAGTTCAAAAGCAAGCATCCGTGATGGTATGGGGGTGTATTGGTGCCCAAGGCATGGGTAACTTCATCAACGCTGAAAGGTACATACAGGTTTTGGAGCAACATATGTTGCCATCCAAGCAATGTTATCATGGACGCCCCTGCTTATTTTAGCAAGACAATGCCAAGCCACGTGTTACAACAGCGTGGCTTCATACTAAAAGAATGCGGGTACTAGACTGGCCTGCCTCTAGTCCAGACCTGTCCCCCGTTGAAAATGTGTGGCACAATATGAAGCCTAAAATACCACAACAGAGACCCCGGACTGTTGAACAACTTAAGCTGTACATCAAGCAAGAATGGGAAAGAATTCCACCCGAAAAGCTTCAAAACTCAGTCTCCTCAGTTCCCAAACATTTACTGAGTGTTGTTGAAAGGAAAGGCCATGTAACACAGTGGTAAAAATGCCCCTGTGCAGACTTTTTTGCATTGTGTTGCTGCCATTAAAATTTTAAGTGAACGATTATTTGTTTAGTTTGAACATTAAATATCTTGTCTTTGCAGTCTATTCAATTGAATATAAGTTGAAGAGCATTTGCAAATCATTGTGTTTTGTTTTTATTTACAATTTACACAACATGCCAACTTAAGTGGTTTTTGTTTTGTTATAAAACAACATATAATCAGTATGACATCACCGTATGTAATCATTTCTGTTTGTCCCAGGTGTGTAGTTTTTGCCATTAAATTGAATGTGCCAGTCTTGGTTTTTTTTAGTCCTACAAAGTGTTTATACTGTAAGCATTGTGCCTATTACACACCAGCTGTTTGATTGTAACGTGCATCTTAGTTGTAGTTTTCATTACCAGATGAGGAGGCGTCGAAATCGCCATATAAAATCATTAATGCTAATTATTATCACATATATCTATCAAACTTACATCTTTTGAAAAGTGTAGCCTTATATTTTAGCGCTTTCTATCAGATACGCTTGGTTTGATGGCATGGAAAAACTGAATATTACGTATGCCTGTTTGCCTGCCAAGTGTTCGAGCCAGTGATGTCACGTAAAGCAAAGATGTCAAAATATAATACTTTTTAATTTCATGTGAATAGGTTGTTGCCTATAAAAGCACCAGATTCAGAAATCATCCCTGTATAAAAGTGACACATGCACATTTTTGTATTTATCAATTAGTATATGAACTTTATGAGAGTATTATTAACAGAGTAACTCAATCAATGCTTGCGTGATTATCGATATACTGTGGAATCGATACGTAAGTTGGGCATTCCTTTTCTTTAAACTGTTCTTATTTATTTTCAATGATACTGACATAAACTCAAAACTGCTTTTGCAACAACAGAGAATGTAGTAATGCACTTTACATTTGTTAAAATCTCAAAGTGCTACAAAGTATAAAAATAATTAAAAAAATAAAAAATAAAAAAAATAGAAAGATAGAATATAAATAAGTAAAAATAAAATAGAAATTAAATCATGAAAAACACTAGATAAACACTAGACAAAACCGAAACATAGATAAAAATAAAAAATAAAAGCATGAAAGCACTGGTGAGAGAAATGAAAGAGAAAAGTGATAATGATAAAGTTAATATCCATCCATCCATTTTCTACCGCTTATTCCCTTTCGGGGTCGCGGGGGACGCTGGCGCCTATCTCAGCTACAATCGGGCGGAAGGCAGGGTACACCCTGGACAAGTCGCCACCTCATCGCAGGGCCAACACAGATAGACAGACAACATTCACACTCACATTCACACACTAGGGCCAATTTAGTAAATAAAGTTAATACCACAACAAATATTTTTTTTCATTGATATTGCTCCTATGGACCTTTATTTGTATGTTAATAAAACGGTTGGAGCACTTTTTATGAATAAAATATTCCATGATGTATATAAAAAAACAGGTTCCACTGTAAGCATGCTGATATATCCTCCTTATGGCTGCCAGATGATTAAAGGATTTGCAACATAAATCATGCAAGTGAGATGAGAAAGTCTGCATTGCCACATGAAAACATCTTCTACCTGCTTCTTTTGCAACCTTTTGAATGCCTATTTGATCCAATTATCTTTTTTTTTTTTTTGCAGGGTGGGGGGTTGGATTTGCATAACATGATTTATCAGCCGTATAGTAAATTTTAAAAGGCTGAGATAATGGTGTAGATATCAGGCCTAAAAATACATAAGATTGTCACCTTATTTTCTGGACCATAGATTTTAAGGCGCACTGCAGATGAACGGGTCTATTCAGGTCTATTTTCACACAAAAAGCGCATTAAAGGAGCCTTATCATGATTTTTTTTGTCAATTTAAAACTTTTCCGTCTAAATAACATGTAATGGTGGTTCTTTGGTCAAAATGCTGCATGGATTATGTTTTACAGATAATCTTCAAGCCGCTTTCTGACAGTCGCTTCGGGATGCGCCGTTTTGGGAGCGGTCTTATTTACGTGGCTCACCTTCGACAGCGTCTTCTCCACGCCATCGTTGTTGAAGCGGTGTAGCGTGCAAGGACGAGCATGGAAGAAGTGTCAAAAAATGGAGTTAGCTATTTTAATGACTTTCAGACTTTACTTCAATCAACAACTGAGCAGCATCTCCTCATCAGTGGCTCACTCGTGCAATAACAATGCCGGAAATGTGCCCCGTAACAAAACAGTCCGACCGGAACTCTCTAATAACTAAAGTTCCGTGGGTGAATTATGTAAACTCACTACACCGGTAGTTTTTAGCACTTCCATAACAATATATAAGTTATAACTTTACACTACTTTATATTAGAAATTTCAACAGCAGAGGGTGAATGCCCCATAACAAGAAGATAGTGCAAGAAGAAGCGTATCGACTACGGCATCGGCAGGACTTATGTAGATCTCAAATACACATCAGCAGGGACCAGAAGGTAAGAAAAGTTTTGTGGGGAGGCGTGGCCGACGGACCGGCAGCGAGGCAGGGCACGCCGGGATCGACGCTATGAACAAGATCAGGTACGTGGATCGCCTACCTGGGCACAATCGTCTAATCTCATCGCAATGTGTAAAAGGGCAGCAGCAGAGAACAACGGGGCAGAAAAAGTGTGAGGGGCAGAAGCCGACGCTGAACGCAAGAGACGGAGAGCCAAAGGAAGACATACATCCATCCATCCATCTTCTTCCGCTTATCCGAGGTCAGGTCGTGGAGGCAGCAGCCGAGGCAGGGAAGTCCAGACTCTCCTCTCTCCAGCCACTTCGTCCAGCTCTTCCCAGGGAATCCCGCGGCGTTCCCAGGCCAGCCGGGAGACATAGTCTTCCCAGCGCTTCCTGGGTCTTCTCCGTGGCCTCCTACCGGTTGGACGTGCCCGAAACACCTCCCTAGGGAAGCGTTCGGTTGGCATCCTGACTAGAAGCCCGAACCACCTCATCTGGCTCCTCTCGATGTGGGGCAGCAGTGGCTTTACTTTGAGCTCCTCCCGGATGGCAGAGCTTCTCACCCTATCTCTAAGGGAGAGCCCCGCAACCCGGCGGAGGAAACTCATTTCGGCCGCTTGTACCCGTGATCTCGTTCTTTCGTTCATAACCCAAAGCTCATGACCATAGGTGAGGATGGGAATGTAGATCGACCGGTAAATTGAGAGTTTTGCCTTTTGGCTCAGCTCCTTCTTTACCACAACGGATCGATACAGCGTCCGCATTACTGAAGACACCGCACCGATCCACCTGTCGATCTCACGATTCACTCTTCCCTCACTCCTGAACAAGACTCCCAGGTACTTGAACTCCTCCACTTGGGGCAGGGTCTCCTCCCCAACCCGGAGATGGCACTCCACCATTTTCCGGGCGAGAACAATGGACTCAGACTTGGAGGTGCTGATTCTCACCCCAGTCGCTTCACACTCGGCTGCGAACCGATCCAAAGAAAGAGACTGACGCGTGAAGCTGAAAAGCAAGCGGAAGAGCGAGCAGGCACGCGGAAGGCTGAAAAGCAACCCGACGCAAGACGCAGCTTTATTGAAAAATAAAGAAAGTCAAATCTGCTCGCAGTCATGTCAGTCCTTGGTGGTCCATGGAACCCGCACGACAGCAAGGGACTGTCACAATTTGGTTTTGCACTATATTGTGAAACAAAACACCTGATTATATGTCTGCGATTAGTTGCCAATGTGCGGTCCTTATACACACACCATAGTAATACTTGTATCTCCGACTACGGTAGCCGTAATGGGCCGACAATCCATCGAGCGGTGCGGCTTCAAAGTCATACTTAAAGGCCTACTGAAACCCACTACTACCAACCACGCAGTCTGATAGTTTATATATCAATGACGAAATATTAACATTGCAACACATGCTAATACAGCCTTTTTTGTTTACTAAATTACAATTTTAAATTTCCCGCGGAGTTTCTTGTTGAACACGTCGCGGAATGATGACGCATATGATGACGCGTGTTTGTGACGTTATTGGTTGTGGTGGACATATTAGCCCAGCACCACTTATGGCTAAAAGTTGGCTCTTTTCATCGCATAATTACACAGGAATTTGGACATCTGTGTTGCTGAATCTTTTGCAATTTGTTCAATTAATAATGGAGACTATAAAGAAGAAAGCTGTTGGTGGAAAGCGGTGGATTGCAGCTGCCTTTAGCAACCAAAACAGGTTCCTGTTTCTTTGTTTGTTGTGAAGCTTTAACACAGAGCGGTCAAGCGAACATGTTTCTCTACGTCAACCAGCAAGTTTTTGGATGGGAAAATTGTGATATTAAGTCGGCTCTTACCGGAGACTTCAGTGGATTATGCGACTTCCTCCTGCAGCTCAAAAAGACAGCTGTGATCTTGGCTCCTCTATTGGCTTCTCTCAGAGACTCTGGCATTCACCGCAGCCATCCGACTTTCAGGTATGACTTTACAATCTCACTAAAACACTATTAAAACAATAAGCAGATAAGGGATCTTTCAGAATTATCCTAGTAAATGTGTCTAATTACATTACCGCCTGGTAGAGATGCGCGGTTTGCGGTCTCATCCGTGGAGTCCGCGGATAAACCGCGGGTCGGGCGGTTGACATGACGAAAAAATTGATTTTAATTAGATTCGGGCGGGTGGCGGTTGAACCATCCGGAAATATTTGATATGCATGGTTCTGTGATCGGTATCCTTTGCCATTCAAAGTGCCATTTAAGACCCGTGTCATAAAGCGAAGAAGACAACAAGAGGCGCTATTATCCTCCTGAATGACTGCCTGAATGACTGCCGGTAGTCACCCAGATAATAAGTATTAGGGTGTGCTATGAAGCCATTGGCTTTGTCGCCTACTACAACATGTACGATCTGCTTGTCAGTCCAGCAACATGTTGTGTGTGGCATACTGGGTGACACAGAGTACACTAATGGTTGTGATATAAACAATTTTAACACTCTTAGTAATATGCGCCACGCTGTGAGGCCACACCAATTAAGAACGACAAACACATTTCGGTAGAACATCCTCACAGTAACACAACATAAACGCAACACAACAAATACCCCAAATCTTTTGTATTCATGACAATTCCTGACTATTTTATACACCCGCTAGCAGGAACGTTAGCGGCTTCAATTGTCATCATTACTCTGTGAAACAGGTTTAAATATCTCTGAGTGGTAAAGGCGGACAACCTCTGATGTATATCAGCGGGCTGTTGGCGGGCGGGTACGGTCCTGATAAAATGTTGGTTCGGGTGGACGGCGGGCGGATGACGACTTTGGTGATGCGGATGCGGATGATATAATTGCCTATCCGCGCATCTCTACCGCTTGGAGCCTTCGCTTTTTTTTTTTGTGCTTCACTCTAACTTTCCTCATCCACGAATATTTCATCCTCACTCAAATTAATGGGGAAATTGCCGCTTTCTAGGTCCCAATAGCTCTTGCTGCTGGAGGCTCACATTATAGACAATGTGCGGATTTGAGGAACACACACACCGGTGATGTCACGTTCACATCGTCTGTTACATCCGGTAAAGGCAAGGCTTTTTTATTAGCGACCACAAGTTGCAAACTTTATCGTCAATGTTCTCTACTAAATCCTTTCAGCAAAAATATGGCAATATCGCGAAATGATCAAGTATGACACATAGAATGGACCTGCTATCCCCGTTTAAATAAGAAACATCTAATTTCAGTAGGCCTTTAAACATTTTGACAGATTTCTGAGCGCTGTGTGTGATGTTCTTTATTTATCAAGAAGGAGAAAATGAAGGCGATCTTGGCCCCGTCAGACATGTAGCGGGAGGGCTGGTGACGGAAGACCATGTCGCAGTGGACCAGGAAAGCTCAAAATCCCCTTCAAAAGCCCTGGGGCTAACAATCTTCGGCTTGAAGGATGAAGGGGACCACCAAGGCCAAACGACGGCGGAGGTGACTGGTTCGAGCGCCGGCGGAGCGGAAGAGCTTGGGGACATAGCGTCCATGCCGTGTGCATGACCGTGACACTGGGGGTCGAGGAGGGTCGGGAGGAGAACGGGGGTCATGTCGTGTCACTGTCGCCTGGTTCTGTCAAAGCCAGAACGTACTTTGACGGGACAGCCGGAGAAGAAGACGGCAGAGAGGCGATGACGTCGTTAGCTGTTTATTGTGTGATCAACCCAAAGGTATGACTATGTGTAAGTATTATCTAAGCATGATTCCCATAGGGTGTTGAGAGTGCGTGTTGAGATCGAGGCGGAAGTCCGATATGGCCATAGCAGGCTCGGACGTAAGAGGGCAGACGGATGGTCAAGGACAGGAGCGAGGAGTCGTGGTCAGTGGGCAGGCGTGATGTCGAAGTCCAGGAAGGCAAGAGGGAATCCAAAGGGGGTCCAGGTAGACGTGACACACAGCTCGACGACGAGGAAGAACGACTGAAGCTGGAGAACGACACAACAGGAGAGACAGTGAACATGACGGGAAGAGAGAATGCACATGCGAGAAGGCTGGAGACGTGTTGGCTTACTGTATTGGGTATGAGGAGCTACGTTCTGGCACCGGATCGCAAGATGTCCTGGCTTATGAAGGCTGGTTGCTCATTACGGGCAGGTGCCCTGATTGCAGATCACCTGCAGCCGCGCGAAGGCGCGCCGGCAGAGGAAAGGGAACACCCGTGGGCGTGGCCCGCGGTGCTCTCAGCAGAGCACACAGCAGGATGAGAGGCAGCAGGAGTGTGACCCATAACAAACAAAATGACAACATCACTAAGAATACAAAAAAAAAAATGCTCGTTCCCTCCCAGTAATTTCTACCTGAGGAGTGAGGATTATGTTGAATTTACTGTGGCAGCTAACCGGGGACACAAGTCTCGTGCTGAAAGATACAATCATCCCATCAGTTCTGTTCTTTGTCAATGGAAAGCGTATTGATAACACACAATGTGCTCTCTATGTTGTTTTAAAAAGTTACAATAATAGTTCAACCAATGTTATTTAGAGAGATATAGGCAGAATAGGGGACTTCCCATGCAACACCTTCATTGATAGATGCCTTGTGCAAGCAGTTTTACACCATTTAGAATTCACAAAAACGGGAAAAACGGGTTCTCTGGGGATTGCATGGCGGGGTTGGGAGAGTGGCTGTGCCAGCAACCTGAGGGTTCCTGGTTCTATCCCCACCTTCGACCAACCTCGTCACGTCCGTTGTGTCCTTGAGCAAGAAACTCCACCCTTGCTCCTGATGGTTCGTGGCTAGGGAGTCGCAATGGCAGCTCCCGCTATCAGTGTGGGAATGTGTGTGTGAATGGGTGAATGTGGAAATATTGCATACTTGCCAACCCTCCCGATTTTTCCAGGAGACTCCCGAATTTCAGTGCCCCTCCCGAAAATCTCCCGGGGCAACCATTCTCCCGATTTCTACCCGGGCGACAATATTGGGTGTGTGCCTCAAAGGCACTGCCTTTAGCATCCTCTACTACCTGTCGTCACAACTGCTTTTCCTCCATACAAACAGCGTGTCGGCACAGTCAGATGATATGTGCGGCTTTTACACACACACATGAGTGTGTGCTGGGCAAAATTTAAATCTCCTCTTGCACTATATAGAAGGACAGCGGCCGTCAACGCCGGGGGGAGAGACAGAGCCAGAAGGAAGCCGATGCTGAGTGCAAGAGTAAAAGAGCACAAGGAAGATGACACATGCAGCCGAAAAGCTGGAGCAGAAAACGGGAAGACTGCAAAGAAAACCGGCGAGAGACTTACTCATTGCAAAATAAAAGAAGTTTACACCTGCTCGACAGAATGTCATTCCTTGGTGGTCCTGAGAATCCAAGGACGACGGCTCAAGACCGTCACAACAACATAAACACAACAGAACAAATACTCAGAATCCCGTGCAGCACTAACTCTTACGGAAACGCTACAATATACACCCCCGCTAACCACCAAACCCAGCCCCCCCAAACCCAGCCCTCCCACTTCAACCCGAATTCGGAGGTCTCAAGGTTGGCAAGTATGAAATAGCGTCAAAGCGCTTTTAGTACCTTGAAGGTAGAAAAGCGCTACACAAGTATAACCCATTTACCATTCTTGTCTCACATAGGGATTGTCAATGATGGGCAAAGTAAAATAAAAAAATAATGATAATAAAACACCGTTTTCTGTGATGATACGTTGCACGGATCATGTTGTGTTTAAGTTCAGGATTCCCTTAGTTCTGTTTCAGCACCCCTGTTTCGTGTTCCTGATTGCCATGGGTGCTGATTATGTTCACCTGCTCCTGGTTAGTGGTCGGGATACTCACCTGCTCCCAGTCACTAATCAGAGAGCTATTTATAACTGCCTCTTGCTGCTCTCTATCTGGTTGTTTTGTTTGCTTTACGCAACAGTTACGTTGGTCAATCCTAGCATCTTGTTCCTGTTCCTGTGCTAGCTTTACCACACGCTTGTTCTGTTTTTTGTATTCCTGCCTGATTTATTTAATAGAATATATAATTTTTCTTACCTGCACTCTGCTTCCGGAGGTCCATTTGCATCTTGGGGGAAACGACCTGCGCATAACCATGCCACCCCAACATAACAGTTCTCCTTTGAAATTGTTGAACACTAGAGGTCAGGACCAATCGTGATCAAAGCCTATGATGTCATAACTTGTTACTAATGCACATATTTCACAACTGTGTCACAAATATGACATGTTTGATATGAATATGACACTAGAAGGTGATTGTTCCAGTGGACGTCACATGCTTGGTTTAAGAAGAACTGAAGTAATGTTGAGAAAGCTGCAGACACCACTTGTAAGTACTGATATTGTTTGGCTATTGGGTTCCATTATTATTATTTTAGACTTTTTTTGTTAAGGTATTTAATTATCAGGGCTGTCCAGTGATTATTTAATTGAAATAATTATTTTTCAAGGGACTAACTGTCTCCACGAAAAGCTGCTACATGGATTTTACAACTACTCGCAATTCAATCGACGATTCGATTCAGATTTAATTTTCCATTCAAATTGATTCTCGCAACATTTTTTCGTGTATAAATTAGAATAGAATATCTTAAAGCTCTCACCACTAGGACTTGGGCGTGGATTGTTTTCCCAAGGTAAAGGAAAGTTGGCACGGGCAAGACGTGAATGTAAGTACATAATTTATTGTTAACACTATAACTAAAAGCAGGAACAAACAAAGGGCGCGCACAATGGCGGTACAAAAAGTTGGCTATGAAACAAAACTATGAACATAAAACAAAACACTTGCAAAATGGCATGAATAACAAAAACTTACTTGGAAAAAGACAAGGGGCATGGATCATTGGCATGGAAGGCATAGAAGGTGGTAGATGGTGAAAATGAGGTGATGTTGCCAAGACGTAGAACAGAAACAGACAGGCTTAAATAATACTGTGGTGATTAGTGAAAACAGGTGTGAGACATGAGGACAGGTAAAAACCAATCGGGTAGTCATGGTGACAAAACAAACCAGGAAGTGCAAACACAGGAACTGGGTGGCCAAAAAACAAACAACATGACTAGAACAAAACATGATCACATAGACATGACAAAAGCAGGTTACAGACTACAAAAGCTTTGGTAGCCAAAACAAATGCACACCCCAAATCCACGCAATTCGGAGAAATCACAAGTTAGCATGCTACTAAGAAGTAAGCTACATAGACATGAATACATCGATGCCGCCTCTGACGCTGCTGTCCATTGGAACGATCAACGGCAAACTTTTCATTTGATAAGTAGGGATAAGTAGTGTAGGGACCTTTGCTGTAGAGTGTCCTAAAAAACACCTTAATCTAGAATTCAGTAATTAAATATTTATTCATTTGGAACATTATTGTCAGATATTTTTCCAATAAACTTCTATATTTTTAAATACATTTTTATTTTGTTTTAAAATCAAGTTGTTTGCAACCTTTACACAGAAGCCTAGATAGTGCTATTACCAAAGCCAAAACCAGTGAAGTTGGCAGGTTGTCTAAATCGTAAATAAAAACAGAATGCAATGATTTGCAAATCTTTTTCAACTTTTATTCAATGGAATACACTACGAAGACAGGATAGTTAACGTTCGAACTGAGAAATGTTTGCAAATATTATTTGATTTCTGAACTGAATCGCAAGATGAATCACATCATGGAGGCGCTTGCGGAAAAGGAAAATTGAATTGAATTTGAGAGCACCCAGTATGGACGAATACAGTAGAACAAACAAGTCATTGTTTTGTCTGCTAGCGGAAAACAAACATCCTAATCTACGATTTGACTCCCTGGAATGGCCTTGACGCTGTGGAAACAGGACCAGGCTGTTCTGAAAAACACCCCCGAGGACACCTCAATGATGAGCGCTTTTGACCTCCCTCCCTTCCTCCTCAGCGACACCTGGAGTCAAACTTTTGCAGATCGGCCTCAGCCTAAAAAACATTACATCATCACACCCAAGACAATTGGGCACACACGCACACACACCCCACCTCCACCCCATGCCCTTACATCAGATTAATCACACTCTAAAACTGTGCATAATCATGCATTATTTGCTTGCATAAATACAATTTACTCAAAAAATTACCCGAATATTTGGGTAGAAATGCAATTTGGTAGTCAGAATGTCATACAGGCACAATTTTGGTTGGTTTAAATGTATTTCTAACATACATGCAATTACAAGTCATACACTGCAAAAAGTCAGGGTTCAAAAACAAGAAAAAATATATATAAAAATTAGGGTTATTTTATTTGAACTAAGCAATATTATCTGCCAATAGAACAAGAAAATTCAGCTGGTCAAAACTTTACAAAACGAGTAAAATTAGCTGACCTCAATGAACCCAAAAATACCTTAAAAAAAGTATATTCTCACTAATAACAAACACACTTTTCTTGGTAGAAAAAAAAGAGACCTTTTTGCTCAATATGTTGGAAAATATTCTTAAATTAAGTAAATGCTAGTGCCATTATCTTGACATAATGATATGCGCTCGGCATCATGATTTTTTTTTTCATGCTTGAAGTAAGAATTTATTACCTTAAAATAGTAGTTTCATACTTGCGAGTATTAATGACACAGCTTTGCAACAGTTGATATTCTAATTTCATGCATGTTTTACTCAATATAGGTCATACAATCTCAGCTACAAGCTGTAATATCTCACTTAAAATTTTTAGGACCAAAACCCTTAAAACAAGTAAAAGGGTCTAACATATAAGCTGCTCAGTGATAAGAATTATCTTATCAGACCGAAAATAAGCAAATATAACCCTTATTTGAGATATTTAATCTTACTTAGATTTCAGTTTTTGCAGTGTATCATATAGTTTTCACATTTACATTTCTCTTTTCCAAATGTTCGAAAAGGAGTGGGAAGAAGCCCATCTTATTTAATCCTACCCCTTTTCCAATTCATAGGAATTTAGTAGCACATATTCACTTCCTGTCCTCATTTTGTAACACAATTTACATTCATGAACACAACAGATCTCCTAATAATAATTAAGACAGCTATGATTCATATATGAGATGATTAATATCTCATTTTCAATCAGGTTCAAGATGTTCATCAAAATTCTTGTGCTTTGTAAACACTTTTTATATTCCATCATTTAATTCCACATACTGATATACTAAATGTTTTAAGAGTTGTGCGTGCATACTAATGTTTTAAAATAAATTTTTCTCTGTGCTTATATTTCTCCCCTTTTGTTGAGAATTGTTGTAAATTCTTGGGTGGCAAGTTATAGTTTGCTTTGTACATAATTTTAGCGGTTTGCAAATGCACCAAAGCATTGGATTTTACAAACCTCGTTTACATATGAGTTGGGAAATTGTGTTAGATGTAAATATAAACGAAATACAATGAATTGCAAATCCTTTTCAACCCATATTCAATTGAATGCACTACAGAGACATGATATTTGATGTTCAAACTCGAAAAAAAATTTTTTTTTGCAAATAATAATTAACTTTGAATTTCATGGCTGCAACATGTGCCAAAGTAGTTAGGAAAGGGCATGTTCACCACTGTGTTACATCACCTTTTCTTTTAACAACACTCAATAAACGTTTGGGAACTGAGGAGACCAATTTTTGAAGCTTTTTAGGTGAAATTATTTCCCATTCTTGTTTGATGTACAGCTTAAGTTCTTTAGTCCGGGTTCTCTGTTGTGGTATTTTAGGCTTCATAATGTGCCACAAATTTTCAATGGGAGACAGGTCTGGACTACAGGCAGGCCAATCTAGTACCCACACTCTTTTACTATGAAGCCATGCTTTTGTAACACATGGCTTGGCATTGTCTTGCTGAAATAAGCAGGGGCGTCCCTGATAACGTTGCTTGGATGGCAACATATGTTGCTCTAAAACCTGTATGTACCTTTGAGCATTAATACTGCCTTCACAGATGTGTAAGTTACCCATGCCTTGGGCACTAATACACCCCCATACCATCACAGATGCTGGCTTTTGAACTTTGCGCCTATAACAATCCGGATGGTTATTTTCCTCTTTGTTCCGGAGGACATGATGTCCACAGTTTCCAAAAAGTATTTGAAATGTGGACTCGTCAGACCACAAGACAATTTTTCACTTTGCATCAGTCTATCTTAGATGAGCTCGGGCCCAGCGAAGTCGGCGGCATTTCTGGGTGTTGTTGATAAGTTTCTCAGTTCAAAACGTTATGTATCTTGTCTTTGCAGTCTATTTAATTGAATATCAGTTGAAAATGATTTCCAAATCATTGTATTCGGTTTTTATTTACTATTTACGCAACGTGCCAACTTCACTGGTTTTGTTTTTTTGTAGATACACTGAGATTAATTAAGTCAATTTTATTGTGTTTTTCATGTTTTTTTTTAAACTGCACCAATTTTCCCTCAGAATTCACTTGAAGTGTTTTGTCAAGAGGAATATATGTGATATGTACATTTTCAGAATGTGCTTGTTCAATTTTGGCACAAATGATAACAAAGAAAGCAATCGGAAGTTATCATAGTTGTATTTTTAAGTTATCATGCCGTGATTTTGACCCATTCAGCCCACATGGGAATATAGGTTTCTCTTAGTCATTCACATTGACATCAATCAATCAATCAATCAATCAATATTTATTTATATAGCCCTAAATCACAAATGTCTCAAAGGACTATACAAACCACTACGACTACGAAATCCTCGGAAGAACCCACATAAGGGCAAGGAAAACTCACACCCAGTGGGCAAGGAGAATTCACACCCAGTGGGACGCCAGTGACAATGATGACTATGAGAAACCTTGGAGAGGACCTCAAATGTGGGCAACCCCCCCCCTCCAGGGGACCGAAAGCAATGGATGTTGAGCAGGTCTAACATGATACTGTGAAAGTTCAATCCATAGTGGCTCCAACACATCCACTATGGCTGCAAGGGGTTCTGGGTATTTGTTCTGTTGTGTTTATGTTGTGTTACGGTGCGGATGTTCTCCCAAAATGTGTTTGGTGTGGGTTCACAGTGTGGCGCATATATACAACAGTGTTAAAGTTGTTTATGCGGCCACCCTCAGTGTGACCTGTGTGGCCGTTGACCAAGTATGCCTTGCATTCACTGAAAGTTCAATCCATAGTGGCTCCAACACAGCCGCGAGAGTTCAGTTCAAAGCGGATCCAAGACAGCAGCGAGAGTCCCGTCCACAGGAAACCATCCCAAGCGGAGTCGGATCAGCAGCGTAGAGATGTCCTCAACCGATACACAGGCGAGCGGTCCATCCTGGGTCCCGACTCTGGACAGCCAGTACTTCATCCATGGTCATCGGACCGGACCCCCTCCACAAGGGAGGGGGGGACATAGGAGAAAAAGAAAAGAAGCGGCAGATCAACTGGTCTAAAAAGGGAGTCTATTAAAAGGTTAGAATATACAAATGAGTTTTAAGATGAGACTTAAATGCTTCTACTGAGGTAGCATCTCGATCTGTTACAGGGAGGGCATTCCAGTGTACTGGAGCCCGAACGGAAAACATTCTATAGCCCGCAGACTTTTTTTGGGCTTTAGGAATCACTAATAAGCCGGAGTCTTTTGAACGCAGATTTCTTGCCGGGACATATGGTACAATACAATCGGCAAGATAGGATGGAGCTAGACCGTGTAGTATTTTATACGTAAGTAGTAAAACCTTAAAAGTCACATCTTAAGTGCACAGGAAGCCAGTGCAGGTGAGCCAGTACAGGCGTAATATGATCAAACTTTCTTGTTCTTGTCAGAAGTCTAGCAGCCGCATTTTGTACCAACTGTAATCTTTTAATGGTAGACATGGGGAGACCCGAAAATAATACGTCACAGTAATCGAGACGAGACGTAACAAACGCATGGATAATGATCTCAGCGTCTTTCGTGGACAAAATGGAGCGAATTTTAGCGATATTACGGAGATGAAAGAAGGCCGTTTTAGTAACGCTTTTAATGTGTGACTCAAAGGAGGGAGTTGGGTCACCCATCCCACTGGGTTGTGAGTTTTTCCTTGCCCTTATGTGGGCTCTCAACCGAGGATGTCGTTGTGGCTTGTGCAGCCCTTTGAGACACTTGTGATTTAGGGCTATATAAATAAACATTGATTGATTGACTTTCACCCCTGATTTAAGACACCCTGTCATTCATTAAGTCACATTTTTACATGTGATCTGTGTTTTGTCTGACCAAGTCGGAAGAATTCCACCGAGGGAGTTTTATGAAAGCAGTAAAGGCAGAGAAAGTCTTGGAGGAAAAAAAAAAAAAAAACATTTCGTAACAACCTGCGTATGTCCTGCAAAGGTGTACTGAAGGCAAACAACAAAACTGCAGACATCTGGAAGAGTCCACACATGAGAAATATGATTTGTGGCTCTTGTTGGTACTGAGTGGGTGTTGGTTGGAAAGATGACCATGAATGTGTTGCTGTGTAAAAGAATCACTTTAAAATGCTTCAAAATACCACATTTTACAGCACCACTAATACTTTCTTTGGATGAGTATTCACTAGTAAATTCTCATGTCAGAATAAGATTATTTGTTTCTCTTGTGTTGAATTCATGGACCAATTAGAACTAAGTGGTGGGCTTGGAAGAAGCCAACATAAAAAAAAAAGAAAAGAGTCTGAATGCCTCGTTTTCTACTCGGAGCTGATGTTCATGTTGTCATGGAGACCAGCTGTGGAACTTGCCCACACAGGCCAGATTAGGCACACAGACTTGTTTGATGTAGAACTGTACTGGCTTAGGTGGCCACTGCCGAAACAAAACTGAGAGGAACATCGACAAAATGTTTTATCGCTTCGCATTGGATTTTTGATTGAACAAAAACATGGTGGGAATATTGACGGACTGGGGCAGTTTTTGCTTTGAGAAATTGGAAGAAATTCTCGTTTCTCTTAAAGCAAAGGTCTTCAACAGGACTTGCGGTACCCTGAGGGCGTCTGCTTAGGTACTGCAGGTGGGTCGTGAAGTTTTTGATTGACTAGACCTAGTGGCTCTCTGGAGCATTTTCAAAAATATATGAAAAATGGAAAAAGATGAGGGTAAAAAAATATTAAAAATATATTTTTTGTTATAATATGGTTTCTGTAGGCGGACAAACATGACACAAACCTCCCTAATTGTTATAAAGCACACTGTTTAAAAATAAACATCCATCCATCCATCCATCTTCTTCCGCTTATCCGAGGTTGGGTCGCGGGGGCAACAGCCTAAGCAGGGAAACCCAGACTTCCCTCTCCCCAGCCACTTCGTCTAGCTTTTCCCGTGGGGTCCCGAGGCGTTCCCAGGCCAGCCGGGAGACATGGTCTTCCCAATGTGTCCTGGGCCTTCCCCGTGGCCTCCTACCGGTTGGACGTGCCCTAAACACCTCCCTAGGGAGGCGTTCGGGTGGCATCCTGACCAGATGCCCGAACCACCTCATCTGGCTTCTCTCGATGTGGAGGAGCAGCGGCTTTACTTTGAGTTCCTCCCGGATGGCAGAGCTTCTCACCCTATCTCTAAGGGAGAGCCCCGCCACACGGCGGAGGAAACTCATTTCGGCCGCTTGTACCCGTGATCTTATCCTTTCGGTCATGACCCAAAGCTCATGACCATAGGTGAGGATGGGAACGTAGATCGACCGGTAAATAAGCATGAATGTTTATTTTTGTATGCCGAATATTTCCAAAAACAATTTGAAATGTGGACTCGTCCGACCACAGAACACTTTTCCACTTTGCATCAGTCCATCTTAGATGATCTAGGGCCCAGAGAAGCCGGCGGCGTTTCTGGATGTTGTTGATAAATGGCTTTCGCTTTGCATAGTAGAGCTTTAACTTGGACTTAAAGATGTAGCGACCAACTGTATTTAGTGACAGTGTTTTTCTGAAGTGTTACCGAGCCCATGTGGTGATATCCTTAAGAGATTGATGTTTTTGATGCAGTGCTTTCTGAGAGATCGAAGGTCACGGTCATTCAATGTTGGTTTCTGTCCATGCCGCTTATGTGGAGTGATTTCTCCAGATTCTCTGAACCTTTTGATGATATTATGGACCGTAGATGTTGAAATCCATACATTTCTTGCAATTGCACTTTGATAAACGTTGTTCTTAAACTGTTTGAATATTTGCTCACGCAGTTGTGGTCAAAGGGGTGTACCTCGCCCCATCCTTTCTTGTGAAAGACTGAGCATTTTTTGGGAAGCTGTTTTTATACCCAATCATAGCACCCACCTGTGGGATGTTCCAAATAAGTGTTTGATGAGCATTCCTCAACTTTAGCAGTATTTATTGCCACCTTTCCCAACTTCTTTGTCACGTGTTGCTGGCATGAAATCCTAAAGTTAATGATTATTTGCAAAAAAAAAAAAAGGTTTATCAGTTTAACTTCAAATATGTTGTCTTTGTAGCATATTCATCTGAATATAGGTTGAAAATGATTTGCAAATCATTGTATTCCGTTTATATTTACATCTAACACAATTTTCCAACTCATATGGAAACTGGGTTTGTACAATAGTAATGGTATTGACCATTTACATTCTGGTATCATGACAACCATAGAATAATACAATATACATTCTATGTCACATTTACACATATTATCATTATTATGACTACTACACCTACATTACATAACATAGACAATGCTCACTCGGTTGTCATGATTCCACCCTATTAGTGTGAAACACTTTGACAATTAAACTTTAACACCTTTATCACATTCCTGACACCGCTTCCTCGTGCTGCAGTCTTGTTGCACAAATAATCTCTTGCCTGTCAGCCACAACTCCGCTGCAGTTCCTCAGCAACGAGCTCCGTGCTTTTGTCTCACATATTCTGGAACAAGACCAGCGTGTGATATTTAGCTTTGAATAAAAACCGAGCACGTGTGACCAGAAATGGATCGCAAGGCGAGCAACAAGGAAACAATATACCGTTTTTTTCAATTTGCTTACACCCAATTTTACTAAATCAAAAGGATTTATACACTTTTCCAAACACCACATTCAATTTTCTTAATTCCTTGATTATTTGCAAAATGACTCATTATTCTATATCAGGGGTAGGGAACCTATGGCTCTAGAGCCAAATGTGGCTCTTTTGATGACTGCATTTGGCTCTCGGATACATCTGAGCTAACACTGCTTAACACGATAAGTAATGACTAATTCCACTTGTAATCAAAGTGTTAAAAATAACGTTCAAAATATTAAACATGAGAGGCAGTGAGAGGCGATGGGCTGGGGTGGCAATTCTTGTTGCCCCCCGGCTCAAAGCCTACATGTTGGAGTTCAACCCAGTGGATGAAAGGATAGCCTTTCTCCGCCTTCGGGTGGGGTGACGGGTCCTGACTGTTTGTGCTTACGCACCAAACAACAGTTCAGAGTACCCACCCTTTTTGGGTACACTCGAGTACTGGAAAGTGCTCCCTCGGGTGATTCCCTTGTCCTGCTGGGACTTTAACGCTCATGTTGGCATCGACAGTGAAACCTGGAGAGGCGTGATTGGGAAGAATGGCCGCCCGGATCTGAACCCGAGTGGTGTTTTGTTATTGAACTTTTGTGCTCGTCACGGATTGTCCATAACAAACACCATGTTCAAACATAAGGGTGTCCATATGTGCACTTGGCACCAGGACACCCTAGGCCCCAGTTCCATGATCGATTTTGTAGTTGTGTCATCGGATTTGCGGCCTCATGTTTTGGACACTCGGGTGAAGAGAGGGGCGGAGTTTTCTACCGATCACCACCTGGTGGTGAGTTGGCTGCGATGGTGGGGGAGGATGCCGGACAGACCTGGCAGGCCCAAACGCATTGTGAGGGTCTGCTGGGAACGTCTGGCAGAGTCTCCTGTCAGAGAGGGTTTCAATTCCCACCTCCAGAAAAACTTTGAACGTGTCACGAGGGAGGTGCTGGACATTGAGTCCGAGTGGACCATGTTCCGCACCTCTATTGTCGAGGCGGCCGATTGGAGCTGTGACCACAAGGGAGTTGGTGCCTGTCGGGGCGGTGATCCTAGAACTCATTGGTGGACACCAGCGGTGAGGGATGCCGTCAAGCTGAAGAAGGAGTCCTATCGAGTTCTTTTGGCTCATAGGACTCCGGAGGCAGTGGACAGGTACCGACGGGCCAAGCGGTTTGCAGCTTCAGCGGTCACGTAGGCAAAACTCGGACATGGGAGGAGTTCGGGGAAGCCATGGAAAACGACTTCCGGACGGCTTTGAAGCGATTCTGGACCACCATCCGCCGCCTTAGGAAGGGGAAGCAGTGCACTGTCAACACCGTGTATGGTGCGGATGGTGTTCTGCTGACCTCAACTGCGGATGTTGTGGCTAGGTGTAAGGAATACTTCGAAGACTTCCTCAATCCCACCAACAGATCTTCCTATGAGGAAGCAGTGCCTGGGGAATCTGTGGTGGGCTCTCCTATTTCTGGGGCTGAGGTTACTGAGGTAGTTAAAAAGCTCCTCGGTGGCAAGGCCCCAGGGGTGGCTGAGATCCGCCCGGATTCTTAAGGCTCTGGATGCTGTGGGGCTGTCTTGGTTGACAAGACTCTGCAGCATCGTGTGGACATCGGGGGCGGTACCTCTGGATTGGCAGACCAGGGTGGTGGTCCCTCTCTTTAAGAAGGAGGACCGGAGGGTGTGTTCCAACTATCGTGGGATCACACTCCTCAGCCTCCCCGGTAAGGTTTATTCAGGTGTACTGGAGAGGAGAACCTCAGATTCAGGAGGAACATTGTGGTTTTTGTCCTGGTCATGGAACTGTGGACCAGCTCTATACTCTCGGCAAGGATCTTGAGGGTGCATGGGAGTTTGCCCAACCAGTCTACATGTGCTTTGTGGACTTGGAGAAGGCATTCGACCGTGTCCCTCGGGAAGTCCTGTGGGGAGTGCTCAGAGAGTATGGGGTATCGGACTGTGTTATTGTGGCGGTCCACTCCCTGTATGATCAGTGTCAGAGCTTGGTCCGCATTGCTGGCAGTAAGTCGAACACGTTTCCAGTGAGGGTTGGACTACGCCAAGGCTGCCCTTTGTCACCGATTCCCTTCATAACTTTTATGGACAGAATTTCTAAGCGCAGTCAAAGCATTGAGGGGTTCCGGTTTGGTGGCTGCAGTATTAGGTCTAGGCTTTTTGCAAATGATGTGGTCCTGATGGCTTCATCTGGCCGGGATCTTCAGCTCTCACTGGAACGGTTCGCAGCCGAGTCTGAAGCGACCGGAATGAGAATCAGCACCTCGAAGTCTGAGTCCATGGTTCTCGCCCGGAAAAGGGTGGAATGCCATCTCCGGGTTGGGGAGGGGACCCTGCCCCAAGTGGAGGAGTTCAAGTACCTAGGAGTCTTGTTCATGAGTGGGGGGAGAGTGGATCGTGAGATCGACAGGCGGATCGGTGCGGCGTCTTCAGTAATGTGGACGTTGTACCGATCCGTTGTGGTGAAGAAGGAGCTGAGCCGGAAGGCAAAGCTCTCAATTTACCGGTCGATCTACATTCCCATCCTCACCTATGGTCATGAACTTTGGGTCATGACCGAAAGGATAAGATCACGGGTATAAGCGGCCAAAATTAGTTTCCTCCGCCGGGCGGCGGGGCTCTCCCTTAGAGATAGGGTGAGAAGCTCTGTCATCCGGGAGGAGCTCAATGTAAAGCCGCTGCTCCTCCACATCAAGAGGATTCAGATGAGGTGGTTCGGGCATCTGGTCAGGATGCCACCAGAACGCCTTCCGAGGGAGGTGTTTAGGGCACATCCAACCTGTAGGAGGCCACGGGGAAGACCCAGGACACGTTGGGAAGACAATGTCTCCCGGCTGGCCTGGGAACGCCTCGGGATCTCCCAGGAAGAGCTAGACGAAATGGCTGGGGAGACGGAAGTCTGGGTTTCCCTGCTTAGGCTGCTGCCCCCGCAACCCGACCTCGGATAAGCGGAAGAAAATGGATGGGATGGAAAAGAGGGGGTGTGACGTTCATATGTTGTCAATATTCAATGTTTTATCGGTCATAGTTGTCAGGTTCAAACACTGATGACATCTATTAAACAGACAAAGAAGCAAGGAATTAAACAGAGACAGAATTAAATTTGGCTCAATGAAGAGAAACGCGTAGACCATTACCCTTTTACAGTGTCCCACCACGCTCCGACGAACGATTGTATGCCTCCTTTAATTTAGACTTTCCCTGATTACATGGCAACAGCTGTATCTTAAGGAACGGGGGTCGTAAACAGCCGCTTCCTTTGGTCATAAAACAGTTCAAAGAAATGGTGCCTGGAGGGGGGAGGGTCAGGTCCTGCTTTCTCCCCGCTTTGTAGATCTCGGGTCAAGACAAAATCTTCCTGTGAATTACACTACATCAAAGAAACCGACACCGTCATGTCGCTTCCCATCCTACGCAGTGGAGTTTTACAAGCCTTTTGATTGATAAGATCAAAGACAGCTTTTGTCTGCTCGCCGGGAACTCATTGAAACATAAATTTTTGTGATAACTTATATAAAATGATTCTGACAATAGCTAATATTGTAAATCCAACATTTTTTTTCTTCTTATGTACATTCTGGGTGTCTTTTTCAGTAAAAAAACAAAACATTCTATTCTGTTCATCATTTTTTTTAGCATTCAATCAGACAGCATTGTGAGGTTTTATATTAGTGTTCCTAAAAATCTGATAGGCCGGCCCTCAGACACATTTTTTCCCTCAAAAGTCAAACTAATTGCCCAGGCCTGAACTATGGTCTTGGAAGGCAACCATCTTAGATTCAGGATGGCTTGCTAATTTATGTTTGTCCATCCATCCATTTCCTACTGCTTATTCCCTTTGGTGTCGCGGGGGGCGCTGGTGCCTATGTCAGCTACAATGGGGCGGAAGGCGGTGTACACCCTGGACAAGTCGCTACCTCATCGCAGGAATTTATGATTGTATTATGTTAAATTTGTTATTTTGCACTAAAAACATGAATTGTCTAACAATTTTATTCCTACTAATTGATTTTGGTACAATTAGTAGGAATAAAATTGTTAGACAATTTTATTGTTAGATAATAAAAACATGAATTGTCTAACAATTTTATTCCTACTAATTGTACCAAAATCAATTAGTAGGAATAAAATTGTTAGACAATTCATGTTTTTATTGCAAAATAACAAATTTAACATAATACAATCATAAATTCCTGCGATTTGTCCAGGGTGTACCCTGCCTTCCGCCCGATTGTAGCTGAGATAGGCGCCAGCGCCCCCCGCCACCCCGAAAAGGAATAAGCGGTAGAAAATGGATGGATGGATGGATTTTGGTACAAAACATGCATCAAATTTGATTCGCATTAAATTAATAAAGTATAAAGATCTTGAAACAATAATAGAAAAGTGAAATAAAATCTTGCTTGACGTCACATGACAGTTTGATTATTGCTAGCCTCCTACATTTTGTATTATTTCCTGCCCAACGCCTTTATTTTTAATTCTACTTCCTGTCTCCCTTTGTTTCCATGTCACTTTACTGCAGGCTTTAGTTTGTGATTTGGATGCTTACCTGCTGGCAATCATTAATCAGTAGGCTATTTATGCCGGCCCTCATTCCTTTTGCTTGTATTTAATGTGTTCTCTCTTCCAAGTGTTTATGCTTCCTGCTTCTTTTGTTTTTTGACATCAAATATATTTTTACCTGCCGTCTCTGCATCTGGACTCTACAAAATATAGACTGATGAAACTACAAATGCACTAATGCACATTACTGTCAGTAAAAACAAAACTATAATTTTGTAAATAACAACAACAATGTTCTATCAGAAAAACAACAAAGATATTGTATTTAAATAACAAATATAAACTATTTTATGTAAATATTAACAAAAATTGTGTAAGTGGAAAAAAACAGTGCTCCAGGCCCCTTCACATTGTGAGAGTAATTATAGATGAAGATGTAATGGATGAATAATTACATGTAATTACATGTCTTACAAGTAAGTGATGAAACGACAGCAGTGTGATTGTTTTTGTTTCCTTTAATTGCACCTCTTGGGAGAATTTAGCGTTGTTGTATAAAAAACGCATTTTTACTCGAGCAGCTTTCTTTGAAGGAAGATGTGCGCTTCATTCACTAACGGTGTTACAAAAACGATCAATTAGTATAATACGTAATGTTTGATATAGAGAACATACAAACCCATTAATTATTAAAGGCCTACTGAAATAAGATTTTCTTCTTCAAACGGGGATAGCAGGTCCATTCTATGTGTCATACTTGATCATTTCGCGATATTGCCATATTTTTGCTGAAGGGATTTAGTAGAGAACATCGACGATAAAGTTTGCAACTTTTGGTCGCTAATAAAACTACTTGTCTGTACCGGAAGTAGCAGACGATCTGCGCGTGACGTCACGAGTTGTGGAGCTCCTCACATCCTCACATTGTTTACAATCATGGCCACCAGCAGCGAGAGCGATTCGGACCAAGAAAGCGATGATTTCTCCATTAATTTGAGCGAGGATGAAAGATTTGTGGATAAGGAAAGGGAGAGTGAAGGACTAGAAAAAAAAATAATTAAAATAAACGACAGAGCAATTCAGATGTTATTAGACACATTTACTAGGATAATTCTGGAAAATCCCTTATCTGCTTATTGTGTTACTAGTGTTTTAGTGAGATTATATGGTTGTACCTGAAAGTCGGAGGGGTGTGGCCACGGGTGCGGTGACCACCAGTGTCTCCGAGGTTAGCCACGTTTCTCGACGAGGCGAAGGCAGCCGGGTTGAGTTTTTTTTTTTTTTCCTCCAACAACGGTGGAAGCATCCGACGGTCGGGGCGGCCGGTGGGAGGAGGCAAGAGAGGCACAGCTGCCTCTTTTACAGGTGCAGGAGGAACGACGCAAGCTCTCCGCTCATGTCTACGGTAAGAGCTGACTTATTACCAACATTTTCTCACCGAAACCTGCCGGTTGACATGTGGTAGGGAACCATGTTCGCTTGACCGCTCTGTTCCATAGTAAATCTTCACCGTCATCTTTCGGGAATGTAAACAAGGAAACACCGGCTGTGTTTGTGTTGCTAAAGGCGGCCGCAATACACCGCTTTCCACCTACATCTTTCTTCTTTGACGTCTCCATTATTAATTGAACAAATTGCAAAAGATTCAGCAACACAGATGTCCATAACAATGTGGAATTATGCGATGAATAGAGACGACTTACAGCTGTGAACGGTGCTGGACCAAAATGTCCTCTACAATGCGTGACGTCACACGCACGCGTCATCATACCGCGGCGTTTTAGCATGATACTTCCGCACGAAATTCAAAATTGCAATTTAGTAAACTAAACCGGCCGTATTGGCATGTGTAGTAATGTTAATATTTCATCATTGATATATAAACTATCAGACTGCGTGGTCGGTAGTAGTGGGTTTCAGTAGGCCTTTAAATCACAATTATTTAAATTCAACGATTTGGTGCATTTGCAAACAGCTAAAATGATGTAAAAAGCAAACAATAACCTGCTACCCAAGAATATACAATCATTCTTAACAAAAGAGGAGATATACAACCTTAGAGGAAAATTTAATTCAAAACATTTTTGTATGGTCCTACAACACTTAAAGGCCTACTGAAATTTGATTTTCTTATTCAAACGGGGATAGCAGGTCCATTCTATGTGTCATACTTGATCATTTCGCGATATTGCCATATTTTTGCTGAAAGTATTTAGTAGAGAACATCGACGATAAAGTTCGCAACTTTCGTTGTTAAGAGAAAAGCCCTGCCTCTACCGGAAGTCGCAGACGATGACGCCACCCGTGTGACGGCTCCTCACATATTCACATTGTTTTTAATGGGAGCCTCCAGCAAAAAGTGCTATTCGGACCGAGAAAACGACAATTTCCCCATTAATTTGAGCGAGGATGAAAGATTCGTGTTTGAGGATATTGATAGCGACGGACTAGAAAATAAAATGATTTAAAAAAAAAGTTAAAAAAAAAAACGCGATTGCATTGGAACGGATTCCGATGTTTTTAGACACATTTAGTAGGATAATTCTGGGAAATCCCTTATCTTTCTATTGTGTTGCTAGTGTTTTAGTGAGTTAAATAGTACCTGATTGTCAGAGGTGTGTGTCCACGGGTGTGTTGACGCCAATGTCTCAGGGGAGTCGACGGCAGCTTTATGGACGGCACAACCTCAGCTTTTCCCTGGTAAGAAGCGACTTTTTACCACAATTTTCTCACTGAAAACTGCTGGTTGACATTCCGTCGTGATTCATGTATGCTTGACCGCGCTCTGATCCATAGTAAAGTTTCACCTCCTGGAATTTTAAACAAGGAATCACCGTGTGTTTGTGTGGCTAAAGGCTAAAGCTTCCCAACTCCATCTTTCTACTGTGACTTCTCCAATATTAATTGAACAAATTGCAAAAGATTCAGCAACACAGATCTCCAAAATACTGTGTAGTTATGCCGTTAAAGCAGACGACTTTTAGCTGTGTGTGTGTGCAGCGCTCATACTTCCTTAAAAATCCCTGACGTCTTGCGTACGCGTCATCATTACACGACGTTTTCAAGACGAAACTCCCGGGAAATTTAAAATTGTAATTAAGAAACTAAAAAGGCCGTATTGGCATCTGTTGCAATGTTAATATTTCATCATTGATATATAAACTATCCGACTGCGTGCTGGAATTAAATTATGGAACGGATTAAGCAAACAAATCAAACAAAGGACCAATATGATTCAGTTTGAGATTGTTCACACTATAAGTGTTCACAAAGTACACAGAACAAGAATTATGATGAACATCTTGAACCCCTTTTAAAGACAAACATAATTTATGTCTTTAATATTTGTTTACTTACTATGCTATATTATTTGTTTATTATTTATTTGTTCACCGTTATGTTACAGAGAACAAAGAAAATGGATACAACTGCAATTGTATGAAAAGCGGTAGGATTGAATAAGCTCTGTTTCTTCCTACTCCTTTTCGAATGTGCTGTAATGAAACAATAGGAAATATGTGATGAATTACATTGTATCAAAATGAACTTAAACTGAATCTCAGTTTTTAATCGTTTCAAAAAACAAAACCATTGTTGCACCTCTTTTAAGAACACAACACATTTATACACACGCACTACAAATGTAATCATATAACCCTAACCCTAACACTAATCCTAACCCCAACCCTAACCCAACTACACTACCCAGCATGCAACAGTAGTGAAGAGCATGCGCAGTCGCTTGGTGGAGGTTGGATGTTGCCCTGCCGGCAGTTAGAATGGTTATGAGGACACTTTTCGAGTAAACATTGAAAACCCAGCCAACACACCTCGTCTGCATTATTTACAATTCGACAAACAACACACTTTCACCCTACATTTCATGAGCATTTCAGTTCAGCGTCAGCTCTTCAACATATTCAAACCATTCCAACATTCAAACTATTCTTATTCTGTCAGCATTTCAGTTCAACTTCAACATTGGAGTATCCGCACGCAATTTCCTTCAGGAATTGCCTCTTCTAGTATAATATAATATTCTATTCTTCTGCTCAATAAATCGCTCATACCGGAATTGTATCTCCGTTACCATGGAGACACTTCCGCCCACTGTAGTCAAGAGAACGTACGTTTTTACCAGCTCGACGTTACTTTTACTCGAAAAACAGTTCATAGTTCAGACATTTATCGGAATATATATGTTTAATATATCTTTTTAATAACAAATTTGTCCCACAGATTCAGACACCATGTGGACCGAAGAGGACAAGGCCGTCGATATAAATCAACATGACGCAGACGAGGTGAGTTTATATTAAATACACGTTTGTAAAAAAAATTGTCAACGGAACCGGAAGTACAAATATAGATTTGAGTATGATTTTGTATTTATTTCGCAGCTGTACTTCCGCCGTTTTAGAAGTTACGCATACGGGTTTATGCGATTTAAAACTCAATATATGATCCTCACATTTATATTTTAAGTTGAAAGATATTAGAAACTGTAACAATTGCTGGATTTTCTAGTTTTGGCGGGGTTTTTTTAAATTTCCGAACATGTTTCGAAAAGAGACCCAATATGTTCGTTTTTTTATTTTTACTTTAAATACTAGCCAAATACTTTCAAGTATCATTACACATTTCAATGGAATTATTATTATTATTTTATTAAATAAATTATTATTTACAATAAAGTCGGCGTCCATGCAAATATACGTCGCAGGTCGGTGTCATTATTACACACACTATAAGTCGTGCAATAAAGTCGATTGAGGAAAAACGTAAATATTGTAATAGTTGGTTTAATATATTAAGAATAGACAAAAAATTAATAAAATCAAAGTCCAGATAACATTTGATAAAGCTTTGTTTCATGACTCAGTTTACTTTGACACAATTAAGGCACAGCTTCGTCATCATTGCAATTTTAATAAGGCATCAATATTAAATTAATCACGAAGCCTAACCAAATACACTGAATAAGTTCACAAAAAGTTATTTGTGGCAGCAGCAATATAAAGTTGGAAGAAAGGTAACTTGAGTTACCAGTTAAAACAGGGGTGACCAAAGTGTGGCCCACAGCTCGTTTTTATTTGGCCCTGGACATATTACAACACAATAAATATACAGTACAGGCCAAAAGTTTGGACGCACCTTCTCATTTCAATGCGTTTTCTTTTTTTTCATGCATTGTAGATTGTTACTGAAGGCGTCAAAACTATGACACCTGTGAAGTGAAAACCATTTCAGGTTGAAGTTAATCGAGAGAATGCCATGAGTGTGCAAAGCAGTAGTCAAAGCAAAGGGTGGCTATTTTGAAGAAACTATAACAGTGGTTCTTAACCTGGGTTTGATCGAACCCTAGGGGTTCGGCGGAGTATCCGCCACGGAGGTAAAGACACATCCGACTTAACGTGTAAATAAAAACTTCTCCCTGTCAGCGTATTATGGATACCCCCAAACAATGTTCCCTCTAATTTTCCATCTGATCTGCAGGGTTTTTTTATTAATTGACTGAAACTTTTACCAGCATATTGCAGAAGAAGAGAATACATTACATGAAACAGTACAGTTTACACAGTACAGTACATATTCCGTACAAGTGACCACTAAATGTTAACACCCGAATAAGTTTTTCAACTTGTTTAAGTCGGGGTCCAAGTGGATCAATTCATGGTAATGTGTGTAAGGTGTAATTTGTGTGTTTGTTTGGTTTTTGAACAAGGTGATGTTCATGCAAAGTTCATTCTGTGCACAAGTAAAAAAAAAAACATGACTTTCTTGAATTTGAAAAAAAAAAACATTTTATTTTTCACTAAAGTATTGTTCGGTAAATGCGCATATGAAACTGGTGGGGTTCGGTTCCTCCAACAAAGTTAAAAACCACTGAACTAGAATATAAAACATGTTTTCACATATTTCAACTTTTTTTGTTAAGTACATAACTCCACGTGTTCATTCATAGTTTTGATGCCTTCAGTGACAATCTACAATGTAAATAGTCATAAAAATAAAGAACACGCATTGAATGAATGTTCGTTTTTCACAAAAACCCAGGTACAGCCATATAATTTTAACAATATCAACATGTTAACAAAAAAAAAACGTGTAAAAATAAACATAGCAAAGAACTGAAAACTATTGAGCTCATCATATTGCGGTCGATTCGATACCAATACTTCCTTTCAATGTTTGGATTAATTTGCCCACTTTTGATTCATATTCATGCAGAAAAAAACCAAGGAGGAGACAAAGGAAAAGTTCAAATTCACGCAGAACGTTAGCGATCTGCAGGAGACGAGGGAAGAAATACTGCGACGAGGACACAGAGGAATATTCACTATGAACCCGGATGCTAAGATGGAGAATGTCACAACTTTGAAGGCATCTTTTGCACCTCCTAGAAGTCCAGGAGTGAGACTGCGGGGTATGTATTTACATTTTCTTCTTATTCTTATTAGCTGTCGTAATTCACTTTTACACAAATATACACAACATGCTAACTAGGGGTGTAATGCTATACAAAAATTAGAGGTCACGGTTCGGTTCATTTTCGGTACAGTAAGAAAACAACAAAATATAAATTTTTGGGTTATTTATTTACCAAATTTGTAAACAATGGCTTTATCCTTTTAACGTTGGGAACTGATAATTATGCCCACGTTAATCCACATTAAACTGCCTCAAGTTGTTGCTTTGATTAAATAAAATAATAAAACATTTCTTCTACATATAAAAAGTGCAACATTAAACAGTTTCAAGTCAACTCATCATGCTTAATTTATTACAGCATTTGGGAAGCCTGTAGTTGACTTTTATTATGTAAATTTTATATTTTTGTCAACATGATAGCAAGGACCCTGCCATTCAAAACTAGGCTGCTTCATTACTAATGATTAATGTAACTATTGCAGAAAAAATAGTACGATAGCAATAGGAGAGACTATTCATCCATGAACACCATGGAGTTCAAGTGAAATAACAGACAGACAGGGCTTTGCTGCCCTAACACACACATGCACACACACCCACACACACACACACACGCACACAAGCACGCACACACGCACACACGCACAGCAAAATGAACTAATGTTACGTTAAAAGCTAATTAGCCTTCATCTCAAGCCAGAACTGCGAACGAGCTGAGCTGAAGTTTTAAGTTTCCAGAAGGTCAACGGGCTCAGAGTGATGTTAGTAGTAGTTGTGACTGGGAGGTGTTTTTTATAATTGGGGGAGAGTACGCTGTCTTATGCTCACCTACTAAACACTATTCTGCTCGATGCTGAAACATTGACTACATCGCTCTGAACACGCACTGCTGATTGGCTTTGTATGTAACCAATTAGATGGTTGTGTGGGTGGGACAATGCTGGGTGCTGACACAGAGGCAGAAGAAGCAAAACAGCTTGTTAAGACTTTAACTTACAAACTCGTTCGGTACACCCCGTACCGAACCGAAACCCCTGTACCGAAACGGTTCAATACAAATACACGTACCGTTACACCCCTAATGCTAACTTATTTTTTTCATTTTCTCCAGGCATCAGGTCTGAGCTTTTGGAAAGAAGAATTGCCCAGATAGTAAGGTAAGTATTATTATTAATATACACATCTTTTTAATTGCATATAATCAGGAAGTGGTTAGTAATTGTACACTATTGACAGTAATAGTCCAATAATACAGTGCAAACAGCTTGTGTTGACCTCGAAATAAGTGTTCGGCGACATAAATAAACTGAAACTAGCCGTTCAACCAAATGTGGACACATTATATTGGTAAGGCAGTTCGAACGCCACTCGTGGACAAACCGGATGAACGGAAATGTGACAACAATGGTATAAAATGTGCGGGGATTGGACAATGAACTTGAGTGAATCTGCACTGCAAAATATTTGAGTGATTCTCAAACTGGTATGTGTACCACAAGTGGTACGCAGGCTCCATCTAGTGGTCCGGCAAATAATCACTTGATTAAAGTACAGTGTTTTATTTTTCTATGTTCCAATACAGTGTTACTGTGCAAACTGTGTGTAATGTTACAGTGGCCAAACATTTTAAGATATGCTTGTTATATAAAACCTCCGCCTTGTTTTTAATGAACACTTAGGCCTACTACGCTAACGTATTTTAGCGTTGTCATTACGGTGGTACTTGGAGAGCCAAGGGTTTTCTGAGGTAGTTTTTTGAGAACCACTGTGCTAGGAGCTTTGACAATATTGATATGATCCGTTTGTGTTGACGCCCTTCAGACTGGCTGACTGATGTTGACATAAACGGTTGTCGACATAACTAAAATCAAAAGCTAAAACTAATTAATGAAGCCGATCACATGGTAAGTTCAATGATGCGGACACGTTTGTTACTGGATATTTTGCCTTAAAGACTTTGTATGTGTACGTAATATGCAATTATAATTATTTGATAATTGTTTATGTTGACAAATGTGCTGTTTTTGACTGCAATATCGTTCAATTAAGGAGGTTGTCGACATAACTAAAATCAAAAGCTGAAACTAATTCATGAAGCCTGTGATACCGTAATTTGAATGATGCGGACAAGTTTGTTGCTAGATATTTTGCCTTAAAGACTTTATATGTGTACGTAATATGCAACTATAATTATTTGATGATTGTTTTTTGACAAATGTGGTGTTTTAGACTGCAATATTGTTCAATTAAGGAAGTTGTCGACATAAATAAAATCAAAGGCTGAAACTAATTCATGAAACCGATGACACGGTAAGTTGAATGACACGTTTGTTACTGGATATTTTGCCTTTAAGACTTTGTATGTGTATGTAAAGTGCATCTATAATTATTTCATAATTGTTTATGTTGACAAATGTGCTGTTTTATTTAGACTGCAATATTGTTCAATTAAGGACACTTAGTACATATTATTAGTGTTATGTCTAGTGTGTGCTATTGTGTGATTAGCTGTTGTATTGTTAGCTCCTAGTAGCCTATAGCCTATTATGGTCCTAATTTCTTGACTAAAATACAAGAAAATACCAACCTTGTGTGCTTACTGGAGGACATTTAGATGTTAACTGGCTGTCCAGGTTTGTACAAGTAAACACAATTTAACATGCAGTCCAATATCGTCCAATACTTGTTTCTTTTTGCTGGTATTGGACCAATATCGAATATCAATATCGAATCGGGTCACACTTAAAAGTAGTAGCTTCCAGTGCTTGTTGAGAAAAGTGGTACGAGTTTTTAAAGTCCCCACACGATGTGTCACTTTTTTGCTCATTAAATGTGGTAGCAAATTTGCTAAAGTAACGACACTAATGATCCAACCTGCCTCGTCTTTGTTTTCTCTGGCAGAGCGGGTGTCTTATGTGTTTTTTTTTTTTATGTATTGCATTTGAGGCACACACTAATTTGTGTTGTAATCGTTTGATTGCAGAGACAAAATTCAAGCAGAAAGGAACCCACCACTACCCCAAACGGACTTTAACACCGTCACTCAGAGGGACTTTCGAGTGAATGGTTTTATCCCCCAGATTACTCAAAACTCACATGTATGTCCATTGAGAAGTTGTTCATCATTTATCTTGTTTAGTAGTCCTTCACTTTTACACAAACGTACACATTGTTTCCAGTTACAGATGATTTATATTTTAGTGTTTATATTTTAAGCAACCTTAAAAATCCTGTTTTCAAAATGTGCGAGTACAATCTGCAACTTGCCAGTGATGAGAATGGTCTGTCATTGCCATGGCAACCGTACAGAGGCCTTCTTTTGTGGCCGAGAACATTATTCGTCCAGCCTAGACACCTTTAAAACCTTCACTACTGAACTTAATTTCTTGAAGAAATATAAGCAACGTTATATTTATTTATGAAAACTTATAACGGGCTAGCATTATGTTCACACGCACACACCTGCTATCCTATGCTATGCTATACTATGCTATGCGATGCTATGGTGTGTTATGCTACCATGCTATGCAATGCTATGCTATGCTATGTCATGTCATGCAATGCTATGCTATTCAATGCTATGCTAAGCCATGCAATGCTCTGCTACTATGCTATACTCTAATATGCTATACTGTTATGCTATGCTATGCTTATCTTCTTTTGATGAAAGCAAACCTTTTTGGAAAACTAAACAGGAAGGTGCTGGGAAAAAAGGGCATTTTTTTTTTAGACCCACCAATCAGTCCATTTATGTCGACATGTGTTGTAATATTATTAACTTCATCGTTCACACCGAGGGCCTGATTTACTAAATATTTGCCTGTACTAAAACATGTGCAAACCTGATAGCACTAAACGTGTGCAAAGTTAAAGTTAAGTTAAGTTAAAGTACCAATGATTGTCACACACACTGGGTGTAGTGAAATTTGTCCTCTGCATTTGACCCAACCCCTTGTTCACCCCCTGGGAGGTGAAGGGAGCAGTGAGCAGCAGCAGTGTGCGCGCCCGGGAATAATTTTTTGGTGAGTTAATGCCCAATTACAACCCTTGATGCTGAGTGCCAAGCATGGAGGTAACGGGCCCTATTTTCATAGTCTTTGGTATGACTCAGCCGGGGTTTAAACTCACGACCTACCAATCTCAGGGCGGACACTCTAACCACCTGGCCACCCTACTGTTAAATGAGCAGAATAAGACGTGCAATACACTAGCTGTGTCTCAATTCGGGGGCCGCATCCTTCCAAGGACCAGCCTGCAAAAAGTCAGTGTTCAAAAACAAGTAAAAAACAAAACAAAAATGAAGGGTATTTTACTTGAACTAAGCAAAATTATCTGCCAATAGAACAAGAAAATTTGGCTTGACAAGACTTTTCAAAACAAGTAAAATTAGCTAACCTCAATGAACCCCAAAATACCTTAAAATAAGTATATTCTCACAAATAACAAGTGCACTTTTCTTGGTTAAAAAAAAAGCGACCTTTTTGCTCAATATGTTGGAAAATATTCTTAAATTAAGTATGGAATGGAATTTGAAATTTTTTCACTGAGTGAGACACCCAGAATGTACATGAAAATAAAGAATGTGGGATTTACAATATTAACTATGAAGGATAAAACACTGAATATTGACACCGTATTTCACAATCAACCGAAACACAACCAAAATGCGTTTGCATGTTCTCCCCGTGAATGCGTGGGTTCCCTCCGGGTACTCCGGCTTCCTCCCACTTCCAAAGACATGCACCTGGGGATAGGTTGATTGGCAACACTAAATTGGCCCTAGTGTTTGAATGTGAGTGTGAATGTTGTCTGTCTATCTGTGTTGGCCTTGCGATGAGGTGGCGACTTGTCCAGGGTGTACCCTGCCTTCCGCCCGATTGTAGCTGAGATAGGCGCCAGCGCCCCCCGCGACCCCGAAAGGGAATAAGCGGTAGGAAATGGATGGATGGATGGACAACCAAAATGCAACAAACAGTGAAATATGAACGCGAAGGGTAAAAAAAAAAAACCCACCTGCAATCTGAGATATCTCATAGTGACCAAAGTAACTGATTAGATGACCATAGTAACTAATTAGACGACTATAGTAACCAGTATATCATGCAGATTCCAAGCATTGAGAGACTTAGTATAGTTCAAGACTTACGTTCATTAGAAAACATCACTGCAAATCATAATGGTAGCTACACTTTTCATCTTAAAGATCTAAAACAATTATTTAGGAATGTCCGGCGGGCTAGATTGAAAAGCTCAACGGGCCCAGGTCTGCGCTAGAGGACTAAAGGGGCTGAATAAAACAAATTAAATTGATGTGTTTTGATGTACTTTGGTATTTTTTTAATGATGTTCATTTTTTTCCACATAAAAATATATATTGAAATATTTCTTAACTGAAAAATACTTCTTGAAGTCGGCATTTTTGGGTTTTGAGCAGAGTACGTGCAGCACCCCTCCCACAAAAACAAAAGTGGTGTCAGTTTAAATGCACTACAGCAGGGGTGCCCATTACGTCGATCGCGAGCTACCAGTCCACCGCGGGGGGTGTGTCAGTCGATCTCCAGCCAGGCTTTTAAAAAAAATAGACCTAAAAATTAGTGATCATCAATCTTCACCAAGACGTCACTTAAATGACATTCACGGTACCGGAGGGTCTTGTGAGATGACGCTGGCTGCTTCAAGATCATTATTATTAAAAATGACAGAGAGGAATGCGAGAAACACTTTTTATTTCAACAGACTCTCGCGCCGTACCTTCCGTCAAAACTCTAAAGGCCGACTGCACATTTCCTATCTTCACAATAAAAGCCCTGCTTCATGCTGCCTGCGCTAACTAAATACAGAGTCTCGGAAAACTGGCGTGCACAAGCGATCCCTCAGAAAGCTGCCGTGCACATCACTTGCAAATCAAGCAAGCTACGGAATTTGCCGCCAATGTTTTTCTTGTAAAGTGTATGGAAGCTGGATGAATTAGATGCCAAAAACCAACCACTTTCATGTGGTATTGTACAGAAAGGACAACTTTTTTTCTCCTCCATTTGAAAATGTGGGCGTTATCATTACTGTCTGATTCCAATCAATGCAAGTCATCAGAATCAGGTAATACACCAACTTATATTCTTGTCTTCGTGAAAGAAAGACATCTATATGTGTTACACATGCTTGTATTATCATTAAACACATTTAACTTGTTTAGAAAAATGTATCTTTCATAAATAAATAAATATAAATGATATATATAAATGAGGTAGATCCCCTCGAGTTGGTCAATTGAAAAGTAGCTCGCCTGCAGAAAAAGTGTGGGCACCCCTGCACTACAGGGTTGCATGTAAAATGCACATATAACTGGTATGTCTCCAGCCTGTTTGAAAACATCAAAATGCCATATAGGCATGATAACACAAGTCTACAGTAAACGAGTGTCTAAGTCAGGGATGTAAAGTAATTTTAGCTCAGGGGCCGCATGGAGGAAAATATATTCCCACTAAGGCAGGACAAGTAAAATCATGGCATGATAACTTAAAAATACAACTAAGACAAGTTCAGATTGTTTTCTTTGTTTTACTTCGGCCCAAAATATAACAAGCAAATAATCCTCTTGACAAAACACTTCAAGTTAGTTAAATTCTGAAGGAAAAATTGAAAGGAAAAACTTTAAATCACAGCTAGGATTAAAACAAAAAACAAAATAAAGCATAGATAAAAATGATTCTGTTTTAACTACCTCGTTTGTCATTTCCATTATTCACTTTCTCTCAATTTGCACAGAAGACAATCATTTTTACAAAACTATATATCAATGTGCAGTGTCTCATGCGGCGTTTTAAGTGTTTGTTTTACTCCTGTTTGTTTTAAACTCCCACTTTACCGTGTACCTCTTGCTCTGTAAACCTGCTCACGCTGGTACAAACTATTCGCTTGCCTAACAGAATTGCTATTGCGACATCCAGTGGACACATTTAGAACGGCAGGGTCCTGAATTTAAAAATGCAGCTCAATTTTACACTTAGTTAACTCATCTCGCGGGCCAGATTGAAGGGTCACATGTTTGACATCCCCGGTCTAAGTGGTGATGTCCCGTAGAGCAGAGTTTCTCAACCTTTTTTGAGCCAAGGCACTTTTTTGCGTTGAAAAAATCCAAAGGCACACCACCAGCAGAAATCATTAAAAAACGAAACTCAGTTGGTTGACAGTAAAAAGTCGTCACAATTGTTGGATATGACTTTAAACTATAACCAAGCATGCATCACTATAGCTCTTGTCTCAAAGTAGGTGTACTGTCACCACCTGTCCCATCACGCCCTGACTTATTTGGAGTTTTTTGCTGTTTTCCTGTGTGTAGTGTTTTAGTTCTTGTCTTGCGCTCCTATTTTGGTGGCTTTTTTTCTTTTTTGGTATTTCCCTATAACAGTTTCATGTCTTCCATTGAGTGATATTTCCTGCATTTACTTTGTTGTAGCAATCAACAATATTTTAGTTGTCTTCATCCTTCTTTGTGGGGACATTGTTGATTGTCATGTCATGTTTGGATGTACATTGTGGAGCAAAGATGTCATGTTTGGATGTAGATTGTGGACGGCATCTTTGCTCCACAGTAAGTCTTTGCTGTCGTCCAGCATTCTGTTTTTGTTTACTGTGTAGCCAGTTCAGTTTTAGTTTCGTTCTGCATAGCCTTCCCAAAGCTTCAATGCCTTTTTTTGGGGGCACTCACCTTTTGTTTATTATTTGTTTAAGCATCAGGCACTTTTTCACCTGCATGCTGCCTCCCGCTGTTACCGACATCTACAAAGCAATTAGCTTTGTAGGCTGCCACCTACTGATATGAAAGAATATTACACGGTTACTCTGCCGAGCTCCAGACAGCACCGACATTCAACAACAACACGTCATTTGCAGACTATAATTACTTGTTTGCAAATTTTTTTTTAACCCAAATAGGTGAAATTAGATCATCTCCCACGGCACACCAGACTGTATCTCAAGGCACAGTGGTTAAAAAACACTGGCGTAGAGTACATGCAAAATCCTCATTTAAATAAGGCAGTCTGCACCACTTTATGATTGCCCACACAGTCTTAGTAGATCACTTTATTGTTTGCACACATTGTTTAGTGCGTGCTGTTTGGATCTTAGTAAATCAGGCCCTGAGAAAGCAGCAACAAGTGACAAGAGCAACATAACTACTGTAATGTTACACACAGTGACTTCCCGTTCAGTGCAAAATCAGCTTCAAAATAAAAGCACGACAGTAATTACCTGTGTTTTACCACAACTAACAAAAATACACTCATCTGTTATTATTTTTCAGTCACTGGAAGAAAGATTTGCGCATGTAAGAAAATGACTGTCTTTGTACTAGACTTACAACAACAAAAAGGCCACATCCGTCATGTTAAAATAAGACATGAAAACATAAGAATTCAAATAAAATTGAAGTAAAGCCATGTCAACAGAAGTCGCAGGTTGACAATCACACATTCCTCTCTTGTCTCCGGACAAAGTCACAAGTGCAAGTAATTACTCGATTTGGTTTTCAAATTCGGTTATGTCGACAACCACTTATGTCCACGTTAGTCAGCCATGCAGTTACATAATTATATGCTGTACTATGGCAATCACAGCTGAGTGTAAAATAATAGCCTTCAAATCTGTCAAATATATGAAGAAAGATGGAGCTAACGTTCATCCTTCAACATTTAT